>NC_142245.1:92526909-92830091 GCF_052056855.1 Sturnus vulgaris | reverse complement strand
CAAGTTCTCTTCACAGTTTAGATGAAACAATCCTTTTCCAGCCTGAGAACAAAGGACACTGTTGCAGCTTTGGGCCCAAAAAGTGGAAACAACAGCAAATTGAGGAGAGCAAACTGGGAGGATGGGACTTCATAACCTGAAGCTGTAATTGGACAATTAACCCCAATATATAAATGAACCAAACCCAGTGTGAAAACTCATGACTCAGGGTCTATCTTGGGTCGATCTTGGATAGATCCATGGCCAGGCTCTTGTACTGCCCAAGGTGTATCCTTTGAAGGCCTTTAATAAATACCTACTTTATTCCTTTAACACTGTCTAGCCTCTGTTCCAGGCAGCCTCTTTAGGCATCAACTCAGTTCTTTTGGGTAGTTAATTCACAAGGATAAAATTTTGGAATAGATCTTGTTTATTTGCTGACCAAGCTTCACAGCAAAACTTGTTGGAATTTTTTTGCTCCCAGTAGGTTGCATAAATGCTACCCCAGGATTTAATCTCCTGACAGTTAGGTATTTTATTTTTCAAGATAAATTTATTCCTGATTTTTTTTTCCACTTTGAGAACAGGCTCCTGACAGATTTTGGGTTACTTTAGTCCTCAAGGTCACCAACTGTTCATACATCATATTGCTGTTTCCCTCTTTATCATTGGTTTTTTATGATGTAATCTCCAGATTCCACATTCTTCCATTTTTTTGTACTAAAGTCATGCATGATGGTATTTAATAAAATTGTTTACAAGACTGATCCCTATGTCCCTGAGGTTTTACTCAGAAGCAGTGATGACAGCTTATATCCCAACATTGTACATGCAAAGCCACAGAGTGTCACTTTGCATTTACCTACATTTCAAGTATACTTAATTTCATCTGCTATTTTTTTGCCAGTCACCTACACAAGAGTCTTCGCCATTTCTTCACGGAATTCACACACCTTCTTTACAATTGTGGGAAACTTGGCATCATCAGCAAACTTTGTTTGCAGTTGTTGTCATCTTGGTTTTCACCCTCTTTTTTAGCTGAATAGCCCAAAGATTGAAGCACAGATCCCTGTAAGTATTCAGTGGTGTCCTGCCTCCACAACAAGGACATAGTGTTCTTTCTTATCTTTTAATCAATGATTTATCTCTTTAAAACCTTTACTTTCTTCCGGTGGTTGCTTGGCTTTTGTAAGAGCCTTTGAAACAGACTTTTGCTACTCCATTTTTGAAATCCAAGTATAATATATCAACCAAATCTCCCTCATCAGGTTCACTATTAACCCCTACAAAGAGCTTCAGCTGTGAGGCAAGAACTAATACTTTCCCTTCACCCCAATGCTTCTCCTTTCATCCAAACCTCGTGTTACCTCTCCTTTATATTGTTTCTTAGAAACTATTACAGGGATTTTTTTTTTTTAAGTCTCACTGTTCATCCAAAAGTCAACCTAAATTTTAAAAAGTAAATAGAAGCTTAAGAAATGCCAAAAGTAAATAAAGAATTCTATTTTGTTTTATTTTTGATAATATTTTGGGTCATTTAAAATAATCTTTTTGACATAAAAATATCAATATTACTTCACCAGTTCATAAAAAATATCTTCCTGTGATTTACAATGAAACAAAACTAACTTCCATGCTATATCCACATTTTCAACAGAAACAACTATAGAAGAAAAACAGTCATGACAGGTATTTGAATGTGCACAGCTTCAAATAAATAAAGTTCTTTCTTCAAATAACATTCTTTCTCCATCTTACATATTCATTATCATTGTGCTGACAGCAGTTGTCTCCTCTCCTTCTATATTTACATTCTTATGCCTTGGGACTTATGTACAGTCATACTGTCTTCTCTGTGTCTTAATTTTCTTTTAATGGAAACGATTAGCTCTTAAATTCACTACACCATTAGCACATAAGTCTGTGATCAAACATGCTGCAGAATTTGTGACTGAGTATTTCAGTACTCTGTTGTGTCTTATCCCCTCATTTTTCAGAGATATTCTATATGCCTTGTTCCTTCTCAGCTGCTTTGTATTTTAGTTTGTCCTGGTTAGATTCTAAATATCCTGAGTTAGCATATTGTCATTTTTAGCTTTTATTCTTCACAATAACATCTCCAGCAACAGTGAGCAGAACCTGGTATATTTCAAAGAATGCTTCAACAAAGGCAAGACAGCTTATTTATTCACTCTTTTTATTCAGTGATTTGCATGATGGTGTCCATTGCACATTTACAAGGCTGCAAAATGAGGGGAAGGAGGGGTAGGCTTGCTGTGGTTATATACTCTTAGCTGGTTCACTCTTTGTTTTGCTCCAGGGCTAAATCATATCCACATCACATGTGCATTGATTTGTTCCAGTGCCCTAATCTAGAGCCAAACTATTTTCTTGATAAGGAAGATTATTTGTGGAAGACAAAATTATTTGCTTCAGACTTTGAATTTTAGGGAAAGAATATACATTTAATTGGTGTGCACTGTTTGGCCAGGACTGATACCTTGATGAAGGTCACAAAGGTTATACTAACAAGGAAAAAAAGGAAAATAATTCCCTTTATACTTGCCACATTCTGGTGTATAAAACTATATATGGCATCAAGAAGGGGGGAATATAAAATTCAACATTTAATTAATCTGTCCTGTTTAAAATCATTTGTAGTCTATGTTTCACTGGAAAAAAAAATAAATGAGATCCCAAGTTTAGATATTTTGTAGAATCATTGAATGTATCATGAATCACAACTTCTGCTAGACCAGGTTTCTCAGGATCCTATCTTGTCTGGCCTTGAACACTTCCAGGGATGGGACATCCACATTCCTGGGCAACCTGTTCCAGTGCCTCACCAACCTGGCAGTAAAGAATTTCTTCCTGGTATCTAATTTAAATCTACCCTCTTTCCATTCAAAGCCGTTCCTGTTTGTCCTACCCCTACATGCCTTTGTAAAAAGTCCCACTCTTGCCTTCTTCTAGCCCCCTTTAGGTCTTTCTGGAGCCTTCTCCTCTCCAGGCTGAACAAGCCCAACCCTCTCAGCCTGTCTTCATAGGAGAGATGTTTCAGCCCTTGGATCTCCTTCCTCTCCTCACTGGCCAGTAAAATCCTAGGTCTCCTCTGGTTTAGTCCCCATGCCTGTGCACTTGCATACAGACATTAGCATTGGATCCCCACTGAAGCTAAATTGAGGGATGGTGTGACTGGAATTCCTTCCTCCTGCTCTTAAAGTGCCCTCACGCTGACCTGTGATCCCTCTCCAGCCTCTGGCACTGGCAGCAACCTGGGAGGATGGAGGTTCCTCCAGCAGCTTTATTTTAAAGCACTGTCACATCAAGGTAAATGCCTTTTCAGCCAGGTAAATGTCTTTTCAGAGAGCAGTGCACAGAGTGAGTCACTACAGATTGTTAGAATAAAAAGAATGGACTACAGGAAGAAAAGCAAACAAAGTATTTTGTTTACTCAAAATGCTGATATTTCACTTCTTTTGAATCTCATAAAAAGTATCACATTTCCTAAGTTGCATTCTTTTTCTCCTTAGTGACCGAAAAACCTGAACGAATTGTCTGTATAATGCTAAGCCAAAAAACTACATTAGCTTTGCATTTGGAATATTTTATATATAGAAGATAAAGGATTATTGCAAAATCTTTCAACACATAGACATGTTGTTTGAGGCTTATCAGCTTTACTACAGCAGATAGGTTCTCTTCTACATACACAATTTGTAAAGATTTTGCAAGACTGTACACAGGGGAAAAAGGTAAGTAATATCATCTGCAGATGTAAGTAAAATATATGGATTTTTTTTTCTTATTTTATTTACCCTTTGTGGGCTCAAATGAAAATTAATAGTAGTTTTCCTATAGTCAGCAGACAACAGATATCCAGATAAGAAGTCTTAGAGGTCCATTCATCTCGAGTTAGTTTTATGACTCTGGTCAGTGCAAATCCCATTTTAATAAAACATTTTGTCATTTTAATAACTGTGGAAAAACAGACAAGAGTGGATTTCTGTCTAAGGATCATGTTGCCCATAAGAAAACTGTGGGTTTTGGGATGTTACAGGGAATCTATTAAAACTCTTTTTCCATTATGAGAGGGGTGTGCAGCACCTTGAACCCACACAGACCCCCAGCGGCTTCAGTGAAGTTTGATACAGATACAAGATTCCACTCGTGTAACTTTTTTTCCCACAGCTGGGATCCTGGTGCTTCAAAGTTTATTTTGTTTTTGACATTTGGGATGTCAAAACCAGCTCTGTAATCCTGAGCATTAGCAACACATAATCTACATAAGAACCTACTGAGTAGCATTTTCAGAGGAGTGGTTATGAAGACCCTCTTTTTTCACTAAATGATAAGGAACCCACTACCCACTCTTTTACAGGATTCTGTGAAACACCATTGGTGATATGGAACATAGCCTAAATAAATAGTCTGATATTTTATGTTTCTCCTTTCCTTTGTTTTGCATTATTGTTTCAGTTGTCAAAAGTCCTATCAATAGTCCTTTACCTAGTCACAGGTGGTGAAATAAATCCCACCTGACTCTGGCACTTAAAAAATTACCTGTCGTGGTTCATCCAGCCACCATAGATCTGCCTTGTAAAAAGTGGAAAGAATGACCACACATTGAATATGAGTTTTGAAGTGAAGTGAGACAAATTTATGTTGATTGTGCATACTCGTCTTAGGTGCCTAGTCTCAAATTTGATTTTCAATTGTTTGGTTAGGTAAAAAGACTGTCTCCAATAGAAAAGTTTTCCAGAGACAAGCTGTGTATTTAATTAGTATGCACACTATTTTTTTTTTCTAAAACCAGGCTTTATTACTGAGTTAAGCTTCATTATGTTTATTATTAAATGTGAATATAAGTAATTTCCATGTGTACAGATTCATTTATTCATCAGTTTATGATGAGAAGTTTCCAATTATCACTGTTAACTTTATTGAGTTAACATTGATGGATCTAAAATGATGACTTCCTAAACAGGTAGGAAACAGTTACAAGGCTGGCTGCAAAATTCACTGTAAGGATTAGGAACATAGACATGCAAAAAGTCTCACATGGCATAGACTTCAGAGAGGGCCATTTTCTTCTTCTTTTTACATAATAGACTAATTTGAAGTCCCTGCAAGATGGCTCCTATGCAGTCCTTTATTGTTAAATTATACAATCTTCAGTTAACACTAGTTTTCATCTAAAAAGCCATGATGTTTTATGAACAAATGATATTTAAATATGTATCTTTGGATTAGGGGCTAAATTAGACAAAATATCTGAGAGTACAACAATAAATATAGATAAGAGGACTAGATCTGTGCAATTGATGGTGATAAAGCAAATTTTCATAGTTTTGTCTAGCTCCTGTTCCCAAAGTTCAACAAATAACAGAATAATAGGCTTAGTTTCTACTGAATTAAATGAAACTACTTAAATTCAAACAGGCTATACATTTCTACAGGCGTTGCTGTCCTTGCAAATACATGCATCCTAGTACAAAAGAAAAAAACAAACAAATAACAACTCTTGTTTTCTTTGATTTCACAGACAGTATGCTAATGTGGGTACACAGTGTGACCCGAGTTAATAGAGACATATCTTTTCCTATTACCAAACACTGGACTAGTGCAAACGTATATCCTGCATTTCAGCAGTACAGGGATATCTTGTATTTTATTTTGTGAGCGGACATTTCTATCAGCTCAATCTTTCCTAGGGCTTTCGGACAGTTAATAATCTAGGGTTAGCATTACAAATCCAGTTGTCTTTTTGGATCATTGAAAATCTTATATTATTATTGAATTGTAACAGGCTTGTTGAATACAGGCTTTGTAGAAACAAAAGTAATGGTGAATTTCAAGAAAATACAATATACAGAGCACAGTTCAGAAGAGACAACTTTTTGTTAAGATTGCAATAATATTCTTAATTTATAGAGAAAATATCCCTGCTTATAGAAATACCTTTCAAACCATAGAAGAATGTAAAGGTGCCTATTGTTTCTGCCTCTAGGACAGTTGATGATTCCTCCTGTTATCCTCAGACTGTCTGTATTAATCTGCCGGTATTAAAGCTCTTCTGAGTCTGCCAGGTAAGGAAAATAAACCATGTAATACTTGCTTCCTATAAACCGTGACTTGATTGCACTGCATATTGAACAGAAAGAATTCTTGTAATTTTAGGAGAAATGGAACTGCTAAATAACATCTCAACCAAAGAAATGTTCAGTAACTGAAGAAAAATGTATTTTTAGCTTAGAGAAATGTGTGGTTTGTATTGCTTCATTATCACACTTCTTTGTTTGCTTGTTTTCTTGTTTCTTGGTTTTGTCTTCATATTAGCTATTTTTGCCGGGTTTTGATACACTTATTTCTTTTAGCCCCTCAGCACGGGATAGGTGCAATACACCTGTGATGCTTCACCTGTGCATCTGAGCCTATTTTGCTATATGACTGTAGGAAGTCCAAGGAAATCAATGAGAAAGTGATTATACTGAGATTACATTCTGGTCTGCTCAATTCAATTCAGGAGAGGTACACAAGTGAAGATTTGTTGCATCAAATTTTAGATGTCTGAAAGTTTTTTGTCTAATCTTTTTCTGCAGAGAATGGAGACAAAGGTAAACATAGGGAACAGTTCACATCATCCTGAGTCACAAGATATGAATCCCCCTCTGGAGGTACCTGTTCCTAACCTCTGACTTTAAAGTGAGAAGAGGTGATTAGTTTTTGCTTAAATAATGTAATGTGATAAGTCTATAAATGGCTGAAAAGCTAAGAGTGTGTATGAGCATTAAGGTAACACTGGCATGTTGATAATACTTAAAATTATGAATTGGCATAGTGTCCTGGTTTTGGGCAAATTTGGGGGAAAACCTCCAGAAGGAGCCCCCAGACAGCAAACCCCACGACTCCTCCCCCCCCCCCCCCACCCCACCGGGTTCGGGAAGAATTTCCTCGGAGAAGAGTGGGAGAAAAAACCTGTTTATTTAACAAGCAAGACACTCCCCAGCACAGGGAAAAAAGACAACACCAGCTGACAAAAAAACTCTTTCACCGTTCTGAAGGGATGACAAACTCAGTCTCTCTGGCGAGTGGTCGCTCAGTTATCAGTCTCTGGCGCTGGGGATGACTGCTGCAGGTGACAAAGTGTAGCCTCCCGGTGTTTCTTGGGGTTCCCAGGTCCCCGTCCGTTCAGATGGTATCCAGGAGAGGGAGGGGACGGGGTGGAAGAGAAAACAGTCCAGGGAAAAAGTTGGACTGCCTAGCTGAACTAACTAATAAGCAAAAGCAAGGGCAAAGCGAAGGAAAGAAAAAGGCAGAAGCGAGCAAGCAGGCAAGCAAGCAAGCAAGCAAGCAAGCAAGCAGGCAAGCAAGCAAGCAAGCAAGCCGAGCTAAAACCTCTCCTAAACATAGACCATGGGGGAGGTGAGCCGGCTGATAATAAGACAAAACAAAGCTTCACTCTCAGACTCAGTCCTGGAAGCACAGGACATAATACCAAACATAATCAGGACACACGATTGGAGATAGAAACACCATAACATCACCCTAGGACATTCCACCCCTTATCTCCATATCGTGAACATACTAAACAGCATGTAAAAACTTCAGCAAGTAGAAATTTCCATCTTTCACTTATTCGGACACATTTTCTTCCATCTCACTTGCTCAGACCTTTGACACTTACATATTTCCTTCTGTCTCATGCTGCCTCACCCCACAATCAGATCTCCCTGAGGCACACATCGTGTTGTTCCATCTCTCTGCATTACCCACCATGTACAACCTGGTCCTTGAGCAAAGACAATCCCACGAATGGGTTTGTCTGTACTCGGGGCAGAATTGATCCAAACTGCCTTCCCCAACAAACCTCTGATATGTGCCACTGGGACTTTGTCTCCATCTACTATATTCAGGGACTTAGACTGGGCAGGGCCCGCTCGGTTGGTGGAACCCCGGGTGTTAACTAACCAAGTGGCCTTTGCTAAATGCTGCTCCCAGTTTTTGAATGATCCCCCACCCAATGCTCTCAAGGTGGTTTTTAACAGTCCATTGTACCTTTCCACCTTCCCTGCAGCTGGTGCATGGTAGGGGATATGGTACACCCACTCAATGCCATGTTCCCTAGCCCAAGTGTTGATAAGGCTATTCTTGAAATGAGTCCCATTGTCTGACTCAATCCTCTCAGGGGTGCCATGCCTCCAAAGGACCTGCTTTTCCAGGCCCAGGATGGTGTTACGGGCTGTAGCGTGAGACACAGGGTAGGTCTCCAACCATCCAGTGGTGGCTTCCACCATGGTCAGTACATAGCGCTTGCCCTGGCGGGTTTGAGGCAGTGTGATGTAGTCAATCTGCCAGGCCTCTCCATACTTGTACTTGGACCACCGCCCCCCATACCAGAGGGGCTTCACCCGCTTGGCTTGCTTGATGGCAGCGCACGTCTCACAGTCATGGATAACTTGAGAAATACTGTCCATGGTTAGATCCACCCCTCGGTCTCGTGCCC
The DNA here is from genome assembly GCF_052056855.1 of Sturnus vulgaris. Taxonomy (NCBI): domain Eukaryota; kingdom Metazoa; phylum Chordata; class Aves; order Passeriformes; family Sturnidae; genus Sturnus; species Sturnus vulgaris. The sequence goes on along the minus strand of NC_142245.1, from coordinate 92,821,606 downwards.
ACTTATATGTGGCATCTCTGCCCTGATGACCTGAGGCATCATGGGCCCATCGAGCCAGGAACAACTCTCCCTTGTGTTCCCAATCAAGGTCTATCTTCGACACCCCTATCTTTGCAGCCTGATCTACCTGCTGATTGTTTTTCTGCTCTTCATTAGCCCTACTTCTGGGAACATGGGCATCTACATGGCGAACCTTCACAGGTAATTTCTCTAACCGGGTAGCGATATCTTTCCACTCTTCGGCAGCCCAAATTGGTTTTCCTCTACGCTGCCAGTTAGCCTCTTTCCATCTCTCCAACCATCCCCACAGAGCATTGGCTACCATCCATGAATCGGTATAAAGGTAAAGCTTTGGCCACTTCTCTCTTTCAGCAATGTCTAAGGCCAGTTGAACCGCTTTGAGTTCAGCAAGTTGACTGGATCCACCCTCTCCTTCAGTGGCCTCTGCTACCCGTCGCGTGGGGCTCCATACGGCTGCTTTCCACCTCCGATTCATCCCCACAATGCGACAGGAACCGTCGGTGAATAGAGCATAGCGTGTTTCCTCTGCTGGCAGTTGGTTATATGGTGGAGCTTCTTCAGCCCGTGTCACTGGTTCTTGTTCCTCATCTGTGACACCAAAACTTTCACCTTCAGGCCAATTTGTAATTACTTCCAAAATCCCAGGGCGATTCAGTTTTCCAATCCGGGTGCGCTGTGTAATGAGGGCAATCCACTTGCTCCATGTAGCACTGGTGGCATGGTGGGTTGAGGGAACCTTTCCTCTGAACATCCACCCCAGCACTGGTAGTCGGGGTGCCAGGAGGAGTTGTGCTTCTGTGCCAACCACCTCTGAGGCTGCTTGGACCCCTTCGTAGGCGGCCAAGATCTCCTTCTCTGTTGGGGTGTAGTTAGCTTCAGACCCTCTGTAGCTCCGACTCCAAAATCCTAATGGTCGGCCTCGAGTCTCACCAGGCACCTTCTGCCACAGGCTCCAGGACAGACCATGGTTCCCGGCTGCAGAGTAGAGCACGTTCTTCACATCTGGTCCCGTCCTGACTGGGCCAAGGGCTACTGCATGAGCAATTTCCTGCTTTATCTGGGCAAAAGCTTGTTGCTGCTCAGGGCCCCAATGGAAATCGTTCTTCTTGCGGGTGACCAGGTAAAGAGGGCTCACGATCTGACTGTACTCAGGAATGTGCATCCTCCAAAAACCTATGGCGCCTAAGAAAGCTTGTGTCTCCTTCTTGTTGGTTGGTGGGGACATAGCTGTGATTTTGTTGATGACATCAGTAGGAATCTGACGCCGTCCATCTTGCCACTTCACTCCCAGGAACTGGATCTCTCGAGCAGGTCCCTTAACTTTACTCTTCTTGATGGCGAAGCCGGCTTCCAGGAGGATTTGGATGATTCTCTCTCCTTTCTTGAACACTTCTGCTGCTGTGTTCCCCCACACAATGATATCATCAATATATTGTAAATGTTCTGGAGCCTCACCTTTTTCTAGTGTAGTCTGGATCAGTCCATGGCAGATAGTAGGACTGTGCTTCCACCCCTGGGGCAGTCGATTCCAGGTGTACTGCACTCCCCTCCATGTGAAAGCGAACTGAGGCCTGCACTCTGCTGCCAGAGGAATGGAGAAAAATGCATTGGCGATATCGATAGTGGCGTACCACTTTGCTGCCTTGGACTCCAGCTCGTACTGCAGTTCCAGCATGTCCGGCACGGCAGCGCTCAGTGGTGGAGTCACCTCATTCAATGCACGATAGTCTACGGTCAGTCTCCATTCTCCTTCCGATTTACGTACAGGCCAGATGGGGCTGTTGAAGGGTGAGTGGGTTTTGCTGACCACCCCTTGGCTCTCCAGCTCACGGATCATTTTATGGATGGGAACCACAGCATCTCGAGTTGTTCTGTATTGTCGGCGATGCACTATGGAAGTGGCAATTGGTACCTTTTGCTCTTCTCCTTTCAGAAGTCCTACAGTACTTGGATTCTCAGACAGTCCAGACAAGGTGTTCAATTGCTGGATGCCCTCTGTCACCACAGCTGCTATCCCAAATGCCCACCTGAATCCTTTTGGATCTTTAAAATACCCCCTTCGGAGGTAATCTATGCCCAAAATGCATGGGGCCTCTGGGCCAGTCACAATAGGATGTTTTTTCCATTCATGTCCAGTCAAGCTCACATCAGCTTCCACCAAGGTAAAGTCCTGTGATCCACCTGTCACACCAGCAATAGAAACGGATTCTGCCCCCACATATCTTGATGGGACTAATGTGCATTGGGCACCAGTATCAACCAAAGCTTTATACTTTTGTGGTTCCGATGTGCCAGGCCAACGAATCCACACAGTCCAGAAGACACGATTTTCCCTCGCCTCTCCCTGGCTAGAGGCAGGGCCCCTCTAAGCCTGTTTATCCTTCTTTCCTTGGGCATATGTCTTAGAGGTTCCTTCAAGGGGATCAGATATATCATCATCATCATACTTGGCAGCTTGGCTACGGGCAACTGGAGCTGCTCTCCTTTTGGTGGAACTTCCTCTTTGGGTCTTGCCTTCCTTCAATTCACGCACCCGTTGTGCCAGAGCAGCAGTAGATTTTCCATCCCATCTCCTCATGTTTTCTCCGCAATCACGTAGGAAGAACCACAGCTCAGCTCGTGGGGTGTACCTCCTCTCCCCATCAGGGGAACGTCTGCGTTGGATACCAGGGCCTCTAATTTGTACTGCTGAGATTTGGAGAAGGTCCTCTTTAATCTCCTCCCTGAGTCTTTTATGATTCTCCTCTATCTTGTCTTCTAATTTCTGCAGACGTGTTTCCACAGCTGCAATTCTGGCATGTGTTGGGCCATGCACAGCATCTGCATATGCTCGGAGCTTCTTTGCCATATCAAGCACGGTCTCATCCCTCTCGTCCCGCTTCATTATTGCTAAAGCAGAAGCATATTCATGGGGCCCAAGTCGTACAAGTTTTCGCCACATCACAGATGTACATGGTACCAAGTCCGGATTCCTAGTTGTTATGTCATCTGAGAAGATAATCTCTGCCACTGCCATTTCTCTCAGGCGTTGGATCCCTTGTTCTATCGTCTTCCAGTGGGTCTGCTGCATATAAAGATCATCTGCACACAGGTATCTTTGTGCTACACTGTCCAGGACCCGTGCCCAGAGGCTGTGAGGGTTAGGCCCTCTCATCATTCCTTGGTCGATGACAGGATCATGTGACAGGGATCCCAAATGCCTGGCTTCAGTGCCATCCAGAATTGTAGCCTCGCCTGCAGCATCCCAAAGACGGACCAACCAACTAATTATAGACTCATCAGGTCGTCGGGTGTAATCCTTTCTTAGGCCACGGAGGTCCTTTAGGGAAAAAGACTCAATATTGGCCTCTGATCTTTTACCAGTTGCTTTGACTCCTGGTTTTATGTCAGGAGGCGTCGAGGGTCCTTCTCCTGCATCATCATCATCATCATCATCCACTGGTCGATCAGTCTTGTCTGTGCACTTTCCACTTCTCGTGCTGGTAGCAACAGCCATTGGTTGAGGCTTACTGACAGGTTTAGCTGCTGGCTTAGGCTCACTGTCTGGTGTAGTTGTTGGCCTCGAGCCTGGGGTGTTGGCTGCAGCCTGAGTGACTGGGATAGTGGCTGATTTATCTGCCTGTCCCCCTTCCTCTGTCTGCTGCCCTACAGTATCTAGCAGGGTACGGTAAGCATATGCCAGGGCCCAGCTCACTGCAATGATCTTCTTCTCCTTAGAATTACCATGGCACTTCTCTTTCAGGTACTTTGCTACCTCAGCTGGGTTCTGAATTTGTTCACATGGAAAATCCCAGGATGTAGGGTCAGAAAATTCCTTTAAAATTTGGCCCATATTCTCCCATTTCCCACACCATTCAGGATTCCTCACGCCTGGCTCTACTCTGGGGTCAGGGGTCTCAGCCCCTCTAGAAATCTCAGCTCTCATTCTAGAGAAACTGCAGACTGTATAGAGAAAGCTTACTATATTAAACACCAGAAAGATGGTCTCTTTAACACTCAGGGGGAACTGAACATTCTCTAATAAGGATGTAACAAATTCAGAGGAGAAGAAGGAGAACAAAGGCTGAAAAGCCTCATCCCCTGCTTCTCCTCTAACAAACTGAGTGCACAACCACAACCAAGAACCATACATTCCTGGAACAGATTCCAGCACCTTTATAAATCTTCTGCAGGCCATTAAAACCAAGCCCAGCCCGATGGATATTTTGGTCAATGCCCCTCTGCTACAGAAACTACGCATTAGGGACAATACCGGAGCTATTTCTGGATAAGCAAATAAACCCAGGGACCACAAAGGTATTAGGACTTCAAAAAACCCTAGGGACCAGAATCCCATGCAGGCCTCCACCCCAAAAGACATGAATTCCAACAACATAGCCAATAACTGCTCTATATCAACACAAAAGAATTTGAACCAAATTATTATTATTAGAACAGGGTTTTTTCCCACTTTCTCGAGCCTCGAGTTGGGCGCCAATTTATTTGTCCTGGTTTTGGGCAAATTTGGGGGAAAACCTCCAGAAGGAGCCCCCAGACAGCAAACCCCACGACTCCTCCCCCCCCCCCCACCCCACCGGGTTCGGGAAGAATTTCCTCGGAGAAGAGTGGGAGAAAAAACCTGTTTATTTAACAAGCAAGACACTCCCCAGCACAGGGAAAAAAGACAACACCAGCTGACAAAAAAACTCTTTCACCGTTCTGAAGGGATGACAAACTCAGTCTCTCTGGCGAGTGGTCGCTCAGTTATCAGTCTCTGGCGCTGGGGATGACTGCTGCAGGTGACAAAGTGTAGCCTCCCGGTGTTTCTTGGGGTTCCCAGGTCCCCGTCCGTTCAGATGGTATCCAGGAGAGGGAGGGGACGGGGTGGAAGAGAAAACAGTCCAGGGAAAAAGTTGGACTGCCTAGCTGAACTAACTAATAAGCAAAAGCAAGGGCAAAGCGAAGGAAAGAAAAAGGCAGAAGCGAGCAAGCAGGCAAGCAAGCAAGCAAGCAAGCAAGCAAGCCGAGCTAAAACCTCTCCTAAACATAGACCATGGGGGAGGTGAGCCGGCTGATAATAAGACAAAACAAAGCTTCACTCTCAGACTCAGTCCTGGAAGCACAGGACATAATACCAAACATAATCAGGACACACGATTGGAGATAGAAACACCATAACATCACCCTAGGACACATAGACCCTTATCAAACTTACCTAGATTCACTAAACTTCCTTTTGGGTTTGGCTGTAAGTCAGCTACGACTAGCAGATTGTGAATGAAATGAACAGCTGTGCCTTCATAACATAAATCTCTTAGACAGGGGAAATCATTCAATCAAGTTAGTGAGAAAATTAGCACCTTTACGTTTCATTTTCACTCTTTTTCTTAAAGGGCTTTCATTAGCACAGACAGAACTGATGATACTAAATTTTCAGAGTAGAGGCTTGCCACAGTTGATCTGTGATATCATGGATGTGCTTCAGATTTAGTTGCTGCTGATGACTGAATCTGGTCTGCTATTAAATCCATTTAAATTTATTTCAGATTTTCTTTAGATTGTACAGCTTTGATTAACTTAGATGGTATATTGCTGCCTACCTTGTTAGCTTTACCAATAGAAAAAGAATGGAGAAATCCTTTCCTGCCTCTAGCAATTAATCAACAAACTTCCAAATCTGCTGTCTTGCTATGTGACTTAGATGATGGAGGGATAAAAAGAATGGTTTCCTTCTTCCAATACACTCTGCCATGAAATTTCAGCCAGAAGCAGAGGTGGGTGCTTTCCTGTGAGGAAGAGCACCCTTTGCAGAGGCACAGAATCCCTCTGTGATTTGTTGGAAACAGGAAAGAGTGTTAGTAGTAGCATTGTTGCTGATATTGTTCCAACCACTGCTTATAGAGTTAATAGAACTGTGACTCTTAAGTGTTTCAATTATGTGAGAACATTCCATTTGCAAATCAGGTATTTATATAAACTACATATTAGGGCATGATTTTACATTAGAAAACATTAAATTGAATTTTTACTATGTCTTTTAAAGCATAAAATGAAATTAATTTAACATGTTTACTAACAAGCTTGTCTTGTTTAGGCAAAGAATGTGCTTTTAAAATGCTCTTTCTAATGTTCATTTTCCCACCCAAAGATGGGAATCCCATTAGATGATTAAGACTCTGTGCTTGTAAACTTGCCTTGTGTAGATAGACACATCTAAGAAACACAAGTAGCCTAAAATACCCTATTGGAAAAACCTAGTTTTCTAGGAAATGTGTTCATAGATGGACAGAGAGAAAGATAAAGAGTACTACCCAACTTCATCACTAAAACCATGAACATTCTCAACAATTCAGGATTGAGTGCCCTAAAGAAAAACTAACTATGTGTTTGCAACTGAGTAATTTTTTTTAATGAGCAAAAACATTCTGATATATCAGAAAATTGCAGTGTATTATGTGATACTTCCAGCAAGTTGCTTGTATCTTTTGGCTGCAGCAATGGTCCATATATTTGACATCCTTTATATAATCCAGGAATACATCATTAACTGTCATTTCATGATAGGGGGATTGGCCATCTCTGTCGACAATGACAACTACTGCCTCCTAAAATTCTCTGACAAACTATGGTGAAATTTTCATCCATCCTTATAATCCAAAACAATGTACAGTGTTCACGGAGTATGACATACTTGTGCTTTAAAATTAAAACATCCTGTTTCTTAGGAAGCCACAGTAAATGTAGAGAAAAAGATCTCTTTAGAATCTGAGAATTATTTCCTGTGACAAGGGGAACTGCTATTAATATAAAATTCAGTTCTCATTTATTAATTTGCAATATCCTCTAGGGGACTTTTTGTTAATAATCACTAGCATTCCTCAAAAAATCAAAATGAAATCCTATGTTTTCCCTAGTTCTTAGTTTTCTCCTACACTTTATAATACCTAATCCTGACAAGGACTTGATACTATTAAAAGTGCAAGAAAAAAAGTCAAACCTCTCACACTAGTGTAGTCTGCTTGGTTGTTGATATATATCAAAGCCCACAGATCCAAGGATCTTTGAAAGTCTGTGAAAAAACTGGGGGCTTTTCCTTTTTTCTTTTCTTTCTTGTACATCTCAAATCCTTCAAAATATTGAATACAACAGTAAGTCTGTGAGAAATGAGCATACTTGATGCAAATTGAACTTCAGAGAGTGGGGGTCTAAAAGATTGAGGGCAGCCAGGTTTAGTCTTATGTATGTGTTTCTCTTAGCCCCAAATTATTTGCTTTTTGTTAAAGTTTAAAACATTCATACTTCTTTGATAGCTACAGCAGAGATAATGACTTTAAGTATGCCAATTTGAACAAACTGAATATTTGTCCCTCTATTTCCAAACTTGTTTTCCAGCTCTCATATTGGTCTGCACTACAGAGTTCACCAACTGTGTTCACAATACTTCTCTTGTTTAAAATATAAAGGTCTACTTCATTTCATGAACAAAAGTTGCCATTAAAATAGAAAAATAATGTTAGGCACACAGTCTTAGCATGACTGTAAGGATGTACCAATTCAGTGTTAATTATTGGAATGGAGATGCTTGTTCTGTCTATCTCCAGAGTTGCATGCCTGAAAGTGCCATATGATTTCCAAGCAAGTTCATTAATTTATTAGCCTGATAAGTTAACATGAAAAGCAAAGAAAACAAACTACTTTAGGTTTATTTATTGAATTAAGTCCAGAAAATGCATCTCTGTTCTTTTATTGAGTGGCTGTGGGCTGAAATGTGACATACCTTTGGGAAAAACAAATCAAGGATTATTTAAGTGGTTGTTTACTTCAGAAATGCAAAATATGCTGTTTGGGAAGCTGAATCATTAAAACAATTGCAGTGGGACACAGTGCTTCTCACACTGAGATCAAAAGCTTTGCATAGATAGTGTAATCTGTTTATACCGTGTATTCCAGCAAGTTTTCAGATCATCAAGGTACAGAACTCAAGTTCTGTGTAAATTGCTGGTCAGACTGACCCACACCTAGATAATATTTTCATAATATTATTAATATTATTTCATTATATTATATATATAATGTTTTCCAGGGATGCTATCTTAAATCAACTGTAATATACACTTCTAGTTATAGTCCTGTCTTTCTGGAACTGGATGTGTATGGAGTGTGTTCATTGGGGGTGGTGGTCTTTGCTCACAAGATTTAGTTTTATTCTGAAGGGATTAATTTTGTATTCTGCCTTGAAGATGGGTAAGCATTCCACATCTTTCCCATGTGGAAAAGTGATTCAAAGCTCCTTCTGTCAGCACAATTTTCTGCCTAGCTGGTAGCTCCACCACCCCTGAGGAGTGGGCCTTTTCTCACAGTGATAAATTATTATCCTCAAAGTAATCTGGATCTAGGGCTTTGAAGATTAGGATTAGAACAACATATATGATTCACCATTCACTCAAGAGCCAATGTCGTGTTTATAGCACTGAAATGATGTACCAAAATTGACTTATTTTGCTTAGCAAGCAGAGTGATGGGTTTTGATCAGCTGCCCATTGAAGGCTGTCATTGGCATGGCCAGCGCAGAATAGGAAAGCTGTGGAGCCTGGAAGCCATGAATATGTACAATGCTATTGCCAAGTCAGCATCTGAGAGGATGTTCATAGGAACAGCCTGCTGGCTCATCATGGATAGGAGAATTTATTTCTGACAGATTTAATACTTGGGAGGATGTCAGCTAACCCTGGGGCTGTGAAGTCTCTTGACAGTCAGAAAACAGACCCCTTGTTTGAGAATGCTGTCGTGGCTTTGGCTAGTTCTTCAAAATGTTACCCTTTTCCTTCTAATCTCATTTCTGTCTCATTCAGATTTAGTTTCAGCCAGCTGAATTCCAATTCAGAAGCTGATCTCCTGTAGGCACTAAGGCAGATGGGAAGCAGTGCTGTTAGGGTATGATGTGAGAGATGGTTTGAACTGAGAGTCAGTAACACACTGTTCATTGCAGTGTTTCAAAAATATCTCCTGGTAGTTTTACATGTATGGCTACCAGATTAAAACAGAAGAATGGAGAAGTTCACCAGCAAGGGGCCCAGATACAAGGTACTATTACCAGACACAAATGTTCTGAATCATTCACACTAGATAGATTTGAACTGGCTCCGTGCAGTTTGCTCATTTCTGTGTGATGCTGCATGCGATGGCTAGTACAGCAAATGTGACTGCAAGATCCGCAGCAGAAGCATGAGAATATTATCACAGCCTGGGACTAATGTTGTAAATATAAAAAATTCAAGCAGAAAAATTTCCTCATGTGTCTTCTCTCTCAAATATGGTTTGAATCTCATTAGCAAAATATATTATGGCATTTTTATGTGAAATTAGTTAATTGCCTTTTGTTACAATTTCTTCTGGGAGGTGGACTGCAACAAAGGGAAAGTATAACAGTCACATACAAAAAAGCTGTCCTGCCATCTGTTTGTTTATTTTTACAATTCTGTATATTACAAATTTCTGTATGAGGAAAAAACTATTAAAACTTGTTAAAGTTTTCATTTCTTCCTCTAAGTGCCTTTCAAATAAATACGGAATGATCTGAGATAACATTGACAATAATATAATAAACTGACCAAATGAACAGGAAAGGATATCTTAAAATATCAAATTTATTTATAGATAGTCAATTTTCAGTCCTTGCAGACCTACAAGTCAAGAATAAATTGAGTGGGATAGAATTTTATAAATATGTGAAGTAAAGAAATTGCTTCTTGTGAGTGCTAGTCTCTTCATTTCTGTACCTAGAACAATCACTAAGGAACTGTTTATTTGAAAAAACAAGGAACAAGCAATGTTGTACCTGTGTAGAGTATGGTTTTCCACAAGAAAAAGAAAGAGGAGTTTTAGAGATATGTATGAAGAAAATGTTTAGCTCTTTTCTCAGAAAAATAGATTTAAGTCTTTCTGGGAGGGAAGGGACCATGTCAGATCCATCCAGAGATGAGGAATCCTATGAAATATCATGTCATAGACCTAGTATGGTCTGACCTGGGTGTATGTTGTTTTTATCTGATGATGATGATGATGAAAGTTAGCTATTTAGCAGAGCTGCCTATGAAGTTCTACAGAGAAAATTAAATCTTTCACTGCACCTCATTCAAACAGTGGTCTGTTCTGAAGAAGAGTGGGGTAACATCTGAAATGGGGGGGAGGATAATAAGAAGCGAATTTACTATGAGCTCAGAAAACTTCTCTGAACTCTGTCAACTCTGTCCTCAATCCCAAAGGCTTGAGTAAAGACCTATGGAAAAAGAAAAGAATCTGCTAATCTGTAAAGCAGAGATGCACCAGGATTTTCTTAAGCGTCCCTGAGATATGCCAATAAACTCTTCCCAGTCTTGCACTCCCCTCCTAAACTTTGTCACTAAAAAACCTTTTATCATCTATGGCATCTGTGAGCTATGCACTCCACTGCCTTCACCCCTTGAATCCAAATAATTTCAGGCTTTTTGTTTGTGCTTCTAATTTTTGTCCAGTGGGTCTGGGTGAAAGGACAGTAAGCCCTGTGGAAAAACTGCTTTTCCTATCTAAATCACATTCTTCAAAGACTAGATGTATGTCTATCAGGAAAGCTGTGTAGTTTAAAAAATATTTTTAAAAGGATGGAAAAAACCCTGCATGTCCAATACAAGAGATCATTGCTTATCTGTGCACTGAACAGACACACATCACAGAAATCACAGCAGGACTTCATATTGTTAGCAAGGAAAGAATTTCTCAGGTTAATAATTGAGAGCAAAATTATCTCACCAAAGCACTGGAATGGCAAGACAGGCTTACAGAATGAGAATGGATTCCAGGGTTAACAGATGCAGCCTCACATGAGAGAAATACTTATAGACTAAAAACTGACTATAATAAATCTGAGGAGATCTGAGGACAATTATGGAAATTTTTCAACCTTGAAATAGTCCATGTATGTAAGCATAAGAGATTAATAAATTCTAACCTTGGCCTCTATCTCTCCTTTTTTTTCTCTCTGACATCAAGTTTTGGCTCCTAAGCAGAGAAAAAAATAAAAAAGGTAGTTTCAGTGGCTCATTTCCAGTACAAATAGGTAAAAGTAAATAGCAATTTGAATAGTGCTTCAGTATAGAGATAGTACTTCTTGTTGTGTTATAAAAAAAGTCCTACTGTTCCTGTTTCATATTTATTATCAGTCTGATTTACTTTTTCCATATTAATAGAATCATATTAATTAGGATTTGGTATTAAGAAATAATTTTAGGGTGTGTATAGTTTGTATATCAGTGGATTTCATCATGATAAGCATGTGGGGAAGTCTATGTTGCAGAGTATCTGTAAAAGATGTTTGGAATCAGTCTTGGCTCTGAGATGAAATGTGCCACATAATGATGGTCACCCTGGTGCCACATTAAACAAATCTTCTTTCAAGTATTTGCACCTGATTCCTGAACAGACCAGAATGCAAGTGGCACTGAAAAGATGTACAACATGCTGGGTTGTATAATGTTGGTCCTGATATAGTTTCAAAAGATTTGGCCAAGATCCCTTTAGTTCAGGTAGTTCACTGAAATAGCCTTTCTCTCCACCAGCTACTGAGGGATCTCAGAACAACCAAAATTCTAAATCAGTTATGGCTCTGGTATTAGTTTAGATGAATTATATCTGTACAGCTTGACATGGCAGAACAAGAGGGCTGTATGGCTGCGGCTGTGGATGCCCAAATAAAAGTTTTATGCAAGATAAAAAGAGTACTAAGAAGAATCAGCTTCAGAAAATGGTTCAAGAAACAGTGGACACAAACAGCAGTGATATCACATCAGCAGTGACTCCAACTGGGAATAAGCAGACAAGAATAATCAAGTTTCTTCATTCCCATGGATCTGTAACCAGCTTAGAATACGAGGCACCAGACAAGTTATTATTTTCATACTCTATCAGAAGGCAGGGATACACACACTGTTATGAAGCACATTACATTTTCTTGGGAGCAACTATATATTTCTAACAAAAAAAGATGTGCTTTTTATACATTGCTCCTGGTGTGGAAAATGTCACTTTATAACTAGACACTTTAAAAAGTACAGGACTAAAATGGAATGAAGGTGCTTATATCCAGAAATAGCCTTCCAGCTGCTGCCTGATCTTAGTTTAACTCTAAACTCTGTCTTCACTTGGCTTCAAAGTCTCCCTTGCCTGGATTAGTACATCTCTGCAAAACCAAATGTCTTGAATGCATAATACCAACAGGAGGCAGAAACTACATATTCTTCTAGGGTCTGATCTATACAGTTTCTTAACAGACTAAGCTCCTTTAGCAAGCAGACTTTATAAAGATCACAGTAAAACTGCTTCCTATATTAGTCAACTGCTGTATTAGTCACTCAGAAGTGGAAGAACCTGCATTTAATTGATTCTAAAACTTGAAAAAATTCAAACAACTTGTCCCACAAGGCTGCCTTGGGCACTATGACAGATGTGGGAAAGCGCAGATGGAATTAAAGGTGAAGGGAGGCTTTTCCTATTGGAGCTGAGATATTTTACGGCAATGAATTTGATTCATGTGGCAGAGAGTGCGGAAAGTGAGCGATGACTGTTCAACAGCTCCTTCTCCCATGAGTCTTTTTTTAAAATATTGGAAAATATTTCTAATAGACAGAAGAATACCTTAGCCTCCATGCAACAGATTCAAGTCATCTTTGGTCTTGTTCTTTCTTATTAGTTCTCAGTTTAATTTCATGATAATGAATATATCAGGAAAATGTTTTGAGGGGTTGCTATAAGTTTTCTTGTCTTACATTGTCCTTCAACTACAGGCTACAAGATAATTGTGATCAGTTCTGAGCTCCCCAGTACAAGAGAGACATGGAGCTTCTGGAGTGGGTCCAGCAGAGAGCAGCAAAGATGATGGAGTGACTGGAACATCTCTCTTATGGGGAGAGGCTGAGGCAGCTGGGCCTGTTCAGTTTTGAGAAGAGATGACTGAGAGGGGAACTCATCAATGTCAGTCAGTGTCTGAAGGGAGGGTGCCAAGAGGATGGACCAGGCTCTTCTTGGTGGTGCCCAGGAATAGGAGAAGAGGAAGTGGGCAGAAACTGATGCACAGGAAGCTCCAAAGCTTGGAATAATTCTATGGAAGAATTTCTCTACTGTGCTGAGCACTGGAACAGATTGTCCAGAGAGATTGTGGAACCTCCCCCACTGAAAATATTCAAGAAGCATCTGGACACAATTCTGCTACAATGTGCTCTAGGATGACCCTGCTAGAGCAGGGAAGCTGGACCAGGTGACCCTCTGTGGTCACTGCCAATCTTACCCACTCTGTGATTCTAAATAGGACAGAAAAACAGGTAGCAAGAAGAAATGAACAAACATAGAGCAGGGAAAAATCCAACATTGCTTTAAGACAGAGTAACATCTCAGATGATAGTGGAATTTTTACTATTAAGATGTGTTTGCTAGGAACTCACCACAGGGAAAAAGATTACACTAAATAAAATAGTCACAGAGTCATATAATAATTTAGGCTGAAAAGGACCTCTAGAGGACATCTAATACAATATCCTACTGCTCAAAGCAAGGGTAACTTTGAAATTACACCAGGTTGTCCAGGTCTTGACCACTTGAGTTCTGCATATTTCCAAGGACATTGGCTACATAGCCTCTCAGATCAGCCCCTTCCAGGGCTTTAACACTCTCAGGATGAAGAGCCTTTTCACATATCTAGTCTGAATTTTCTTCATTGTAACTTGCAACCATTTCATCTTATCCTGTCATTGCACCCTTGGCTCCATCCTTTCTATCATGGAGTCAAGGTCCAGCTGTGTTTTCTACATCTCCATTAGTTGCAATGGAAGCATGGACACCTTGCAGAGATCTAGACAGCTGTGCTGCAGACAGCTCAAGTGGAATTACTTTTAGATTAAAGTATGATAACGTAAATGTGTACATGTAGAAGCCTAAATATGAGCCAAACTTACAACTCCTTTTACAAACAATGGAGCCTTGATCCAGTTGGCTGCACACTACATGACTATCTAGTATAATTTAGGAGCCTTTAGGTGCTGCCTTACCCCCAGATGTCTCTCTAGAAAGGCATAATGGTCTAGTAAGTCCTGTGGCACTGCCCTGTAAAACTACATTCAGAATCCTACCATATTACCAGATACCTGTGTTAAGGCAGCTGAATAAATCCTGAAGACATGGCAGTAAAGGAGGACGAAAGAACTATTCCAAAGAGATGAATAAACACAAACTGAAGGAATTATGAACAAAATTTGACTGCCACTCTCAGCTGAACTGAATCTTAGCAATTATATCACAAATAGCCAGATGACCATTTGTGGGATCTAAAAAAAAAAAATTCACATGTACCAAATATGTGCCATGTATTTTTAAAGGTGACCATCCCTCAGAAAAAGGATACTATTTACCTTGTAGATTTTTTTTCCCCTTGCAGATATAATCATATAAGGGTTTTTTTACAGTTATTTTGGTTTTCTAAGTGAGTGTGGAAATTATATATTTTTTTTCTATAATGACCTGTGTACTGATGACTAATACAAAATTTGCTACTGTTTTATCCTCTGTACACTGAAGTAATTTACCTAAGATATTCTTACTGCTTTTGACTTAAGGTGCAGGATACTCACCTAGGATTATAGCCTGGAGGATTATTTTGGTGTATTTACTCTTTGGTATAAACTATTGAAAACCTCCCTATCTCCATGGGGTGCCTTATTGAGATGTCTTTTTTTTTTTTTTTTCATTAGTATGCACCCTATTTCAAGACCATTTACTCATTTTAAACCCAAAGGGTGTTTACATAGAATTAGCTTCAGTGCAAATTCCATATACAGGCACAATTTTTTTCATGCTCATGCAGTAAAAACTATAGCCTTCTTCCCTGGATCAGAATATTGACTCAAATTTTTACATGAAATGAGGTGAAATTTGGAAAATCCAATTAATATCCTATTCTGTGTTAGTGGGGATAAGTTTTTTCTGACCACAACAGATCTCATGCTTCAATGACTTGTTTTTTCTCCAAATGTGTTTTTCTTAAAATCACACTATTGCTTCTTAAAATACATTGCCTTATACACTCATATCCAACTCGAAATTATCTGTCCTATTTGTTTTTCATGGGGATATACTAATGCAAGACAATGGCCCATTCCTCCTCCAAAGCATTCTGCTTTTCTGGAGTTGATATTGTCACTCCTTGCAGTCCATCTTGTACTGATGCCTGCAAACTACTGCTGAGAAGCATAACCTTCTGGAGTTTTTTTTTTGGAAGTCATTGTCATGTCCCATTTTTGCAGACTGTCACTTGAGTTGTGTCATATGATACTCTGCAGCAAATGTCTTTGATTTTCCCATATTGGGTACTTTTGCATTCACAGCATTAGATCCCTGATTAAATAAGCTTAACTATATGACTATTTCTCTTCATAAATCTTAAAAAAACATTATCTTTAGGTAATATTCATCTCTCTAGTTTTTTTCTCTTTCTTCATTTTATTTCCCAATGGGATTTGGTCTCAGACCAAGAGCTGAAAAAATTTCAAACTGATATCTGATTGTTAGATAACAATTTTCTTCAATTACTTCAGTGTGATTTTTGCATTATTTTTGTACATTTTAACTTCATCTATACTGTCAGCTTAAGTCACTTTTAGGCTTTCTGAGGAGCTGTGTTTTGCTAGTGAAAAAGGTATTAAATTTTATTGTTAAATATTAAAATTGAAGAATAACTTTAAAAGTGGCCCTAAGGTGTGTAGCTCAATTGCCTAGCTGTCTGATATCTGTGTTACAGTGGAAAAATCTCATTGTAGCTGTGTTGTCCAAAATAGTTATCCAGTCCTCTTTCATAGTGAAAAAAGAGTGCTCAGACTCATTATAAAAGGATTTGGTTTATCTGTGTTGGACTTTATTTTAAGATGAGTGCAATGACTCAAAATAAAACACAGCAAATCAACGAATCTCAGCATATTTGAAAAATACAAAGCAGCTCTTCTGGTATTTCTAACCAATACTCGGAGAATAGAAGGAACGGTAGAGAGTTTCGGAAAAAAAAGGATAGAAAATGGCTTTAATTAAAAAAAAATATTTAGACAATATGGATTCTTTATATTCCATATTTTTGCAGCTTTTGCTATACTTGCCTTGGGCATTGGACTTCTTGAGAATGAATTAAATTAAGCATCAGGAGATCCAACTTTCCCGGTGACATCTGTGACTCCAGCCTTACTGACTTCATAGTTATGGCATTCCTCTTGGTTTGAAATTGAAAAGAGAAAAGAAAAAAGAATTACAATAAATCTGAATATCACAAAATGTGTGCATAGGATATTCAGGTCTTAATAAAAATATAGATTTTGACACACTGATATTAAGTGACTTGAGAAAAAAAGGTATGCACTGTTATTATAAATATAAAGCTTCGGTGTTCTAAATTGGTAAAATATTTTTTTGTGATATCAGTGCTCATTTGGAACTGATCCACCTATCATACAAGGAACCAATGTTCAGCAAAAGTCAAAAGTTTACTGAAGCACAGGAAATATTAACTGATCTGAAAATATTTATCATTTAGCTAATATTACAATCAGTGCTCAATCACAGTTTTGTAATATTTTGATCTCTTAAAAAGAAGACCAATAGCATCTCAGAAAAATTATGTTTGTCTGTTTTCATTCTTGTTTAATTATCATGTTCACTTACAGAGCAACAAAATTAACCATCAGAATGAGAAAATCTAACAATGTGCCTGAGCTGAAGATCTGCCAACAATTTTCTAGCAAATCTCAAGCAGAATTCCAATGGCCAAAGTCTGTTTCATGAGGAAAGTCACACTTCAAAATTACTTTTTTGTGAGAAAACCTTGACCACAAATGTGTTATACAATCAATATTGTGTGAAATTAGCACAGTGTCATACTGGTGTTCTTTGAACTCTCTTCCAAGCAAAACTATGTAGTTTAATAATTCTTTTAAACAAACAAACAAACAAAAAATCCTGATTTAATAGACATTTAGTTAGAAATTTTGGAATAATCTGGTTTGGGTAAGTCTACATAAAAAGAACTGTGCTTATATTACTTTGCAGTTCATTTTCATTCACCAAATCAAGATATGAATTTAAGCTGTGGCCTGTGATGAAGAATGTACAGGGAGGAAAACAACCTGAAATTACAGTACAGTTTTCTGTTTATCAAATATTTTGCTGCTGGAAAAAATAGTGACCAAATATAGTATGTTGATCCTAATACTTAGCTGACTTGATTCTGCCAAATGCCTAATAGACTAGTGCAATACATAGTTTAAAGAGAAAATGCTGGAATGCACAAATAAGTATTTATACTCTGTCAGAAAATTAATTATAGAATAATAAGTAATGGACCTCTTTAAGTTTTAAGAGACCAAGAGGAAAAAAAAAAGCATTTTAACCATTTCTTATAAAAGATAATGTGCAATACCTGTCAGGTTTACCTCTCTTTTACAAAACAGGGGAATTAGTACATGGAGTCATCATAGAAACCAACTGAAAACAATGTATAAACCAAGTCCCTACGTGGGCCATTTACTTTAGCATTGGACTTGATGATCCTTGTGGGTCCTTTCCAACTCAAACTATTCTGTGAATCTGTGAAAGCTTCTTCAAAAAGACAGGCTATTTGCATTGGCTGTATTGCCACCATTTGTATTAGGACAGAGGTATATTAAATAATTTATTAATTAAATAACATTATTTAAAACCCAGTAAATTTGAAAGAGGGTCAGGTATTTACAAAAACATAAAAAACAGTGATCAATATGGATATGATCAAAGACTGTAGGATTGATAATTTATAAGTTTCTTCATGTCTATAAAGCCTATATGAAGCTGGTTTGCAGGGCTGCTTGCTTCACTGCCAGACATGTGTTCCCAGAAGCATCTCTGAAAACAATCATAAGGAAATGTGATAGTCATCAGCACAGCCACTATCCCTGGGCACTTTAGAAAATGTTTGCATTTGGGACTTACCCAGCCTGGTAAATATCAGGTAGCTCCACTGAGGCCAGTGAAATAGTTTATAAACTGGCAGATATATATATATATATATATATATATATATATATATATATATATATATATATATACTGCAAATACCTGCAACTGTTGTCTTAAACTTAGCTGGCACTTTGGTTTCCTGTATTAATAATTCTTTTCAGAGACTTTTACTTCACTGTGTTTAGTCATTGTTTGTTATGCCTTAGTTTATTATAACACACATCTATAACCTTAGTCTAAGTTTTCAGGATTTCAGCAGACAATAATAATGCATCAGAAGGACACAGGGAACAGAAATAAAGCCACAAAAAGAGCCTATGCTTGAGCAGCTAAATCCAGAGTTAGGACAAGACCACCTTTGTTCATTCTGTTCATCCCTACATGGATCTTTGACCAGTATTGAATGTCCAATCCTTTTTATGTTTAACTCAAGAGTGATTGAAAATGAGCCATATGGAAATATTTTGCTATTTTATGTATTAATAGTTAAAATGTGTGTTAGATATGTGTTAATAACAAATGTTTGCCCCACATGACTTAAAAGAATATAAGTGCATGTTCAGGTAAAGTCTGATGTTTAGGTCAATGTTATGGTATGTTTTCAGAGACTCTAATCAGGAAGAAAAACAGCAAAGCTAGTGCTTTAGACACAAAAATTAGGCATTGTCATAGAATGCTTTTATTCCAAAGAAAGTAAACAGAGCCACAGCACTTATTTTTATGCTGCTAATCTGGGAATATTGTTTATTTAGCTTTAGTTGGTACAAATCTGTTCTGCTGAAATGCTAAATCGAGGTTTACAGAAGTGGTTGGGAAATTAGATGTCATTATCTTCAGGTCTTGCTCCTTCTGCTCTGCAAGTGCAACCATCTGCAAACAACAGCTCTCTAACAAAGACTCTGATGATGCACACAAATAAAATAGATTAAAAAGTTTGTATGAGTGGATTCTAATCTTTACTCCCAGGGTAGATCATGAACTGCATGGTCTAAATTTAGTGCAAAGGAATCTTCAGACAGTGATGACACAATGAGTCACTGAACCAAACCATCATGCTGTTGTTAGATAATATAAGTCTATTTATTCAGCAGAACAATTGACATGTTTGCTCTAGGTATATGACAAGCACAAACTTCTCTTTTTACTGCCCTGGTGTGGAAAAATATTTTAAGAGTATCAGATACACAAAGGATATAGGTGCCACAAGTTTTTGCATTAGAACATGCTGAGCTTAGGTAAGAAAAAAGCAACCTGACAGAGAATTTCAAGCACACAATTGTCACTACTACAAAGAAAGCTGTACCACAAGGAAGAAAGGCTTCTCGACTGGGGTATTGTTAGCTCTTATGGACCAGTCAAAAGATTGTTGGACCAAAGATGAGGCATACTCTGGCTACCCTGCTTCCTGCTCCAAGAACAATTCATTCTTTTTGCCCAATTTCTATTTACTTCATTAAAAAAGTCCCTTCAGGCCATCCCTTAAAGAGAGGTTAGCTGCTAGAGCTTTTCCTAGCTGTACCTAGATGAAATTAATCAAAAGTCTTAAATAAAATAATGAAATTTCTGCATCAGGGATGAACTTTTGGCTGAAATATTTCCTTATTATTTAGTCATAATAAAGATGAGGTGATTTAAAAATGCTGAATTTCTCCATATGAACAAAAACTTGAAGAGAAGTATCTCTGCAATTCAAGGGTCTACAGGTTGAAAACAGAGCTGGACTGGGATTTTCATGGGAATAGGTTTTAATATTGAGGAACTTTTAATTTCCTAGTTAAAAGTTCTGTCTCAGGTTAGGATTTAACTCTTCAGTGATGTGAGCAGGGCTACACAAATAGCCAGTGATAAAGTTGATTCTTAGTCCTGGCTTCCTTTCTGGCATTCATCTTGTGCACACAGATATTCTGCAGCAAACTGGCTTCTTTCCACAAATCTCACTGTCTAGGTAACAAAACCTAAAAGTGCACCACCAATACTTTTCTTTTAGCCATACTCTGTAATGAGTGCTAGACCCTGAAAATGAAATAGTTGCTGATGAGATGCATCTTACAAGGAAATGGAGATTTCCTTCGGAATTAACAAGCCAGTAATAGGTGTGGTAAACAAAAGCAGGAATACAGCTGGCAGAAGCGCATTGCTCTATGTTTTATTATAATGGAAAGGATCAGCACACGTCGCTGCTTTGGGCTGTAGGTTCTGTTAAAGCTTTGGTACCTCAGTGAGTACCCTGAAGCACCATGGCTACTGTAGTGCAGTAGCCTTCTCTTCAGCATGCAAGATAGATTTCCTGCCTTGTGCACCTGTGTTCTGAGCAAGCCAAAAGAGGGGCAGACTCAGCAGAAGAAAAAAAAAAAAAAGAACAAAAGGAACCTTCCCTGCAGGTTTTGCTTGTACTCCTGACATTTATGGAGTAGTATGTTCTAGCATTTATTCTAATATTAAAATTTCTCCTCCAGAAGAGTATTGTCATTGCTTGACAGCTGTGTGCATTGCTGGTAGATAAGAATATGTCTATAGAATTGGTTTGAAATACATCTTTGAAATATTTTAATAGCCTATTGATTTTTTTCACATTAACCTATTCTAAAAAGAGAGAATGAAAAGTGTGGAGGCTGACTAGAGTCTTCTTTCTGTGCAGAATTTAGAAGTAATTTGAGTTTCTTGCATTTCTGCTACCCTTTATGTGTGTCCTCCAAATTTACCTTGATAGAAAGGTATTTGCATGTATATCTTATTTTAGCTTTTATTGCATAGAAACTATCTGATATGTTTTCTTCTTTCACCCACCTGACTTACATTTACATTCTCCCTGGTTGTTTTGAAATGTACAATTGTGGATCTGTTTTTCACTATGGCAGAGGAAAGCTGATCCCTCAAAGTCAGATTCTGTATTTGAGTAAAAAATCTGACAATTGTCACATTTCCTCAGTTCACCAGGTCTTTGGAATAGTGGCAGAGCAATTCTGAGCACTGCTTTGCAAACATACATTATTTCCCAGTGCCTCATCAGGTGTATCACACATTGAATACAAATTAATGATAAATGCCTATCAATGCTAGTTTATGGTTCCCCATGCTGCCATTGTTGTTATTCTGTGCTCTTATTGGATTTTCATGTCTAATTGTATGTTCATCCACGTTTAGCCACATTCCCTTTGCATGAATGAGTAATGAAGGCATTTCTATATTTGAACTTGGAAGCTTTGCTAAGCACTGACTCCTGTGCAAAAGTTCTATAGTTCCATGTGAAAAATTGAAGAGTGGCTGTGTAATTCTTATTTCTCTCTCTCTCTTTTTATTATTACAGTTCTATTTGTGCAATACATAACTAGCTTATCCTATGGACAAAAAATTATTTATTTATGCAAAGAGAATGCACTGACTTGACTAAGTCTTGCCCCAAATCTGTTACCATGAATTATATTTAAATTCTCATCAGTTCTTCCTACATCTTCAAGGTAACAGAGTAGAATCTATGAATACATAAAATAAATATCTTGAAACAGGTTAGTCAGCAATTATTCAGGAAAGCAAAACACCCTCTCAGCTAAACTTATTCTTTTTAAGCCTTTCAATGTTGTATTGTTTATTAAAGTGATAAAAAATAGCTGAGCTTAATTTATTTTGTTCTGAGAAACATATAAATCCTCTTTCGTTATACAACATGTCTCAAGTAGAAGGCAGGTACAGTAAAAAAATTATTTGCTGATTCGCTTTAATACCATTCTCCTCTACATTTGAATTTAAAGTCAAATGTAACCCCAACCCTTGTAAAACTTGCTGAAACTTATGGCCTTCAGTGGACCGAATGTCAGTACAAAACACAGAAGTCCTAGGTGTTCTCAGAGTGCTGTATGTGCACCATTACAGTAAGGCTAGGCTAGATCACAACATTTACTTGCAGTTTCACCAGTCATAAATGCTCTTATTGTAAAATATGTCAGACATCTGACGAGGCAAACATTATTTTATTTGAGTTTTTCTTCAGGATCTGGATCACATTCATTAATCACCTGCTTTTAAGCTATTGAACTCATGAAATCAATAACAGAGACAAGAAACTTTCACTTCTGAAGAACTCTTAGAAGAAGAAGTTGTGTAGGGCTGGAACTTCTGTATAGAGTGAACATTTTTTGCAATCAAAGGAGCAGTCACAAAGATCAGTTTGTATCCAGTCTAGATTAAACCTGCCTGAACTCCACCTGCAGAAGTGAACATCAGTTGGACGGTGTGTTATGAAGCTTCATTGTCTCCTACAAAGAACAAAAGAGTCTGTGCAATTCTTTAACCTGCTATTTCTGAAGGTGTGAAGGCTGTTCTCAAAGCAGTGCTGAGTGTCAGCAGAGTGAATTGCAATGGCATTAAGAATAGAGAGGACTACTGTGCTTATTGAAAGACCTGAAAGCTGACCCCCAAAGAAATACAATCGTTCCAAAAGGAACGAGTTCAGGCATCATAAAAAGCCAATATATATGTTCTGTTGTGAAAAATTAATTTTTTAAGAACCAGAAAAGCAGCTTTCCTCAGTAATTGTACTGTAAAAATTGCAACCAGAAAAATCCTCATTCGCAACTGTTCAGGATGGCACATATTAAAATTGCCCACACAGCAAATTTGCTGTCCTAGAGCTATACAAAATTATTCAGCCCTTTTTATCTTTAATTCTTTATCTCAAAGTCTGGCCTATTCTATTTTGAAATTATTTATGCAGCTAAGAAGAAAATAAGGTTTTTAGGCTGAATCAGTAACACAGATGATTTCTGCATGTAAATGGTCAACGTATATTTTACTGATACATGCTGCCTGAGCCACTTCCTGGAATTGTGGCTGGAAACAGCCCTTTTATTGCTCATTTCTCACACTAAAACTCAATGAAATTCAATTATCACAAAAACAGTCAGTAGCTTCAATTTTGCGTGTCCTGTTACTTTTTAAATTTGGAGTGCCTCCCGATTGCTGTCACAGCTATTGCATTGTCTAAATCAATTGCCATGGCATGCTCACTAAATTGAGAAATGCTGTTGTGAATGCATAAGAGATCTCAAGTATCAACAGAAGCAGATACAAACAGAGAAAATAAAAGGTAGGGGAATTTTTCATCTGCTACAAAACTTTATTCCTTAGTTTGATTTCCTTTGAGGATTCACTAAGGGACAAATACTTCAGTCTTTCTGTCTGCACGTTTGTTTCAATACTTCTTAAGTAGGCAAAAGCATGCTAAAGCAATGATTCAAAGAGAGATAGTTAAAAGTGGAAATTTTATGGCTTCAGGTCTGCAATTCTTTTTCAAACTCAAATATAGTACTTTTTTTGCCACAGTTCATTCACAAAGAGATGCACTTAAGGCCAGACTGTGTCTTGCATATTCAGGTGTTTATCTGGAAGCAAAAAGTACAGATTTGCTATATGCCCAGGGACCGTTTCCACTCTATTAAAAGGATGGCATAGGTGGTAGAAAAAGCCCATTCTTTCGGTACACCTTTGTCTAAAGTATTTCACCTCAGCAAGGGCATTGTGCTCCAGTGTAGCAGCCATGGAAGTGCTCGCTCTTCCTCTGGCTTTATCCAGGCAAGGGAGGCACAAACAGTTTCCACAGTTTCATACACATCCGACTTTGACTCAGCCACACAGAGTGGACTGTGAAAAATGTACACAGACATGAATAAGATAATTTGTTAAAAAGATTGGAATCTTGTGTATCTTGAAGAGAAACAGACTAAATTGCTTCTGTACAGCACGGAAGAAAACACACTACCTTTTATCTAGAAATTTAAATCCATTGTATATTAGATTAATTGCATGAAAAAAAAGTGCTCATTTCTCTCTTGTGACTGTAAAGGGCAACTCTTCAATTAGCTTAGAAAAACATTAAGGTGCAATGGATATGCAGAGTGGACAAAAAAACCCAACAAACCCAAAAAACAAACCCCTCCTCTCACCACTAATACTCAAAAAACAACAACTGAAGTGAAATCTTGTTAAATTGGAATTGAGTTGAAATATTTAATAAATTTTCAATATTATAGACTTTTCATCTATGTTCTTCATGTTTTAAAAAAATGGTTTGATCATCAACGTTAAATCAATATATTTCAGTTTAATTGGTCCTGTTGAAGCAGAGTCCTCATTGCCCTTTCTTCTCTATAAACAAAACCACAGCTCCATCTCAGAAGAGCATCAGGATTCATATGCTCACATCTATAAATTCCTAAGGTTTACCTAATGCTTTTCTTTGGAAAACTCCAGCTCCACCATGACTTAGAAAAAGGATCTGGCTAAAAAGTGTAAGAGTGAAGAGATGGCCATGTCAAGCAGTGGCCTTTTATTGTCTAGAAGGTGATATAGGTACCCCAGAAAAAGACAGTCCATCCTTGCTCAGTACAATTTTACCAGTTTTGCTCATAGATTTATTTATTTCAGCATGTTTCATTCTTGATATTTCAGCAGGTTTTTCAATGCAATTGCAGCTGTGGGCTGCTGCAGGCAGGAGCAGAAACAATACGTGTAGGTGAGAATGAGGACACCCTTTCCTTTATACTGCAGTCAACCTTTTGGGCTGTTGACTTTAGGAGGATCCTGCCTGAACAAAATTCAGAGGGACATAAGTAGGACTTGAAGAGGGTAGATAGGAGTATTTTAGATTGAAGGAATAAGAAAGGAAGCTGGGACTGGCCACTGAGGTGGACAAAGGGACGTCCAAAAGAATAGAGAAGTGGCTCCTGATTTGTTGATGTGACGTTGAGGCAGAGTTTTGTTGAAAAGTTGGAGTGAAAAGACTGAAATGGGAATCAGATGAATGATGAGTGTGTAAATAGAGAAAAAAAAAGAAAAAACAAAGCAAAGAACAGCAGGTGAAAATAGGAAGACAAGGAAGACGTGTTTTATGAAGGAAAGGAGATTTAAAATGGTTATACAAGGAGAATGGGAAAAGGAGGCCAAATTGAACACGGGACATGAGGAGTATCAGAGGCACAGTGAAACAAAATGTCTTACGCCCTAAGAAAATTGAAAGGGAGCTCTTGCTGTCAAGGAAATATTTTGCTGTCAAGGAAATATTTTGCTGTTATAGTATGAAGGTTGCAACCATCGAGTCTCATTGTGCCTCTAGTATCAGAATTGTAAATATTTCCTTATTTTCTAGTGATGGCATGTATGTTGTAATTCCCAATTTCGAAAAACTGCCTCTTATTAGATTTAATAATTCAAACAGTGTTGATGAAAAATTGATATATGATCATGTATGAGGATGTGGCACAAACAAAAATCTTAAAAGATCTTTATTTTGGTTGCAAAGTCAGCTGCTCAGATTTTAGGAAATGCCAAGATTGAGGTGCTTGAGAATCCCTCATTTTGTTTACTGACAAGGCAGTCTTGCCTTGATTACAAGTGATTTCTTCTGCAAAGTCCCTGCATAATATAACATTCTGAGCAAATTTGCTTTGACATGGTTTAAGGTCATTCAAGAAAAGATGATTGTTTTCTATAGGATCCCTTCCTCAGAAGATGAAATATTGGAAATATTGGAATATAGTAGTGGATTAGTTAAAAGTTTTGCCGTTAATGCCTCTTTGTTTGTTTTCTCAATTGCTGAAATGTCGATGGTTCAAAACTCACGTGACCAACATTAGAACATAACTCCTAGAATAATTCTGTCTCACAAACTATAATGGTTAAGGGCACTTGAAAAGACAAAGAGGAAAATAGATTTGTCTTAAGTAAAGAGCTTGACTGATGAGTAGTAGAGTGTGGGCTATAAAACAAAAAAATTAAGATAAAATACAAGACTGAGTAACCATCACTAAGCATTGTTTGTTTCAGAGGACTGAAAAACATTCTGTTAAAACTACAGTTTCTGGAACATAATTAAGAAGAGGATAACTTAACGTAACACTGGAATTTCTTATTTTTTCTAGATTTGCAACTTTAGTAATAAAGTTTATCTTTGTCATGTGTTCTTTGAACATTTTTATTTTTACTTTTTAAAATATGTTATTTTAAATAACACTAAATAATTTAGTCATGTTTTCTGTCTATTCTTTTTTACTTTCTTGTGCCAAAATTTTTCTGACTTTTTTAAAGAATAAAACAACCGAAGCAGTTATCGTGTTCCCAGGTGGGATTAATTGAATATCTGTGGACTAATGTGCTTCTTCAGTAAAATAGTTCAAGTATAGTACTGAGCCATTTCTGCTTCTTAGTCTGTACCCAGAATATTTATTTCTGCATTGTATTGTGCTGTGCAGTATAGAAACAAACCTGACAAATAAAATCTGTTTGTTAGACATCTTCTGGGAAAGTGGGGAAAATAGCATACATATCTCTACATGTGTATTCCAGGCTCAAGAGCCTCTGGGCTTGTGTTACAATAGCCATGTCTCTATCCTCATTAGCCATGTCTCTATCCTCATTAACCCATATTTTGGGGACAGCTGGATTAGAGATCAGCAGGAAATCTCAGGTAGATAAGCTACACCTCCCTGCTGCAACTTATTATAGAGGCAAAAGAGGCTTTTTAGGGGGGCACAATCTCTCTCTTTGTGTTATTGCAATCATGGTACACTGATAGGGTGAATGAAAAGCTGACTGATTTTAGATGCTGGCAAGAATTCACTGTGACTGCACAGATTTTTAGCAGTGGTTCTGAAACCAGTGGTATGCCCTGAGGTTGGGAATGAACTCCAAGCTCTTTTGGTGACAACTTGTAAATAACCTTAGTAGGTGTTCATATAATAATGCCTTGTGTAATCAAAACGAAGAAGTCTCAAGTTTTCTCTTCCAGTCCTTCTAGCTTTACTGAGGTTCAGGTCTGGAGCAGTGTTTATAAACCTTCTCAGCAATCACACAGAGTGACAGATTCTCCCTGAGAGGCAGGTGGCAAAATGAGCATTACTAGTCTCTCCTCACCCAAGAGTCAAAAGGACACAAATTGAGCAAAAACATGCACTGTAAAACTTGTAGAATTTTATAAGATAAAACAATAACTTATTTTTTGAGAAGTTAAATATGTAAGCTGCTAGAGCCTGGAAGGATTGTTGGCTTGAAACATTTCAGGGAGGGGTGTGTGTGTTTGTGTGCGGCAAGGGGCAGCTGGGGTCTTGCTCTGGTGAGGTGATGAACTGCCCCTTACACCCCCAGCCTGTATCCCAGCCTGTATCCCAGCCTGTATCCCAGCCTGTATCCCAGCCCTGCCGTGGCTGCCGACCCCTGGCACACTGGAGGCAACGCTCCACACCTGCCTCTGGAGCCCCTAACCCAGCTCCTGTGTGAACAAAGGACTGCAAGCCCCCCCTGGGGAAGGGCCCAGGAAGGATTTTGAAGAACAGGAAGAAGCACGTCTTGATCCTCCCTCCTCTTGGAATTTCTGTAAGCTAAACACCACTGGAGCTGGGAGTTGGTAATTAACTTGTACTTTTCTATATATTTTCTGTATTTCTCTCTTCCTTTTTCTTCTTCTAATTCCTCCTTCTTGGAGTTTTAAGAAACTTAAAATTGGATGGGCTTGGAGTTTGCTAAGTCAATGCTTTGTGACGTGTTTTATGTTGATTAAATGCCGCTTTAAACTTTTGCCAAATTTCGCTGATTTTCCAAAACTACCGGTAATGTTGGGGTTTTTTTGTTGCTTGGACCTCTTGAGAATATCTTGTCTGTGTTTCTGTGGGAAGCTCAGAGCACATGAACAACCATAAGCTTTTTTTAAGAGTCTGATGGGGTGAGTTTTTTGGGGCCTTAAAAAAGCTTGCAGATATGGCTCTTATTCAGGCTTTATTTCAGTAGCTGTCTTTCTACCAGCTTTTGGCCTAAGGAAACCTAGAAGGTGATGCTTCCTGCTACCTTTCATTCTCTCTCTCTCTCATTCCTTACCCCGGTGCTGTGTCTGTTCCACTCTCACTGGTGGAGATGAAGCTGTAACACTGAGCCCCTTGTGTACCTGCATGTAGCACCTGCCCTTCAGGGCAGTAGCAAATGATTTTTACAAAGTCACAAGGAAAAGGACAAAGTTCAGAGTGATGGATGGGAAGATTATGAAGTAACAGAATTCCTCTAATGAACTGCAAGTCTTTATAGGCAAGTTTTTCAAATAGGCTTGTGCATTGTTGCATGTACTGCTTGGAAAATGTGGCCTAATTCATCTTTTCCATGCCATTTAGTGAAAGGCTGTAATTACAAAGGGAATAACTCACAGAGGTAGCTGCAAGTAACACACAGAATAAGTGTGTAGATGCATTCCTGTTTGAATCACTGTGCATGAACATGCCCGGCAGCATAAGATGTCATGTCATATGTTTGTTTTGTTAAATGAAATAAAGTTGGCAACATACTTAAAAAAGAAAGGTTATTGAGTACTCAAAATGAATGTCTTATTTTGTGAGAACATTGTATATTTATTTAAAACATTATGAGTATTCAAAGGTGACAGATTACTGCTGTAAAAGGTTCTGATCTTTGTCAGTATTTTGAATAAGGAAAGATGTCTTTTATGAGAGCTTGTGTCTTTTCAAAGAGTTTGCATTTTAAACTATTCTAGCTTACTGTTAGAACTTAAATTGGAAAGTAGGTATATTGGAAGAGCTTGCCATTAGTATTATTGAGGTTCTGCACTGGAGCAGCAGCTCAGCTGGACAAAAACCTGTCTCTAATCCACATCATATCAGCAACCAGTCCTAGGTAGCAATGTAGGCACAACATTTTCTTAGCATTGGCATGGGGTCAAGAGCTTGTGACCTTTTTTTTGCACATACAGATCCAGCCTCTGTTATCCCTGCTTGAGACTAAATTGCTTTT
This sequence comes from Sturnus vulgaris, assembly GCF_052056855.1. Taxonomy (NCBI): domain Eukaryota; kingdom Metazoa; phylum Chordata; class Aves; order Passeriformes; family Sturnidae; genus Sturnus; species Sturnus vulgaris. The sequence goes on along the minus strand of NC_142245.1, from coordinate 92,792,767 downwards.
TGTTTTCTCCATATGGTCAGATTAAAGCACTACCCTCTAAATAGTACAGTTCCCATCATCTCTTTGCTAGTAAGTGCAAGAAGTACTGGGTCATTATTCTGAATGTATTCTGTGCCTGCTTTGGGGCATAAAGCAGTTCTGGCTGCCCCTTACACAGCTGTGAAAAGGATATATCACAGATTAAGCTATATCCTTTCTCAGTACTGAAGTCTGTATGCCTCAGTGGTGATGTACATGTATGAGAAATGCTCACCACAAATGCACTAGGCTTATCAGATAACATTTAAATATCCAATAAATAATTGCTGACATGGAAGTCTGCATCTGTTATACCACTGTATTTCTAGTTTTACTTGGATTACAGGAGAAAACAAAGGGGAAAAAAGGCAGTTTCTTGTAGTTTTCTTAACTTTGAAAACAACCTCCAGAACGAACTGCATACAGGCAGCAGACTGATAATAAAGTTACTTGTTTGGATTAGTGTAACTCTTTCTTCTATAGTCTAGCAAGCTGCCGGCTGTGAACTGCACAGAGGGGTCTTCCCTTTCTAAAGTAAGAGTTACAGTGTTTGTGCGAAGCTCTAGTAAGTGACATATGGGTGACCCTGAAGGATTAGCAGAAGGATTTAAGAGAGGCCTGGGCAAAGGAGCTTCTACCAGAAGAGTGAACTTCTAGCATTTACGACCATGTGGCAGCTTGGGGAACGTCTGGTCCTTTATCTGGCATACTGGAGGGCAGCTGAAAGAAATCAGAACCTCCTTTGTAAAACGGTAAGTGCCCTGTTGTACAAAGCCAATGAGCTGAAAGGAAGAGAGCAAGAAAAGGCTAAGAAACGCTGCAGAGAAACTCCATTGTTAACAACTTGTCCATCCAGCCTTTTGAAAGGATATCTAGGTAGGAGAATAATATACACTACTCAGATTTGAGGATTACATCACCCCACACTGCTTTTCTTTGTGTCTCTGCTGCATTTCTCACCGTCATGGTGATTCAGATCCTATTAAAAGGTGTGTTCTGAGCATTATGCCCCTCAGTCAGTAAGTCTGCCTTGCCATTTGTTGGACAGGTTCAAGATACAAATGTCAGTAGCTACAATAGCATTTTCTCCGGTAAGTTGTTCTATACAAAGTATGCTCCCGCATTTAAATTACTTATGCTTGTAAGGTACTCTTGGAAAGATTTTCATGAATGGAGCATAAAGGCATTTAACTTGTGTGTAATCCTAAGGGTCTCTAATGTAATAGGGAAACTGCTGATGGATGTAACTTGACCTGAAGCAAACCAACTCACTTACGTAGGTGTTGTCTAGAGCTCAGCAAAATCACAAGAGATACTAAAGCTGCATTTTTTTGTTGCTGTTCACTAGCAGTAAGCTTTTTTTTTTCTTTTCCTGGCATGAAAAGTGCACGAAAATCTATTTGACAGCATATTGTTGTTGAAACTTAAGGTAGAGGCATGTCTTTTGTAATTTATGTGTTGTCTAGTAAAAACTTAGTATCTACCTAGTCAGAAGGTCAGGTCTCCTTCCTCTAGCTATCTAATACAGGTAATGATCAGTAAGGCTGATAAGTTATTTCTGAAGTTATTAGCTTCTTCTCTACAACAGGGTCATCCAGAAATGCTAATTTAGGTGTAAATTAAAAATGCTGAATGAGACATAGGAATATGCTGCTTTTGGACCTTTTGGAAGAGGTAAATAGAGAGCTATGTCTCTTATTCCTGAAGTAATGTAAATTTTTTTTTTTCTGACCAATCATCTGCTATCATCTATTTGTTCCATCCAACACAGCAGCCTTCTGATGGCTGTTTTCTTTATGGTGGCAGGTATTAAGCCTCTCATGGTCACTCCATCACATACCCACACACAGATTTCACCACCAAAGAAAGAGGGAAAATTTGATGAACAAGAAAGACAAATCTGAAGATTTGTCCAAGATTTGTGAAAAGTCAATGCTTTTATAACCATGGGTCACCCAGTTGTGACTAAACTAAACTCCAGCTCTGTAACTCTAATGTTGGTGTTATTAACCTATCTTCTGCCTTCTCTCTCTGTCCATATATACCTCAATTTACAATTTTTGTTTACCTTTATTTACCAAGACAATTGTACACCTGGACAAGACTTCCTCAAAGATACTATGAATCCCATACTTTTTTCTTTCAGTGCTTAAAATGAGTCCTAGTTTGTGTTACACTCCTCAATCTTGGTTCAGTATATGGACAATCTTCTGGTAGTTTTTTCCTCATTGGAGACTTTCCAGAAGTACACTCCATCTTCTGTTGTGCTTTGGCCAATAAAGGACACAAAGCATCCCAATTTGCTGCAATTTTGCAAGTAAAAGATCAAGTATCTGCATCATATAACTTCCTTATGAAAATGCCAACTGACTCCAGAATCTCTGTTGTTTTACTAATTCAACCCAGGTTTCTCCCTTCTTACAGACAGCTGAGGCAAACTAGTTTCAGGATGTGCTGTTGTCTCCCAGCTCAAAATTCTCAAAGTAATTTTCTTCCCTACAGTTTCAAGTGCCCAGTCTACTGAGTTCATTGCACTCACTTAAGCATGAACCTGCGCATCAAGAGAAAGTGTCAGTGTCTATACTGATTCATGGTATGCATTTAAGGTTTGTCATTCTGCAGGTCAGATCTGGAAACACTTGTGAGGAATTACAGAATGAAGTTACATGTCTCAGAACACTGTCCGCATAAGATAAGCCATCACAATGGAACTTGAGATAAGTGCAGGGAAAAGCTGTTTCCAGGCCTAAAAAAATTAAAGTTTTAGTTAACATCCAGACAAAATTTGACACCACGCAAAGCTGGGGGAAAGGAAGTAAATGCTTAGGCACATTGCATCTCAAGCCATGGGAATAGCATCTACACTCTGAATACCTGGGATGGGACTGTATAAAAAGTGGTGCCTCCAGAAGAGTGACCCCCACCACCAAAGACCAGGGTGAAGAAGGACCAGAGTGTTACCACAGGAATTCACCTTGTGGTGATATCTTTTGCTTATTCTCTCTCTTTCTCTCCTTTCTTCCCCCCTTTCTGTCTTCCAATTTCTTATTTACTATTAAATAAAATCTGTACTACTGACTTTGGCATATGATCTCGTTCACCCCTAAATTTGAGTAAAGGCATCTCTTCTAATGGGACCATAACAACACTGAAGATTTATTACCTCCTCTGGACCTTGCTTTTCTCATGGAACCCTCACCCTGGAGTTACTACATGCAATTATGCTTGCTGTTATTATCTCTGTAATGCACTGTTCTCACATAGGTGCATTAGATGAAGTAAGTCTTAGCAGTGCATATATTGATGCTGCTGCCAAGTGAGTTGCTCTAGAGGGTTCTCCAGCAACATTTTTAAATACTGCAATTCTTAACCTGACCTCTGCATTTCTGTTGAATATCTGACCAAATTACCAGAATTACTCTCAGAAAGAGAGAGCTCGGGGTTTTGCTGTGTGTAACCCTTAAATCAAAGGTGGAGATCTGATAACAGACCCATAGCTCTCCTCTCTTTCATTCCCAGTTCTGCATATGCAGTCCACTCAGCTGGCCACTCATGCAAAAGACAGGTTGCATTCTGCAGTGTCTTTGCAGGACCAAGAGCTGTATGTTGTATCAAATGGTGTGTTGTGCCATCACCTGAAACCTGGAGATTGGGCCCTGTTAAATGACTCCACATGAAACTTGCTCTGCCACCATGGTGGGCTGCTCCACTCCAAAGGCTTGATGACTCACACAGAGCTCAAGTTTGCCTAAAAGAGTCCCTGCATCCCATTGCTGTAGGATAGTGCCACCTAAGAAACCCAGGGGATCTCTGGAACAACCAAGCTGGGTAAGATCAGAAGTTGTCCACTTCTGCCAGAGGACAGGACACCTCCAGCAAAGAAGAGCAGCAGAACTGGACAATCCTATGACAAGAAATGAGATTACAGGAGAAAACTCCGTGTGACATTGTTGCTATCCTCTCCCCAGAATTACAGGAAACTTTAGCAGCAAGGTGCCATCTGAGACTGAGAAAACTGAAAGCGAAGTCTGAGACAGCATAGCTTGGAACAGTTGCTTGCAAGCCAAACAAGACTTGTATGAGATATATATCTATATGCTTATATGTACTTGCTGTCATGAAAGCCTGCGTCTGTTATGCTACTGTAGTCCTACAGTTTGACTTGGATTATAGAGCAAGACAAAGAAAAAAATATATGTGCATGTCCTATGAGGAGTGGCTAGGGAAATGAGTTTTTTTAATCCTGGAGAAGAGGAAGCTCAGGGAAGGCCATATCACTCTCTGCAACTCCCTGAAAAGAAGTCGTAGCTGGGTGAGGCTAGGTCTCTTCTCTCAGACAACCAGCAACAGGATGAGGGGACACAGCCTTAAGCTGTACCAGGGGAAGGCTGGACATCAGGAAGAATTTTTTCACAGAAAGGATGACTGAGCATTGGAATGGGCTGCCAAGGGAGGTAGTGGAGTTGCCATCCCTGGAGGTGTTTGCAGAAATACTGGGTGTGGCATTTAGTGCAATGCATTCATGTCATAGGTTGGACTCAGTGATCTCAGAGGTCTTTTCCAGTCTAATTGATTCTGTGATATATATGTGTGAACTCAATCAAGATGAGTTGTGCTGTGTTGTATTCCTTGTTACATTGCTAATAGGGGACATTTTGATTTAGGTTTTAGAATCTATAACTTCTGTTAGATGAATTAAATGCCAGACTTAAAAGTTTTATGCATTTTCTTGTTGGTTGCTGTAGCAAAGATTGGGGGAAAAATTTATTTGTTAAACTATCCCAGGTGTGGGAAATTCCACTAAACTTACAGACTTTTGGTTATGTACTTATCTACTCTTCCAGGGAGCACTGGCATTTCCTCTGTTGCCTAACGCTAAGTCAAGAAATTGATGGTATGGTTTCCCTTGAAACCCTGAATCACTGATTGATTACCAGAGGTTCCCTGCACATCTACATTCCTAGTGAACTAAATGCATCACTTTACGTGAATATTGAAGGAGAAGATCTAGGAAAGGTTTACAGGTAAGAGACAACATCCAGTTACGTATGGAATCCTGCCTCTGTAGATGTTACAAAATGTAGATGTTATCAAATTAGGAAGATTCAGGTAGAAGCTGATATGGTTTAGGAATTCTCCAACTTAGTGTTCCCTCTGAAACCTCCCAACCATGTGCCACTTGCTCACTCTCTTCTGCACCTTCCCCTGATATGGGGCTGGGCAGCAAGAATTGGAGGCACAAAAGGTAAACGTGATGAATTAAGAACAATTTACTGAAAACAGCAATGAAATAACACAACAAGCTATAGTAGCAACAATATTAACAACAGAGTGTAGAAGAAAAAGGTGAATGATTTACAAGTGATTTCTCATAGTCCTTTATAGCTACTACTCACACCTACCTACAGTTTTTACCTGACTGATCACACTTCTGTATTTCTCATATTTTTATCTCAGCAATCATAAAATTTATTCTGGCCACCACAACTTTTCTGAACAGCTCTTAAGATTGCTGGCAGCTACAGTGCAAGAATATATAGTTACACAATCTTTAAATTGAAAGGGCTTGTACTAGGATTCAAAATATTCCCAAGCTACACAAATCTGGTGCCCATGCAGTCGCCTGTCTTTCACTCCTGTAGTCACTGTCTTTCATTCCTGTAGTGCAGTTTGAGCAGGTATTGTCTTACTGATCAGACACTGACTTCTGAACCTCATCAAAGCACAGCTCTCAGAATCTACAGAAAGTTCATAGCAAATATATTTGCTTTCTTCTTTTGCCCTGCTCATGTTGCTAGGCTTAAGCTGCTTTTATAAACTTTTTAGACAAGCACAGAGGGGACATGCATCTGTGAACTGAAAGAGAGCTAAAAAGGACAGAGAAAAGGGCTCCATGGCTGGGAATTAATTCTGCAGGCAGCTGGTCATGATTTGACCTCTCTCTCTCTCTTTCCTGAGAGACTATTCTCTCTAAAAATGCAAGACAAGTTATTTTCAAGAGTCCATTTCAATCTTACAAACCCCAGATCCAAAGAACCATTATATTCAACATAAGCATAAGTTGCGGTAATTCTGAAGAGAGAAGCTCTGGTCTATTATTAGTCATTCTTCCAAACAAATGTTTACAAGCAAAAAGAAATTATTCTCTTGATGATACTCTTGATTCTACAAAGAGTCTGGGAGCATCCTCTGTTCTGCCCTGAAATAGCTGGAGTTCAAAGAATCTGCAGATGATTGATTCACTGTATTCAACACACGTATTTGTCTGAGTTGGGTCACCTCCAAATTAGGCTCTACAGCAGGTCTGGGGTTTAGAAAGGAAAATCCTTTGATGCTAGCTCTCTGTGGACAATTCTGTCTAAATTCTTGTTAGGACAATCCACTAATTTGATTTAGAGATCAAATTGGAATGGTGGTTTTTTTGACTGGTTTCTTCATACATTTTTTAAAGTAATTTATGATCTGAGAGGGACAACTGTATTGGGGGCTCTGTTAAATGCAGAACAACCTCCTTAGACTCCACCTTCTCTGTTTTGGTGGGGATTTCAGAATGAGACAGGAGACAGACATTTTGTACAGTATCTTGTGTGACTTCTGGAATTCTGGGTGGAATTAATGTCAGAGGATACTACTTGGGGTGTGCTTGCTCTTAAGATCAATTTTAATCATAGATTGGATGTATTATAAGAAAAAAATAATCTGCTGGGAAAAGATAATGGGTTTTTAATCTTCCCAGGATAAGGTATATGTCATATAATGACAGATACTCTATCTTTTCACTTGGTTCCCTGTACAAGAAGACTTCTTGCTCTCAGGCTCACATTGGTCTTTTCAGGTGCTCCCTGGAATGTGCCAGTCTCACTATTATTGAGTGCTGGCCTCTTCTGCCATAACTATTGGCTCTATCAAAGCAGCAGGGGTGAGGGCTGTCTTGCAAATAGCAGGAAGTGGTATCCACAAACATGCTAATAAGCCTTAACAGTGGATTCATTAGGGGAGAAATGGATATTCTATTTTTGTGGCAATCAGGTGGACAAGGTGAATGACCAGGCTCACATTTTTAGACTAAACGACTGATGCAGACAGGCACTGAAAGGCACATATGTAAAGTACTGACCTCCATTTCTCCTTCTTCACAATAAATAAATAAATAAATAAATAAGTGTTGGAAAGCGATGATAAAAATAGTTTAATATGTATTTTTTGGAGGGAGGCAGATGGAAACTATCTGTTGAAGATCAGATTTTAAAAAATATGCCAGAAGAATGAAGGTTACAGGGATGTTATGGGGGTTTATGGGCTATCGTACCTGTCTTGTGTTCCTCTGAAATGTTCCTAGGGCTTGCAATATGTTTGTGGATTACATACCTCAGTCTGAGACTTTTGTGGAAGCTAGCTGATGTATCTTCTATGCTGGAATTAATGTTACATTTAAAATAGCTAAATGTAGGTGCATCTATGTGAGTGTTTAAGTGTGTGATGAGTATGAAAATATGTGTTATGCTGTGGGTATACAGCCAATATTCCCAAAGGTTCTTAGAGAGCTGTTCAGCCAACCAAACCCTAGAGAGAGGATACTGTTTACAAAGTACAGATACCTACTGTCAATTAAGATATTGTAGAGTATGTAAACAAACAATGGGGCTTCCAGATATGACACAGATGTTGTAGGAGTCACTCAGACTTACTGAGATCGAGTGGGACAGCCTGCACTGTCTGAAATGAGACCAGGTCTCCAGTTAGTACAGCCAGTGAAGAGTAGAGGCATTCAGACAGTAGAAGCTTGATGCATTTGTTCATGTGTAGGGTCTCTGGAGGTAGTGTCATCTGGAATACCTTAAGGTATAATGTTTGTATACTCAAATGCCAGTCCAGGTAGAAAGGTCTTCCTTGAGTCGTGAGCTGTATCTGCCATCTCCAACTGGATATCCAATAGCCCAGATATCCTAAGGAAGTACATGGTTCTATATAACTATGTGGCAGCAAATGAGCTGAGCCTGTAATATTAATAATTTATAAAAATAAATGTGCTGATGTTCCATAGATTATTTTAAAACATGTTTTAACCATCACTTTAATAGGAGGTTATTCTATTTATATGGTAAAAAGGGAAATACCTCATTTCCATCTGTATCATGCACACTGACAACTACATACACATACTAATAATTTCCTGACATCTTTTACCCTCCAGCTCTCATCTTCAGTGACTGCAAAAAGTTCTGAGGCCTCAGTGTGAATGAAGCTCATATAAAGTAAAGAATATTTTGCTAGTGCTATACTGGTTCCTCAGATGATAGTAATATTACTTTTATCCCTGAATAATAGTGTATTCATTGCACAGTGTCTCAGAATTGGAATGTCATAAAAAATATATCACCCTCCAACTTCCACATGACACCAGTAATTCCTAGTCTGGACTAGGAATGTGTGCTGATTTTAGACTGGGATATAATTAATTTTCTTCACAGTACCTAATATTGTCCTGTGTCTTGGACTTGTGATGGAAACAGTGCTGATAACCCAGGGATGTTTTCATTTATGGCTGAGCTTTTCTCACACAGCCAAGGTCTCTGCTTCTCTTTACCAACCCCCCCAGTAAGGAGGATGGGGTGCACAAGGAGTTGGAAGGGGACGCAGCCAGGACAGCTGATCCCAAAAAACCGAATGCATATCACATATTGTATGGCAGCTTGGTTAGCATATAAATCTGTGGGAGAAGAAGGAACTGGGTCACATTTAGAGTGATGACATTTTGTCTTCCCAAGTTACCATTGCACACGATGGGACCCTGCTTTCCTGGAGATGGCCAAACACCTGCCTGACATGGGAAGTGATGAATAAATTCCTTGATTTGCTTTGCTTGAGTGTGTGGCTTTTGCTTTACCTACTAAGCTGTCTTCATCTCAACCTGTGCTTTCTCACTTTTACTTTTCTTATTCTCTCCCTGATTCTGCTGGTGGGGAGAGTGTGTGACCACCTTGCCAGCTGAGGTTAAACCACAACAACAGGTCAGAGGTTGTCACAGTGGTCAGATTCCTTCATTTTCATATAATTTTTTAGATGTCTATTCTGGTGATTTATTTTTCCAGACTGAATCATTGATGGCAGATTCTTAATTTTAACATCATTATCATAGGTGTGACTTCCACAGAAGAGAAATTGTAAATCAAATTATTATTCAGTGTTTTAAATTAATTTGATTGTTGTACCTTTTTGAAATGATTTTATCTAATAAAGGTATATTGCTTGCTAGAATACAATTTCATCCATGTGTTTGTCTCCACAAAGTGAGACTCCAAAGAGAGAAAACTCATCCTTCTTAATGAATGCAGTCTATTTAGCTCTTCATAATTTCATAAGTGGTTAGCATGTAAAGAGTTTGAAAAGCTGTCATATCCATGGAAAGGACCATGATCTTGACCTTGCAGTCATGATGAAAATTCTGACAGTGACTAGCTTCATGACCTTGCACAAGTCAGTCTGTTGAAGGCAGTGGGAGCAGCAGCATTTACCAAAACTTGTATCTGCATGAGCACACTAATTATGTTCTGGGTAAAAACTGTTTTTAAAATGCTTACATTTTAAATGTAATGCTAAAGATAATAAATTTTAATGTTTAAAATCTAAAAATGTGTACATCCCTGTTATGCAGCTTCCTCTATTCCACAGCCGGTGTCTATTGAAGAAATTTGTTAGGCAGTCCAAATAAAATGATGGTTTACCATGGTCTTTTCCCTACTGTGGATATAGTATCAATATTCCAGAAAATGTTTTTACTCCTGCTTATTCTTTGTTGAAGTGCAACAATAAATTAGAATCAAATCTCTTGTTTGTAAATTTCTAATGATCTACCTCATCAGCATAACATGTTTGTCACAGTTCAGGATTTCTCCGTGTGCATGAGCAGCTATGTACAGCATATGAGCCACCAGTAAGTTATAATAATTTGATATTAATTCAATTTTGATATTAATATAATTAATGTTAGAATATTAAGGAGGTTTTGATTTTTTTAAAAAGAATATGCTAAAACATATGGATCACAAACCTTCCTATTATAAGCGAAATCTTGCTAAGTCAAAGAAATTTAAATAGAAGATTCCAAATTATGACCTTTTTCATATTTCAAAGAAAGAAGATATTTCAATTTATTTCTTTTTTCCTTTTAAGCCTCTTAATATTTACATAGCATTAATGTAAGAGGCATTTTTTAAATAACTAAAAGTTCTTATTGTGTTTGTATTAGCTTGTCCTTTTTTTATTCCATTGCATGTTAATATATTTGAGCATTGGCTCTCACAAACATGAATAACCGCATTGCCTTTATTTTAACAATACAGACACCCTACTTACAAATCAAAGAAAGTTTATTTTATTTACAATTTCCATAGAAGAAAATCACATCTTATGAACAATATAATAGAAACTCAAATGGTTCATATATATAGTCCAATAAATTTGTGTTCCTTAGAAGAAAAAGGGTTTTCTTATTTCTCTTGTTTTTAGTTTTTTTTTCCCCCTAAGAGGTATAGCTGCCCAATATGGATAACCCACTGTATAGCATGTTGAATTTTTGTTACTTCTCCAAGTACTTTCATTCACACAGTGGTGTCACATCACATTAAATGAAGATGTAAAGCAATTACCTTACTACTGAACATTTTCTATACATTTATGTTGAATTTTATTCCAGATAATTATATAATGTAATTTTATTAGGATTTTTTTATTATTATTATTTTTACTTTTACTCAGTATATTTAACTCTTTCTTTGCCTCAAATAATCTTAAAAGTCCAACTCAAAAAATACGACAGAAAGTAGAAGTAAACAACAAACTGAACACAGGTATCCAAATACTTGATACTTTTTTCATTATCTGCTTCACTTATTCAATAGATGTGTGTTACAACCAATAGGAATCCTATTTCACATTACAGAGAAATTCAAGGCTTAATATTTTAAGAGACTACTGGACTCCTCACTGCCAATTTTGATACTCAAGCACATAATTTTCTTACGATTGTTAATTTTTTTTTAACATCTATCTGTTGGGGTTTTTTTTTGCATTTTTTGGAATAAGTTTCTAAAGGCCAAATGCTTGGAGAGTGAATTATAGAGCATCTCTGAGCACTGCATTATTCCTTAACCATCTTGCCTTCGGGTGAGATGGGGCAAGTGTTCCTAGAGCATCTCTGTCACAGTCTCATATACTAAAGATAAGGGGACTTACATACAAAAAAGATCTCATTATAGCAAGTGGTCCAAAATGAGGATATTCAGCTGATAAGGCAAAGACCTGCAGTCAGATCTCTGGTCTTCTAAGTTTGGAGTAACATCCTGAATTTAGATTTCCCTCAAGAGTGATTTTGCCACCCCAGAGACTGTGCCCTGGTGTGGGTTCTGCTGCTTCAACCACTTCTGTTTTGTATGAACACAATGTAGGGCACAAGGCTTGGAACTTGTTTCACATAGTAATTATGAATAGGGCTGCCCATTTTGGATGAAGCATTATGTATATGATGTGATCTGGGCCATGTAATTTTTCCTCGTGTCATTGTAGTGTACAGATTTAATTATGATATGTAGCGTTGGAGTAAAATTGCTTTCCTTAATTTCAGTGCTGTGCCGTAAGTGCATATTACAAATGGATAAAAACAAACATCCAACACTGGTTACTTAATTGGAGCTTACAAAAGCAATAAATAGAACTATAAAACCAGTTTTTAATGTAAAAAGTGAACTTCAAAGAGAAACGAAGCAGGGAAGGCACTGACTGAGAGGACTTGCAGATTGTTTTTAATCATGCCACTGATCTTCTGTCAGACTTCGGGAAAGCCAGTTATTCTTCCTGAAAAAATAACACAATTAGGAGTAGTAGAACAATCACAGTTGATTATCAGAGCTGAATTTCTGTGGAAATTGCATGCTTTATAAGAATTTCTACCTTTCTTCTCCTCATTGTCCCCAGTTCCAGTCTCCAAAACTCCTGCAGGAATGTTATGCAGATATCAATTATTATGGTGATAAACAGTGTAAAAAGCCAATAAAGAAAATGTTTTGAAGAGATGCTCCAGCCAAGAGGCTAGGGATAAAAAGCATTTGCTGTCCAAGGCTGTCCTGTCATGTAAGCTGTCATTTCTAGGGAAACACAGGCAAGGGTGAAAAGGACATGTGCAGGGAATGTAATAGATCCCTTTGTCCTCCCATTTGCTATCCATATAATGTGAAAAATGTGAATAAACTAGCATGACTACCAAAGCAAATTGGCTTCAATATTAAATGTAGCAAAACAGATGGGATGTTCCAATAGAACGAAGAACTGCAGAATAAAGTGCAGGGGCTGGAATGCTTAAATTCAATGAAATTTAAAATATGTTCTTTCAATTAAAACAATAAGCACGTTTTTTCAAAACTTTTATTTCAGGAAAATGTATTGGTTTCTGGTTTGATCTCAAATAAACTTTCACAAATCAGAAACCTCAGAAAGATGAAATGCAATTTTTAGATTTAAAAAAGCATAATGAATCAAGTTTTTAAAAGATCTTTTGGAGCTCTAAAACAGGCCTATTCTAAAACTGAAAAGAAGAAAATCCACACAGAAGCAAATTCTTCTGTGCAAAGTGTGGGTGTGCATTGCTCATATTTCCCCGATTCATGTATTTTATAATTGAATAGACGATATCTGAAAACCTTTTATGTATGTAGTCTCACAGAGCAATAATACTCTAATTATAAATATACTGAAAGAGCATGGAGGTTGTCTGTGACTAAATGACTTGCAAATGTTCACCCAGACTGAAGTCAGGTGCTTAGCAGGAAATTGAATCCTAGTATTGAAATTTCCAAGGTAATGCCTAGTTTAATACTGAGTTCCCTAATTCTGAAACTATCCTTCCTTATTGCACCCAATACAGGGAATCAGCATGCCTGCCTTTTCTCTTTTGCATTTCAAGGAAGATCAACTCTGCCTTTCCTTGAAAAGATGTGAATACAGATCTCATCAATTCTACATTGAGTATTTTACACTATAAAAGGCAAACACAATGGCTACAGAACTCATTTCATTTATTCTAAGAGATATATATTTCATACTATGGGTAAAGGATTTTCCTAATGAAGGATTAAAAACATGTATTGTCCCCACCCTACCACTGTCCCAGTCCACAGCAATATGTCTCAAGTAGCTTTTACAGTAATGGAATTGTGCTGTCATTCAGGGAAGTTGCATTTTGTGTTCTGCTAAATGACATTAAACTAGTGAGGAACGCTTACACAACTGCACTCTTGTCTTAATCAAAACACATTAGGAAAATACTGAGGGGAAGAGAGAATTTAACAAGAGCTTGTCATTGTTGCCCTCCTTGGTAGACAGACCACCTCAGAAAGAAGTCATTACACTGGGAGAGGGGAGGTAGTTTGGAAATCTGTGTACTTCAGTATCAGTGATTTTTGCTCTGAAGTCAGTGAAAGTGTTGAAAATGTTTGTGTGGGTTGGCAGACTGGATATGGGATTGCCACATAACAGTAACCTTCTGCTTTGCAAATAATGAAGATAAAGTTGGACAGACTTTATTGTTTATGACTCCTCTCTGCTCAAATCTATGTTCGAGAAATTGTTTACATTTTAAGTTAAAGGGATGTGTTTAGGGAGGTTGGAGATATCCTTAAGAAATATTCAAAAGCTGTTTGCATGTGGTCCTGAGCAGCTGGTTTTAGGTGACCCTGCTGGAGCAGGGAATTCAGCTAGACAGGCACTTTCCAGCATCAACCATTCTGTGATTCTCTTTATTACCAGAATAATTCTTAATCATGTCTGTATATACTACTTCCTTTCATAAAACATTATGCATTCCTTGAGTCTCCAGCTACATGAAAATTTCAACCTCAAAAATAGAAAGCATGCACTATTCCTAGGAGGGCATTCAGCTGAGAGGGGTTTCTGCTTGCTACTTAAATAAAAAGAAGAAATACTGTTTATTGCAAGCTGACCTTGGCTAGCTGCAAGGTGTCTATGAACCTTCTTTATAACTTCACTCCCTCAACAGGATAGAGTGAGAAAAATATAATAAAAAGCTTCTGGGTCTAGATGACAGGATGGACAGGATGATCACTTGGTAATTACCATCACAGGCAAAACCAACCTGCCTTAGGGAAATTATTTTATTAGCAAATGAACAGAGCAGGTTAATGAGAAATAAGAAAAAAATCTACAAATCAACTTCCCCTCATTCCTCCCTTCTTTCCAGGCTCAACTTTACCCCCAGTTTCTCTATCTCCTGCACATGAGTGGTATGAAGAAGATGAGGAATTGGGATTGCTCTTAGTTCATTACGGGTCCTCTCTGCCACTACTTCTTCCTCACACTCTTCCTCTGACCCAGCATGGCTCCCTTCCATGGGGTACAGTCTTTCAGGAGCAGACTGCTCCAGCCTGGTCACCTATGGAGTCACAAGTCCTGCCAGCAAAGATGCTCCAGCATGGGCTTCTCTCTCCATGGGGCCAAATGTTCTGCCAGAGGCCTGTTCCAGTATGGGTTCCCCATGGGGTCACAGCCTCCTTCAGACACCTCCCTGGTCTAGCACGGGGTCCTCCATGGGCTGGGGATGGATATCTGATATCTGCCTGGCTGTGGTCTTCACCATGGCTGCAGGGGAAACTGCCCTGGTGCCTGGAGCACCTCCTCCCTTCAACGACCTTGATGTCAGCTGTTTCTGTCACCTCTTTCCCAGCTGCTGTTGCAGCTTTTTTTTTCTCCTTCTTAAACATATTATCACAAAGATAATACTATTGTCACTGATGACTCTGGTTTGACCAGCAGCAGATCTGTCCTAGAGTAGCCTGGAACAGCCCTTCTCAGACATGGTGGCATCTTCTTACAGAAATAACTGTGACAGCCCCTCTACTACCTAAAACTTACCATATAAACCCAATACATTGAAAATTAAATTCAATTAACAGGTTATGAAAACTATGCCAAAAATTTGTTCTTCAAAGCAAAAAGCCAGCCTAGCATCTGCCCATAACTACAGAAAAATTAGGCATGAAAGATTAAGTGAAAACAACAGACAAAGGTGTCTCATAAGCTGAGGTCTTATAAAGGAAATAATATGAAAGTAAAAATGAAGGGACAAAAGAAGAATGCTGAGTATACTAACATGATACATAGAAGGACACATTTAAACACCATAAGTAAAATGATCCAGGAAGCCAAAACTTTGGAGAATACAGAATACATATACATTTACTAATATTTTTGAAATTGGCCTGCAGATGATTGACAGCCATCATGTACAGTTAAAAGTATATAGATATACGTGTTGTAAACAGAATAGCAGAGAAAAAATATTTGCATTAATAATAATTTCATTTGAATCACACTCTAAGGTCTTGTGGAACAATCTGTAAGAGATTTATAGCGCAATGGCTTCCAACATTCGTCTGGGAGTATGAACTTTTACAGTTTCAAAAAGGTTCAGAGTAGAAATATATTTTTCTGGCTAAGTTGTTTCTCTTTCATTTTTATTTTTTTCTTTTTCGAAAGCAAATTTCAAAGTCAAAAGGTTCCCATTTACTGTGTAACCACTGTAGCAGCTTTTCATGCCATGTTTCTATTCCTCCTCTGCAGTGCTACTGTTATAAAGTGAGATGGAAACACAGCTCTTAAAACTACTTTTTTTGCTCCTAAGACTTCATATTGCTTGAAATGTAAATCCCCGTCCAAGACAAGTTCTGCAAACCAATGTTAAGTAGGATAGACATCCAAGATACTGAGTACAGGAAATCCAAAATAGATTTTGCATTCCAGGAACGGGTCCATCTCTTTTACACTATAATATATTTCAGGATACTTTCTGTTTTGCAGTCTTTCTGTAACAGCAAAATCCATTCTATTTCACTCTGCAGGTCTAAAGTAGCTGGAGTTTTTCCCTTATGCTGCCTTCTATAAATCTCAGCAGGAAAGAGCAGGTGGATTAATTTAACTTAATGGAAATAAAATGACATCTTTCATGATATAGATACATTTTGAGACTTGTCACAGTTGGTCCTGAAAGGTAATGCAAAGTCTAATACAATGGGGTGCATTCTGAAAAGGAAGTTCACCTTTGCTCAGTGGATCTTTAAAAGTATGTATTTAAAAGTATGTATTCAAGGAACTTTTTTAAACCTCTGCTTTAATGATTGAAGTTTCTTTTAGCTGAACCAGAAGGTTAGGACTTTTCTTTGTGCTGTGTACTGGGCTACATGATGTAACCTTCATAACATGTTGTCTGGAGGATAATTGTGTGACTTGTACTGCCATAATGGATCATAGTATGCAGCTGGATTGTGGAACCTACTTAAAAAAATAAGTGGGGAGTGTTCCTTGAAGTGCCTTATCTGAGTTTATCCCAGTTAACCTCATATACTAGATAAAATTTACAGTAATGCAAGTAAACTGAAACCTAAAGTCTCTTTATAAACTGCATTTTAGTGCTTGTGGAGCCTGCTTCAAAAGCCCAGGGTAGTCCCTGGGCAATATCACTTTCCCTAAACTTTGCTTTCAGCCTGTCTGTTTTCTGAAGTCATTTCCATCAGGATATTCAGATTACACAGCATTAATCCATAAATGTCATTTAGCATTAAACCCTACCCTAGTAAACCAGTAATTAAGGAAAATGACACTGTTTTGTCTTTCTTGGGTTTGTCTGCAAGAAAAATAACTATTAGTGTTGACTATTAGTTACCACTACCTGTTCAATAGGAAAGATTTCAATTATTTTAATAAAAGTCACATATTCAGAAGATTAATGTACTTTTTAAATCTAGGAGGAGAAAAGAGAGTCTACTGAGAAAGTGCAAACCCACAATTGTTAAAAACTTCTTTTACTGATGTTGAAGTATATGGTACAGTAATTGTCTGTGAAATTTACTAAGTGAGCTCTTTTGTCTTTTATGTACTTTATAATTATCATGGCTTGCAATTTTCTATTATACTGCAAAACTCTGTGGGTACCTGAATCAGTTTTATCTTTAAATATTCTTCAAATGCTTTTTGTATATGGAAAAATAGTGTACTATAATACACTTGTTTCTGAAGAGGAAAAGCTATGATTCAAGCCACTTTACGTCCCTGTTTGTATTTCATGGACAAATCAAGAAATTTCACAAAAATTACACCTATTTGTGAATAGTTTTGGTCTATTGAATTCTCTCTGAGTGAACATTTAGAGACTTACTGTTCTCAACTAGGCTCCAGTTTCAGTGCAGCAGCCATAACAATTGTGGGGGGGTTATGCTATACTAACAAGCAAGGCCCTAATGTATTTCAGTTTAAAAAAACCCCAAACAACAAAACAAAACAAACAAACAAAAACCCCACAAAAACCAAAACAAAAAACCCCAACAAAACAATATATAAATATAGTTCCGAAGTCTGTGCCTATCTGTTGATCAAAATTCCTCTCAACCACTTTTGTACATGGAGTTATGCCAGCAACTGGGAAATACTTGGGCCCTTCTTGGTTTTGTTCTCATTAGCAGGCAAGAAGGCTGAGAAGAGACACATATTTTGTGGGAGTAATTTCCATCCTGGAATGTACATTATTACTCTTTCTCTCCAGCCTTTGGGGGCAAAGTACAAATGTGTTTCTCTGCCTGCAGTACAGTCACCTCTTCCTCCCATCTTAGCCCATGCTTCCAAGTGTTCACTGTCCCTGAATATCACAAAGTTGCTTTTGCCCCCTTCTAATTGTCTTTTACTTTTCTGATTGATTTTCTGTCTCTGACAGATCTAACACACATATGTGGAAGTCTCACGTACTAAGAATGAACAATGGCCTGTAGCCAATTACAAACAAAATGGAGCTATGCAGAATAGAAGTAACAGGTCTCCATGCTGCAATTTGTGGGGATGACAACTCAGGAAAGATATGATCAAGAGGCACAGTGAACATAAATAGGGTACTCAATAGAAGATGTTCATACTAGAAGGTAGATGATGCTAAGCTTGTATCAGTAAATGAGTTGCTGACTTAGTGGTATTCTGAGTGCTCAGGGTATGGGCATGAGCTGCTGTATCTAACATTGCAGTGTTAGCAGAGTCTCTGGCATAGTTCTGGCTTTGGCCAAATTTCATTTTAGGCAGATTACACCTTGTGCCTAGCCATGGAATGGTAGGGATCTAGCACCATTCCTAGCTGGTAGTTTGGGTACTGATTAGAGAACTTTCGGAATGGATATGACCTGTATCAAAAAGCAGTGACTGACCAGTTTTATTTACAGGTAGAGGTGTAGCTTTGAGTCCCAGTGGAGACCAGGTCCAATGCAATCAGCTGACAGCTGTCCTGCTCTCCAAGCAAATTTGTGTTTACCACCATCCTTGCCTGTACAACCCAGCAAGGGTTAAGGGTCTAAAGAGGCATTAGGCTGCTCCTGAACAAAACATTTTTAATTTCTTCTCCACCTTGCTTAAATGAATGGTGAATCCTGTGTTTTTCATTTCTAATGATGTCTGTGATTGACCTTATGATTGATAGTAGTGCTTAGCATTTTCTGACATAACCATACATTAAGTCTTGGTCAAATTATGCAAGTCATATAACCTCAATCCTATTTAGTCATAAATTCAACTAATTTTTTCTGGTTTAGAGACTGTTTTCTCATTTGCTATAAAACATATTAGTCTTTCTCTTCTGATGCCTTCCTAATCCTTAAATATAAAATTTAGCAAAATTTTATGTTCTTCAGTATATAATTTGCACAATAAGCTAAAATACACCATGCCTTTGGGAGAAACATTTCATACTCATTTTTTTCCAATTCAGTTCCAAATAAATCAGTATTATACAAAAAAAAAATCTCAATTTAAACATTTACTTCTGAAAATACAGGTAACAAATAGTAAATAAGACAGTCATAAGTCTTTTGGTTTTTTAATCCATCCTTAAAATATCCCCTGCTGGGCATTTTCACGTCTACCAAGGATAAGAAATGCTCACTCTAGTTATCAAAAAGTAAGAAGTCTAAATCAGGTTTTGACCATCCATAATCAGTGGAGAAAGACAGGCAGCTCCAGAGGGTGATTCATTCTCTGCTAAAATAAAGGGGGTGAATCACCCTCTGGAACTGCCTTCTATTTACCCTTGATTGCAGAGGGAATCTTGATGACTACTTTATAAAAAGACATGATTATGCAGTCATTTAAATGAACATAAATTTAGGTTGTTGTCAAAAGCGCGGACCCACCTTGCTCCACTGTGTCTCCCTATTTCCATATTTATTTTTTTTTATGCTGTGGGACTGACAGCTGATAAATGATTGGTTATAAAACAGGATATGGATTTTGGGGAGGGGGAAGAAGTTGAGTTTCATGAAGTTGTATTCCCTGATTTGGCTTCCACAGGGATTGCAAAAGCTTAGCACCAGTACAAGCATTTCTGGGAGCCCTAACTGCTCATTTTAAAGTTGCAGAAAAGCACTGTCTTAAATTAAAGTGACAATGTAGCTACAATTTATAAGCAAGTAAATTTAGATGAAATGAATCTTTTAATTGAAACTGTTCTTTTGCCTAAGCATGATGCCTTACTGCCATTTGAGACCATTTCTGGTAACTTTAAAAGTGTTATTTTTTTTAAGATTTAGATATTAATTTACTCTTAAAGGTGTAATTGCAGCTATATATTTCACCAAGGAATCTGTGAGGAAAATATGCCTTGAAATTGGTAGACTTATGAGATACAGGAAAAGAGCTGATGTTATTTTCCTAAACATATTACCCTCCAGCAGTATGTAAATAAAGGCTCCAAAGTATCCTTTCCATAAGTACTGTAGCCCTGGATCAGAAAAATCAATCTCTTTACTCTTCTTACATAGCTCAGGATAGCATATAATGTATTTTCTTTCTTGTCCAGTAATGTGCTGGGGTTTGTCTTCTGTCTCTTTCAATGTTTAATAATAGCATCTTTTTGGTGTTTGACATAAAAGAAATCCTCAAGGGGCAAAAAAGAAAGGAAGGAATTGCCACAATGGACACCTGGAATCTCAGCCCCTACACACACTAATGCAGTGATGCCCAGCCAGACCAAAAAGGGTTTTCCAGCCTCTTCAATATTTTAAATTCTCTCAGATTCTGAACACGATAGCTGCAGGCAGGGCTGTCCCACTGGGAGTGGTGCCTGTCTCCAGCCAGCTCTGAGTGGTTTGTAAGTACAGCTCTGGGGACAAGCACTGGGCATCTCTCTAGTAATTAGTTCTTTCCCAATCAAGCCCTGGTACCTGAATAGGGCAATATTTCACTTAGCTGTATAGCCAAAGTCTCAGGAATGTAGGTAAAAATACTGGCCCATTAGAGACAAGCATGAGAATGACTGTTCAGGTAGCAAGTTGAATTTGGTCTTTAATTTTTTACAGAAAATGGAAATTATAAAACTTCATGAATATTTAGGAACTTTTCTTTCCATAGAATCTGTTTTTACAGTACTACCTGCAACATGTGGTAAAAAGACACTTTATTTTTGGCTCAAATGAGTGCATTAAAAATGAAATCCCAAGTTAAAATTATTTGGGCTCTTACTCAATATCACTCACACACGCACAGGCACACAATGAATCAGATGGATTCAATTTAGACTTTTTTGAGATCAAAAAGCCTTATATTAAATGGAGAGATAAATATTTTATACTGTTAAAATAGTATGAAACTTCAAACATGGATTTTCTTTGACTGACTCGATCTGAGTTACAGAAAACTAAAAAACATTTGAATGATCCTCTCAGTATGTGACCAGCTATGCTTTCCTGACATGGAGAAGCTCACCCCAGTGCCATTGTGACTGTTCATTAATAAACTGCTGTCTCCTTTGAAAGCACAAGCTGAAGAATGACGAGCGCTTCTAATGCAACAATAGATGATCCATTAGTTATTTCCAGAAAACCCTCTCCTGAAGAAAAGACTTATTTCTCTGATAGCACCCCTCTTCTTTTCTAGAATAGGCAAAGACAGATGATATTAGCACTAAAGCTGAACTGAAAAGACTTTCTCCTTCATGTAATTAGCAGCAGAAAGGCCAATCACCACACATGGTTCCAGAAGAAACCCTTCCTTCCCTCTTCTCCTCAACAGTTCCGTGGTGTAAGGTCTGCCAGCATTTGGTTTTGCCTCTTTCAGATCTGAAAGGAAGAGGACTCACTAATGAAAACTTTTACCAGGAAGCTCAAAACCTGTAATCAAACAACAAACAAAGACTTTGGTCCCAGGTTGCAGTGGGACTCAGGCACTTCTTTAGATGCCTTATTCTAGCACTCAGCCACCTTCATTCACAAGATCCTGCTCAGCTGCTGTCAAATCTAACAGGGCAGAGAGTCCTTTGGCAACTAATTTTGTGCTAGTAAAGTTCCTGTGGCATTTACCTTTTGCTGCATAATGGTTAATGGTGCAGTTTACACATTTGTTTTTACAGGATAAGTTAGACTAGCATTGTTCTTTCTGTAAAACTATTATAGCCCTTATGTTATCAGCTGAGCTGAACAGAGACTCTGATTATTTCTACAGCAGAGCTGTTTTGTGCAAACTTTCAGGAATAAAAAATTATGTCTACCTGTCCTCTAGACAGAAATCTGGGAAATTCTGAAATCTGAAAACTTTAAATGCAAAAAAAATGAAAAGGGACTTTGAAAACAAATAAAAAATATTTCTATTTCTTTTTGAGAAAAAATTAAACCTCAAAGTACATAGGGAATAACAGAAAAACTGTTTGCCTGTTGGAAAAACTAATTAGCTTCTATTCAGAGGAATCTTTCCTGTCCTTTCAAATATGCCAAAACAATTCTTGGATCAAATAAGAAGAATAATAGAAGAGCAAGCTCCCTCTCGTCTATTCTGATCTGCAAAACAGTAACTGTGATAGCTTCTTCACATTTTAAAATACTACTAGCAACAAGAAGACAGACAGTAGTTCTCAGTGTAGCATCAGAAGTATGGTTTTGCCTGATGGACCAGCAGAGGCATGTCTTATTTGATGTGACTTCATTTTTCAAAAAGGGTTGTCTGAAAAACAAGTCCCATCAGCACATATTTGCCTGCAGGATCCCTCTCAGATTTCTTGTTACAAAGGCTTCTTCTTGAGAGATGAAAGGCAGAATTTCCGTGGCTTGTGGGAATTAGCACATGAGGAGAGCAACCTGCCACATGTAAGACCTTTTTCCAGTGGCCTAGGTGTAGTTACAGCTTAGCAGATCATGAAGTTTATAGATTTGTAACCTGACCTTTGCTATTTCTTTTTCTGTTAACTTTATCTAGATTTAAGCAAGTAGGGCTCAGGAAAGAGAGGCTGACTTGCTACAAACAAAAGAGGTAGAAAGGAAGGGTGTAGAAAAAATTAATTTCTTCCAGATTAAACGACAAGTACTGATGAAGTATTCTTATTCTGTAAAGATTTTAGGAACATAATAAATCAGGAAAAGTATCCCTGAAAATGCTGGGTAGAGTTGGGACTCTAGCATCTGTGAGTGACCCCTCATCAACCGACTCCAGCCAACTGAAGAAACAAGACATTTCACAAGATCTTCCTGCACTTTATGGTAGGGAATATTGCTAATAGTAATATTGATAATAGAGGTAAGGCAATTTTATTAAATAAATTTTGATCAGAAGTTGCTCACAACTTGCACATTAGGAATCAGAGACAGTCTCATAAGTAAAATTATCAGCCAGTGTCATTGGTTTCTCTACTAACCTAGTACTGCTGTGACAAATTAAGGTCATACTGACTAAACTCATACTGAGTTTTGTTTTAATTAGAACTGTGTAAGTAATAAGCTCTGGAACTGTGGCTTTTATTTACGTACATTTTAAGTTATCAATTAGACATATGGATATTGAGTTGATTTTTTTTTCTTTTTTCCTTTTTTCTTTTTTTAAATTTTGAGGATATCAGAAATTATTTCTAGGAAGGTTTTATCTGAACATCCACAGGAAAAGAAAGAAAGGACATTATTACAAAAATATCTCTCATCTCCCAGGTGAGCGAATAATATCAAGAACAAGACTTAGACTTATATAAGTGAAATATTTGAACACCAAAAAAAAAATTCTGGCAGGGATAATCAGTTGCCAGGAAGAATGGCTCTTGTGCCAGGATGATCAACAGCAGAGTTCTCTAGCAGGATGCACTGGGGGGGTTCCCAAACTGGGAGAATCTCAGGAGAGCTGAGGGAGCTGGCAGGTGCTGCCACTCACATGACAGCAGCTGACAGGACCTGGGCAGGGCCAGGGACAAGGGTGGCCAAGCCCCCCACAGGCAGAAAAGGAGCCCTAAGGCTCTGGGGGATTGAAGAGTGTCCTGGAGAGTGGGGGAGAGAGAGACAGACTTCTGGAATTGCACCCTGCCTTCCCTGGGACAGGGTTGTTGAGCAGACTGGTTGGCAGAGTCGCTTTGGGGGCAGTCCTGAAGAGCAAAGGAGTCCAGGAAGAAGAGACATTGTTCAAGAAGGAAGTTTTGAAATCACAGAAAAGGGCTGTCCCCTTGTACCAAAAGATGAGCTATCAGGCAGGAGGACTGGCCTGGCTAAACAGTAGGCTTTGGCTGGACCTCAGGAAAAAAAGAAGGGGCAGGAAACTCAGGAGGACTACTAGGATGTCATGAAGTTATGCAGGGAGAAAATTAGAAGGATCAAAGCCCAGACAGAACTTAACCTGACTACTGCTGTAAAAGACAATAAAATGTTTATATAAATACATGAACAACAAATGGTGTGCTGAGGAGAATCTCCATCATTGATTGGATGTGAGGGAAAACATAGTGACAAAGGATGAGGTAATGCAGTATGTAATGCCTTCCTTACTTCAGTGTTTAAAAGTAAGACCAGTTATTCTTAAGGTACCAACCTCCTTAAGCTGTAACCCAGGGATGGGGAATACTTGGGGAATAAAGTCCCCATAATCCAGGAATAATGGTCAGTTATCTGCTACACCATTTAGACCTACACAAGTCCATGGGTCTGGATCAGAAGGGTGCTGAGGGAGATAACTGATGGGAATGCTCACCAAGCCTCTTGCCATCATTTTTTGGCAGTCTTGTCTAAACAAGGGGGTTCCAGTTGACTGGAAGTTGACAAATGTGACAAATCTACAAGAAGGGCTGAAAGGAGGCCCTAGGGAATTGCAGGCATATCAGCCTGACCTTGGTGTTTGGGATGGTTGCAGAGCATCTTGAATGCCACCACATGGCACATACAGAGCAACCAGGGAATCAGGCTCAGGCAGCATGGGTTTGTGAAAGGCAAGTCCTGCCTGACTTCCTCAGCCTGCTTCCATGGCAAAGTGACCCACTTAGTGGATGATGGAAAGAAGGATGCTTTAGTAAAGCTTTTGACACTATTTCCCACAGCATTCTTCTGGAGAGACTGGGTGCTTATGACTTGGAAAAGTGCACTGTCCAGATGTCCAGGCCAGAAAGTCGTGGTGAATGGAGTTGCATCCAGCTGCTGGCCAATGACTTGTGGGCTTCCCCAGAACTCTGTATTGAGGCCAGTTCTTTTTGAAATCTTTATGGACAATCTGGACAAGGATATCAAGTGCACCCTCAGTCAGTTTGCAGGTAATGCTGGTTTGAGTGGGAGTGTTGATTCCCTGGAGGGTATGAAGGGATCCAAACATGCTGGATCAATGGATCAAGGCCATTTGTAGGAGGTTCAACAAGACCAAATACCAGGTCCTGTTCTTGGGTCACAACAGTCCCCTGTGGCACTACAGGCTGGGTGCAGAGTGGCTGGAAAGTAGCCATTTGATAAAGGACCTAAGGATTCTGATCAACAGTGGTTAAACGTGAACCTGTGTGTGCCCAGGTGTCCAAGATGGCCATGGCATCCTTGGCTTCTCTTGGAAAATAGCATGGCCAGCAGGTCTAGAGGAGTGATAGCCTCCCTGTAGTTAGCACTGAAAAAGCCATAACCAAAATGTTATGTTCATTTCTGGGGCCCTCATGACAAGAAACACACTGAGACACTGGAACAGGTCCAGTGAAGGGCTGTGGAGGTAGTAAAGGGTCTGGAGCAGAAGTCTGATGAGGGAGCTGGGTGTTGTTCAGCCTGGAGGAAAGCAGCTTCAAAGGGAACATTATTGCTCTCTACAACTGCTTGAAGGGAGACTGTAGCCAGGTGAGAGTCAGCCTCTTCTCCCAAACAAGGAACAGAAGTAGAGAAAATAACCTCCAGAGTCCCCAGGGGACTCTATATGTTAGGAAAAATTCCTTTACCATAAGAGTTGTCAAGCCTTGGAACAGGCTGCCCAGGGAAGTAGTTGAGTCACCACTCCTGGAGGTTATTTAAAAGTTGCACAGATGTGGCACTTAGGGACACTTATGTTTAGTGGTGGACTTGGCAGTGCAGGGTTAATGGTTAGACTCAATGGTCTTAAAGGTCTTTTACAATATGAACCATTCTATGAGTCTCTGAATTAGTTTTTACTAAAGGCCTTACACAGATTTTTGAAGGCCAAGTTTAGCAGCTCTATGCATACATCTTATAGCAGGATCAAAACCTTTAGTACCAAAATCCTGAGTGCTTCAGCAAAAGGGAAATGTTAATGGCATAAATTTTTTATAAAACCTGCAATACAGGTACAGTCTGTGAGTGCTGTAATACTCTAGGTTCATTAATATTGCACTTTTAAATGAATAGCTTCTAGAAAAGAGAATGCTGGAATTCAGTCAAAACATATTACTTTTTTGGTTTTAATAGTTATCTGAAAGTTAAGTTGTACATAAGTAAATCTCAGGTGAGTTTCATTAATTTCACGTTTGCTTTTTGTATCTGTCCTGCACTGCAACACTTCTCTTCAGCAGAGCCTTCCTGCTTTTTTCAGGGATGGCTCCGGTCCTTCTACCTAACAGCTATCTAAAAAGATTATATCACTTTAAATTTTTTTCCATAAAGTAATTATATGATAACTGCAAAGCAGAAAAAAAAATTCCTTATCTTTGACTATTTTGAATCTCCAAGTATTGTAAAAATAACCTTTGACTATTGTTCATTACTATTTCCAGCCACAATTATTACTAGAAATTCAGCTTTTAGCCATCACTACTGGGGGATACAAAGGAAATAATATGATGCAGTTAGAGGAAAGCAAACCTCTTACAAAGAATAATGTGTGCTGCCACAAACATATCAGAGCTGTCTGCTAATCTCATACTACATGCAGCATGGGAAATAGAGCTTCCCTAAATACACTAGTTCCTACCACTTTGGAGAAAGAAGACTTTCCATTAGCTGTCAGTAGATTAGATTTGCTGGTGGAAATGGCCAAAAGTCTGTTGATGTTGGCAGAAATAAATAGAGTCCATTAATACCAATACAGACTTTAGACTGCATTGCCTTTCTAGTTTCCTGCCTCATACATAATTCACACTGGTTTGTAAACTGACCATCATGATTTTACATCTAAATTAACAAGTATATATTTGCTTATTTTTATAAGGAAAAGAGACTTGTGTACTTACATAAGTAGTTATGCAAATACTTATGTACTTGGCTAACCTTTAGGTGGTAGTGCCTTTAGAATAATTTTTTAATAGTTTGGACAATTTTGACAAAATTCAAATAGGACAAGAGTTTTCCAAGATAATTATTTCTTGCAAATGGGGTGCCAAGCTAGGGAAGAGCAATAGGGAGTCTGAATAGTTCATTCTATTGAAGGTATCCAACTGCACCTAATATCATCATGCACAGAAGTCTAGACTAAGTAGAGTTGGCATTATGTCTTTCCCACTAAGGTATATTTAATGAAATACAGAAAAATTTTCCAAAATTTTCTGAAATTGAAAGTCTATGTGATTTTTTTTTTAAATATATGGTGTAAGGCTACACCCACATGAATTTTATCACGGCCCCTCAACCATCCAAAATTGTCAAAATTCACACCTTTTTTGATCGAAGGAGAACATTGAAACACTTAAAGAACCAGAAAGACAATATTTTTTCCATAACACAAGGAATAAACTTACCTGGCAGTGTTAGCTACTCCTACAGCTAGCTGTATTTACTGAAATAATATTTTTTTATCTTCCATTTTCATCTGGTAGCTTTGATTTTTCTTGTATCTATTTGGTTTCTAGCAAGTTTTGAAAAGTTGAGAGGAAAGTGTTCTGAAAAAATGTCCTTTTGGCTTCACAGTTACATAGAAAGAAACATGATGTGAATTTTTCCGTGCTGCATTACTTTCAAGGTGCCACCTTTAAGCACTTTTTCAGAAGACCATGTTTTGAAGAATTTGAAGGTTTCATAATAAAGACATACAGCTGTATTGGTATTTGATTTTGAAACTTCAGTAATTGTATACAGTTCTCTTTTCGAAAATTTGAATATTTTATTATCTAGGGTATATATATAGAGAGAGACTTCTCCTCTGTAGTAAGGAATGAAGAGATTATCATAAATAACTAGAAATTTTCATCTAAGTATTTCCTATGGTATCCTTAGTGTATTACTGTTCTTGTAATTTTTATTACTGTTCTTATAATTTTAAATACAAAATGAATATCAAATTTGTCGCAGATGGTCACCAAGGGACTTCTTAAATTGGACAGAATGTTAATGTCTTTTCTTGTCTCAAACCCAGTCCTTTATAACAGCGTATACAGGTAGAACATGTGCATACAAAGTCATCATATGAGACAAATCTCAAGCCTGGGTATGCCATAAATATTAACTTGCATTAGATAAAAAGGGAAAAGCATATGATAAAGTTTCGGAAGTTTTCTGACATTTTGAAAGCAGTACATCTATACTTAAGCTAAAAAAAAGTTACAAAGGACATTATAAGTGCCAAAGTTTGAAGATTGAAGTGAACTTGATTTCATCTCTGTCTCTTTCTTCATACTTTGGCAGCCTGTTATTCTCACCACACAAAGTCCATATTTAACTTTCTGTATTTCATGGCTCTATAACTTCATTTACTGCATTCATGAACTGCTTCCGAAATTGGGAAGTATGGGTGAGTACATACTTGAGAGTGTAAATGCCACTCAGGCTTTTAAAATGGGATTTAAGAGGAAGTTAGATGGCTTAGACTAAGAAATAAGTTCAGAAAGCATGTACTTGATGTGCTTTATTATACTGGAGATGACTGGATTTATATAATTCACTCCCTTTGATCTGAGACTTACTTAAAAGCCTAATTACGAGACTCTACAGAGTCAGAATCTACATGGGCATCTTGGTGCCTGGTTTCTTCCTAGTTTCCAACATCATCCAGAAGGAATGTGACATAGCTGTCATGCTGGCTATGCCTAAGGGATGTGGGTACCAGCATGCTCTGTACAAAGATGTACTGACCAAAGCTTCCATTGCAATGAAGAGGCAAAGGAGGCAGTGTTTTCTGCCAATGACCTGTTGGTTAGAGAACTCCATACAGGAGGGAAATCTGGCTCTATTGCCTAAAGTCCAGAGTGGAGTCAAACCTGATTCTGTTTTTACTAAGAGAATATCTTCATCTTGAAACCATACCACATGGTATTTAATTTTAAAAGTGATTGCCTGAGAGACAGTAGTATCATAATGTCTTCTAGGTTGGAAAAGAATTTTTAAGATCATTTATATCCAATCATAATCCAGC
Organism: Sturnus vulgaris; assembly: GCF_052056855.1. NCBI lineage: Eukaryota > Metazoa > Chordata > Aves > Passeriformes > Sturnidae > Sturnus > Sturnus vulgaris. The sequence goes on along the minus strand of NC_142245.1, from coordinate 92,764,153 downwards.
ACTATCAATTCTACCACTAAACTGTGTCCCTGAGCACCATATGCTCACATTTTTAAATACCTCTGAGGATTGTGACTCAAGACTTCCTTGGTTAGTCACCATACTTGCACTGTTTGCTTGGATTTTAGATGTCTGAGTTAGTAATTGTCCAGCTCACTAAATGCACAGTTTCATTGGAAATTATATTTCTAACTTACCTTATTGTGGGAATTACTACGTGGGGATCTTCGGGACAAACTCAGGCGTTCTCTGTATTCTGGTGTTGAAGTTTGCAGTTTATTTCGTAGGGGTGGATATATAAGGCCCTGCTAGGAACTGTAGCTACAGCTCAGAGCAGGACTGAGAGAGGGATAGAGCAAGAGTGAGAGAGGAGAGCATAAGAGAGTCAGAGAGTAAGAGAGTAAGAGACAGATTTTCCCGTTTACAATGCAATAAATCTTCTTCTATTTTGAATATTCTAATTTCCACTAACCAATCTAATATGAGATATAAATTCTCTAACATTTGCAAGCAACCTATAGGAATCATTATATTACCATGTTTTACTGCTTTTCTTATCTCTAAATTTTATCTGGGATCCTTCCTGCCATGCCTAAGGAGGATGTCTGTTTGCTTTTTGGTATTTGCAGCATCGAACATTATCTAAACAAAGGGGCCTTCAGGCATTCAGTTGCTTTCAGCCACACAGTCGAAAATTGCTATAATTTCTACTTCGCTTATATTTTCCATATTCTCAAAGTCTTTTGCTAGGCACTCGTATTTATAAGGTTTCCCTAATTCATCCTTCCCAACATCTTATCACTTAATAAATGCTCACTTGGATCTTATTGGGCCCTTTCTTACCAAAACAACTTTGAAACTCTGGCATTTATTTATACAATAGAGGTAGTTTCCTTATGAGATTTAGGTGCATGTTGTGACAAAACAAAAAAAGAGAAAATTATATTAAAGAGTTTTAAATCTGTTTTTTACTTCCTCAGTAAATTGAGGCTAGGAAGACTAATTTACAGGAGTGTTGTATCCAAAATACAGTAGAAGATTCCTGGAATTCAGAAATAGAAGCCATTCACTCTTTTGTTTACCACTCCTTGTAGGTGCTCATGCTTTTTGCTGTCAATGGCTTATTATGATCTTATTGACTTGTGAATGTCTGATAGAAGAGGTCAACCTCATTCAGTACTAGAGGAAGCAATTCGAAACATAGTGCCCATTAAAATCAATCATTCATAAAACATTAATGGTATTAAAAATATAAATACAAATCCAAAAGCTTTTAATCATTAAGCCAGAGAAAAAACATTTATTCATGTTCTACTGACAAAATAAACTTTTAAGTGTTTTTGATGGCCTTTTAAAATATTGATAGTATTATGGATTGAGATGGTATATTTGAGGTGCCTTACATAAAAAGAACAGTTTAATAGCCTCAGCTTCTTTTGTTGCTGATAAGCTAATGGTATGCATTCTCCTAATATGGGGAGACGTCGAACATAGAACGAATAGGTTGTACTGTCTGTGAGATAACCATCTAAAGAGACAAACATCTATACTCTGCACTTCTTCAATTTTCCAAGTGGCTCCCAGCAGTGTCCCAAAATGATGTACAGTGTCGTGGTCTTTGAACCATAAGAACTGTTTCCATTCAGAAATGCAAAAAGGCAGAAAGGACTGAAAATAACATCTCACCTTCTATCACTGAACTCAGAGTTAACAAAAAAGCAGCTGTGCTCTACAAACACTTCTGTCTCTTGCTGATTATATTCTGGGAAGCACAGCCACAGATTTGATTTGACTAAAGAATTGGTGAAGCTTTTGTTTGTAAGTTATTTAAGGCTAAGGCAGGAAGAGGGGGAAAAAAAGAGTGAATAGAGTAAGTTATTTAGTGATACTTTTTGCAGACAGTTCATTAAAAACCTCCCCTAGGAACCTGCCCATAGCAAGGGTTCAGGTGCTTTTCCTGAAATAAGTAGAGCATAGCAGAGCTAGGTCTTTTCGGGATATGTTATTACTATTACAATTGATTGTTTTGCAATGGATTCCTGATTTTTGAGAAAGATTCCCAGTCTTCATAATGTATCTGTCTGGAAATTCAGAATTTTCTTGAAATTAATGAAATTTAATGGATGAAAAAACGCTTTCAAGCCTGTAATAAATATTTCTGGGGTGGAAAGAAATCACTGTATTCTTTGGAAATATCTATTCTGTCTAAGAGAATTTGATCCCTCTGTATTTTTTTCCAGTCATGTTAGCGCCCAATATCCAGTAAAAGAAAAGTCTGGTCTGTTTCTATTTTAGGGAGAAAAAATTAATACTTTTTTATTGCAATATTTGATAAGAATATTTCTTTATCAGAATGAATCAGACATATCAGGTTGGATAAGGTCATGATAAGCATGCTCTTTATGGATTTTAAACATGTAAATATGGTTTGAATATCTAATTATTGTCTAAATCCTGTTAAAAACTTTACACTTATTATTTTTGTGCAATAACATTGAACGGTCTTTGTTATTAAAGTTTCAAAGACATATTATAAAAAGCAATCAGAAACTCAGCAACTCCTGTGTTGATACCGATGTGAGAAGACAGATTGTCAAAAAGTTAATTTCCATTTAAACATATAAATGAACCAGAGAGATATTCTGAACATGTCCCACTGGGAAGAATGGATCTGTTGAATGCATGCTCTTGAGAGCTGCTTCATCTAGATGCCTAAACAGGAACTGAATTTTTTTTACAGTTCTACAGTAATAAAAAAGTCTCACAAAGACATTGACTGATTATAAAGGAGACACATTAATAGTAAAATTCTCATATTACAACGTTAACTTACTTCACTCGTAATTACTTTTATCATGTTTTTTTGAAAATAAATTGTAAAATATGTATTCAAGAAAAAAAATGTGGTGTTAGATTTCCCAAAAATATTTTTTTCTATCTACGGTGAATTTCATCTACAGTGGCCAAATCTGCTAGTCATTGTGATGGGATTACTAAGGATATCTGCAACAGATTGAGTTATAAGCTCAGGAATACAAAAGTATTTCCTTCTTCCTAAGAGTGCAATTTTTGAGATCACTAAATATGTATACACAATTCCCTACTGGATTTCTGAGGATTTACTGGAAAATGTTTACCTCCTTGAATACACCTTTGACTTGCCTAATATTAGCTTCACAGATTTTTAGAGCAAGATGATCCTAGTTTAACAGGTTGTATATTACTAATAGTAATATTTCTCTGAGTCACTACTGTCTTGGACACATTTATTAGAAGTTTGCTTGAGGTAAGATCTCAGTGGCCTAGAGTTGGGTCCTTTTTCCCTTTAAAACTAGGAATGGCATTCCTATACATGACAATATTATATGTATGTGATTGAAAGCAAAACAGCCATAAGAGCTTTCCTCTTCCTGAGTGGAGGGAGCAGAAGAACCTCAAAAACCTTTATGTGTCTGAATAGGAATGCTACATAGTTTTCTGTTGTTTCCCCCATCTTCCACTTTGAGAATACTGAAAAATCCTAATTGTCACAGAAAACCTTGTTCACATCAATTACTCACTAAAATCTGCCTTGAGGAATGGAATGTAGAATTTGTCTTGAGCACCTGCTTTTGAATTGCACCAGCTGATGAAGCAACTTGCACCAAGAAATAGAAATGATTTCTACACGTGCATTTTCTTTGATTTTCTCGCATTACACCCATCTCCCCATATCAGGAAAGAGTCACTAATTATCACTAATTGGATTTGTCCCTGGACTGACTGTAAACACAGACAAGTTGAGTCAGTAATTCTCGTTTACTCCAAGCACTCTTAGCTCAAAGAAAAAAAACAAAGTTCCCAATGCAGTGTTCTACTTACCAAGGTCATCGCTTACTTAGGTTTTTCAAGCATAAATCTCTATGGGTAAAAATGCATATTTTAAAATACAGAGAACTACTCAAACCTTTTTAGGAAGTTAGACATGAACCATTATGACAAAGAAAATGATTATGAAAGCCAGGTTGAAGATATGCATTTTTAAATGAAGAGTAAAAAATTTAAAGAGAAATAAAGTTGATTGGGAAAGTCTCAATTTGTGCATGAATTTAAAATAATTCCATGCAGCCTCATACTTTGTAGAAATTGTGAGCTTTTATGGACTTCTGGGTGCTTTGGGGCACTCACACTGTCGGGTTATGTTCTTCAAAAAGCGAAACAGCTAATAGTTGCTATAAAGTTATTTATTGTAGAAGCACATCAGTCTGAAAGACAAAACAAAGCAAAGCAATGGCAAAAAGCAATGGCATAAAGCCATGGCATAGAGCCCCAGCTCTCCCTAATGCATGTTATTTTATAGAAACTTTCCAACTAGCTAAGACACAAGCTCGGACTACTACTTCTTGACCTATTACAATTTTACTTTCTTAGCACACCAGGTTATGTATAAACTACGTACATGGCCTATCTTGCTCTAACTAAAAAATGTAACCAATATTCTTAACTCTATTACGTTTAAAACTATGTTCTTAGAGCCTCGAAAGAAATACTAGTATGTTTTTCAACCTTCACTACACGTACTACTTTTTTAGCATCTAAAACTTTTACTTACTAAAAGCACTTAAAACTTATTTTATTTACTTACTTACTTACTTACTTACTTACTCTGTCTATCTATTCCCTTACCCATTCCATCTACTCACTTACCTATTCCATCCAAAGGCTTTAATTCAATCCATGCACTCTAATTTTTCTCTAAAAATCAGAGACTCCTGACTTACTTACTCCAACATCAATTTTTCCCAGTCTTCCCATCTTTTTATCAGATAAAGGAAGAAAACAGTGGAGAAAATTTTCAAGATTAGACTGTACATTTCACAGCTGCATAAGTTTAGGTGGAATATTTCTTTATTTTTTCTTTGACATTTTTCATGCTGCTCACGTCAATACCTGTTCCATAAACACCTATATAAAATCTAGACAACTGAATAAAAAATAATGAGATCTTAATATAAAGTGGTTTTATGTATTCTTTCTTTTTCTACTTTTTCTATTTTATTTTTGTCACATAATTAAGATTTTACTCAGACACTGGTGGACTAGAAACCTGAGAAAAGTTAACTAGCCCTACTTGTCTCTGGTAGACACTTGTGTCTAAGATCACACTTAACTACTTTTAGAAATACCACTAATCCATTTGCCTATGGAAGTACCTGCCGGTCTCTCTTATCTGTACAATTTGACTAGGTCCCTTCTCACAAAACCACACACAGTCCATGGTGTTTGTATCCCCTGCCTCTCTCTCATAGGCTTGTCTACATAAGTAAATGCCACATTTATTGCAATGAATATCTAGATATGCACATGGAACCTACTTTTCAGGGCTTTAGTCTTACATTTTGGTTTGGTGCTTTTTTGGTTTTTTTTTTAATTAATACCTTTTGCAACAAGTTTATAGAAGGCTCTGCATAAAGACAGGACTAAATCATCCAAAACAAGCAGCTTTTTAGAGAACAATAGTGAGGAAAAAGACAGGTGTTTTGGAAACCTGGATAGATACCTGAAATGTTATAGCTTGGAAAATTACACTTTCTTCCAGGTGTGAAAGACAATTGCAAACACATATTGCATGATTATGGACAGGGCTTGTTATGTATCAAAAGATCATTTTCCTTGTCTGATTGGAGCCTCTGGGATTTTTAGGATGCCTTCAGTGACATTTAGATTAGACTCATATGGAAAAACCAGAAACATAGTTATTCATGGGTATGCAGATAAAAAAATGTGAAAAATACTTTTCATTAATCTTCTTAGCAATTATTTTCAAACCCTTGAAGTTCTTTCATTTTTTACATTTTTATTTTCTTCTGGCTTCTCTCTGTATCTCTCTGTCTCAGCTTCATCCTTGGTTTCCAGAGCTTTTTCTCCAATCTTTTGAGGGTTTTCTGATGTGAAACACCTTTATCATGGAACTTGAAATTCAGTTTTATGTATGTTTAACAACATGAAACCATTCAGTCGGCAACTGTGTACTTTTTTGCACAATCAATGACTTCATTGTTTAGTACTTAGCTTTCCTAATGTCTTGTGGATAGACTACTTAGTTTTATAGGCAAAAAAATCAATTCACTTAAGCGTGACTCACGTCTAACTATACATCTTAAAAGTACATCTAACTATACAGCTTAAAATAATCCCTTTCCCTCTTCAGAAAAGAGAGCACATTTCACAAGCTAAATCTTTCTCAAAATCCTGAGTGGTTGATTTATTCTTAATAAAATCTACATAAATTCACTGAACAGTCATAATTCGCTTTGGGTGACACACACTGAAAATACACCAGTGTCAATGACACCTGGGCAAATGTGCACCTTCTTATCCAGAAACTCCTGTTTCTCAGAGCACATGGTCTTAAAACTACTTTATCTACTCACTTCCCTCTGCTACTCTATTGTCATGTGCCAGATCTCCTACATCACAGTCCTAGGTGGTTAAATGTGGTCTCATTAATGTCCCCCACCTGATATTCATGGCCATCAGAGCTATATATTTGCTCTGATACTGCTCCTGAAACAGGCCTCTTGAATTAGGAAACTGCAAACCCCAAGACAACCAGTCTTGGGTGATCTTTTCAAAGGAATAGGTGCTTCATCTGGTATTGAATGTTTCTCTGGCAACAGTAGCCATTCCACTTGCTTGCAAGTGGCTCCACTTCCAGTCTTTCTACCAATGGAACAATTTTTTTCTGCTGATTTCAGTCGCCTTAATCTGACCTCTCTTCTTTTTTCCCTCTGGTGCCAATTACTTCAATCATTTTTGGAATGGTCTCTGCAGGAAAGCATGCCAACTAGGAAAACAATGATGCTTCCAACTACTTTCCCCTCATGCTTCTAACACAAGCAGGTATTCTTTCTACTCTAGTTCCTGGGTTGAGCTGTGGTTGGCAATGCTAGCACTGACATTAGCACTTGCTTGACCACGAGACATTCACCTAGGAAATATCTGAGAGAAGCTGAGCTCATTTAAATTGAAAACACCACTTTCTTCTTCACTATTATTTGAATAAACACTTAATCATTTGCAAACCTATGGCCTAATTCTATGCCATTGAACTAAGTGAAAGTTTTCTCATTGCAAGAAATAGGTGAGGCCCAGTAGCCATCCCTTACAAAGTTTATTTTTATAAGTATGTATTGCCTAAATCATATTTCTGTTATGTTTGTTTCCAAGTTCTTTTTAGGCTTTTCAGGCTTTTTTTAATTGAAGAATTATACTTTATTACCTGTTGGTCTTTCTGTTTCCTTTGGGGAGCTATTACATTCATTCTCAGCCATCAGACTGAGATTTTTTTCCTTTAAATATTGGATTTTGAATCACTTCAGTATCTCTTTCAGCCATGAAAGTTAAGACACACAGAAAGCTGAAATATTTGCCAGTATGTGACTGAATCTTTTCAGGAGTACAGTATTTACTTAGTGTAGTCCTTATTGAAGCAACAGAGATGGAAATATACACATTTGGCAAGTCAAGTCAAGTTAGAGCTAAATTTCTTCTGCCTCCTTTGCTTCATGAATTTTTTCCCTCAAATTCATGTGTTCCAAGGAATCCTTAGATTCCAGGAACTCATGTGCTTTGTGCTGAGCTATCTAAGGATTTATCTGCAAAAAGAACCTTTGGGACAAACTTGAAAAGCATGCTTTCCCTCCCTGTTTGGTAGAGAAATCGATCTGTGCTCCTTGATGTCTGTTGACTTTTCCGCTCCTGGTCTAGCGCATTCTTCCAATTTACGCTCTATTTTGAAAGTATGTGAAAGAATGACCTGCTGACCACTTTCAAAAATAACTTCAAAGCTTAGAACATTTAAGGGTCACTATCTATCCTAGGTATCTTTGGTGCTGACACTGCATTTGACTTTATTATACCCTTGTATACTGCTTTTATGTCTGTTCTGTGGCACAACTGACACCGATGTTCAGAATGCATGGAACCTCAGAAAGTGTAGCTTTCAAATCCTAACATGACTGAGAAAATGAAGGGCACTATTGGACAAGATGTTAAGGTGAATCACATCTGCTTTCCTGCATCTAGACACTTTTCTCTTAGGATTTGTACTTGTGTCCATCGTGGGTACAATAGCAGGGGAGAATGCTCTTCAGCTATGGAATGGTTGCTCTCTCTGACCAAAACACAGATTGTAACAGTAATCCTCAGGAAAAGGCTCTGATACCAAACCTGTGGGATTGGAGAACTGCAGGAGATTTGAAAAAAGGCTACACTTCCCTCTCAATAATGTTTATACCTAAGCATTCTACATTGACATGTGTAGAAGTTGCTGAATATCTGACAAAGGTGTTGGACAGCAGAAAGCTTACTAGAAAAAGCACAAGAAAAAGCTTTTTAGCAAATCAATTATAAATGGAATCTTGAAAATTTGGCTTAGCTGAAATTGGTTGTAAACCGAATTCAACAAACACTTTTGACAGGAAAAAAAAAAGAAGAAAAAAATTGTGACTTGAAACATTTAATTCTGATACTTTAACAAGTGTGTTGAAATTAATATATCAATATTTAATTCTAATAAGAAGATAAATAATATAAAAATCAATTGGTTCATTTGGAACATGATTAAAAATTTCGTTTACCACAAAAGAACAGCAAAGGAGAAAAAAAAAAAAAGGGGGTTATTTCTGCAATAAAATCTAAAGAATTAAAATAGCAGGTTAACCTCATGCAATTTTAATTTTTTTAGTCAGTCATAGTGCTGAAAAATCAGTTATTCAGATCAGTTTATTTGCCAGTATTCTGGGAACTTTCTAACTGCCTGTTGCTTTTCATGTGAAAACTGCAACGTTGATTTAATTTCAAAATCACTCAATGAGAAATATTTCCTTCTTCTCTTTTTGTCAGCTTGAGCCGCATTCCTGTCATTATAATGAAAGCTTGATCCTTTTCTCTCTTTGCAGAATAATTGTGATACAATATAGAAGTCTCTTTTTTTTCTTCCCTTTAGAATCCTTCATTCATTGGTATCCTAAACCATTTGTTTTTTGATCTTCAAGGCGTTTCAAATCTTGCCTGCTTGCATGAACATTGGCATGGACATAAGACATATGAGGATTAGTTTTGTATGATCAGGAAATATAAGAAGCAGTTTTTCTTTTTCTATCTCTCTTTTAAAAAAAGGTATGTGCAAAGAAAGATGGTCTAATTTTTTGCTTTAGACTAATGCTTTATGTTTTCTTTTTATTTCTAAGCACAATGTACCTAAACTTGGAATCACTCTTTTGATCAAGGAATCTAGGCAAAAATACAAGCTGGAAAAAAGCAAATTCTAAAAATATCTAAGAGCACTGCTCAAGAAGTAATTAAAAAAACCCATTGTATCTGGAGCAGTTCCAGTAAATATTTTGCTTGTGATCCATGAGGTCTTGAAGCTGCTCTCCATGAAACAAGGGTGGACCTTCAAGAAGGCCATCAAACTAAGATGACTGAATTTTGAAATGTGTTACATGACTCAGTTCCAGAGGGATAATCAGGAAAAAGCCCAGAACAGCAGTGCAAATAAGATAGCCATTGGTGCAGATCCTGAGGACCAAACTCTCTGTGTCTGAGGACACTTGCCAGGTAAAGAAAGACTATCTGTAAGGAGGCTGATTCACCATAGAAACAGATGAAACATAGAGCAGTTAAGTAGAACAATATATTTTTATTCCTTTTTCCATTCTTCCTCTCTCTTAGGGTCCAAAGAAAGAATAAACATTGTTCTTCAGTCTACAGTGCTGTAATTAGCTGTATCTTTCTATTACATGATTCCAGTCAACAGTTTATAGATTTAGATGCGTTTCCAACAGGGCTGAGTAACCATAGTTCCTGTGGAGAGCCTGAGGTGACATATTTTGTGCCATAAAACAGGTCAGAAAAGGACAAAGTATAAATGGAATGTATTGCTTACCTTTCACTGCCTGGTGGCTACCTCAGAGTGTGAGGTTGTTGATGGTTGTTTTATCAGAAACTTACGGAGATAGTATAATTTATTTATGCTCCTGTAAACAATTCTTAAACATGTCTCAAAAATAACTCCAAATCTGTGGATTTATCTTCCTTTCTTTTTGAGGAAAATGAGTTGTAATTTTGAGAGTTTGATTAAGGTCACCTAGGTACTTTAAAAATGACTAGAATGTTTTTTTCCTTCCATCCTTATGTCAGTATTTTGCTAAACATTGTAGACTAGGAACTTAAAGACAGGTGTTTGAAGTCCCTCCTCTGATCATATGCAGGAATGAACTACATTTTAGCACAAATATATACTCTCAGCTAAACAAAGGTGAATTGATTTGAGCAGAATTGCAAAATTGTACTGACGTAAATGAAAGGAGAATTTGTCCGTTTTGCACAAAATGGAATTCTGAATTGTATGTTTTCAGTGTCTAAGGATATGCCATGGTCTATTTCTCAGTCTTACATCTGTAATCTTATAGATGATGTTCAGAAAGAGTCATAATTAAACAAATGAAATTTTATTAACCCAGTTACAAAGACTAGACATATGAATATTTTTTATGAGGTTGAGGAACAATGTGGTCTTGTTGCATTTTCAGTAATTCTTTTTTTTTCCTATTGAGAGGACAAAGATTAAGGGAAGAAGAACATTTATATCAGATCACAAAATAGGTATGCATAATTATAGAATCATAGGATCTGAGAATGGTTTGGGAAGAGACCTTAAAGATCATCTGATTCCAAAGCCCCTGTCATGGGCAGGGATAATTTCCACTAGATAAGGTTGCTCAAAGTCCCATTCAGCCTCACCTTGGACCTTTCCAGGGATGATGCATCCATATCTAAGGGAATAAAAGGAATAGAATATACAACAGAATGCAAGAAGTGTTTCGACAGCTCTGTGAAGAGATAATCTGTGTAATTATATTCAGGATATTTATTTTAGGTATTATTTCCATTTCCAAATGGATTTAACTTTCCTCTGTAGATAATATTTCTGCTATTGATAACCATGGCAGTACATCCTGCAACTATTTTGGTCATCAAATTGATTGTGGCTGTAATTGTAACTGGGAGAGACAGAAAGAGCACAATAAGGTAAGGCTCTCTTAAGATAAAGGAGTATTCTTGTAGTGTTATGTAATTAATATTCTGATTACATTAAAAATAAAATAATTGAAATGAAAATAATGATTTGGGGTGTTTTAAAGCTTCTAATTTTGGGTACTCAATTACAGTAATTGTTAATTTAAATTTCTTGATTTTGTTTGTTTTTCTTTTTTTCATTTTCTCCTTTGTTTGGTCTGAGGGAATGGAATGTGTATATTCTTTAATTTAGCTAGCCCTTAGATAAACAATCATTTTTACAATATAAATCAATTGCCTTCACTAAAAGAAGTTAATTATGGAATCTCCAAAGCAAAAGTGGAAAGTAGGGGGGAAAAAAGAAAAAAAATTACAAATTACATGATTTTCTTCTTCCATAAACCACATGTCTCTATGTGTGTGTGTGTGTGTGTGTGTGTGTGTGTATGTATGTGTGCAGGGGAATTCACTGAATATGATGTGACACCCAAACAGTGGATCCTTAGCTTACCAATCTCAACTGAGAACTGTCTGAAATGTGGGAAATGTTCAAGGCCATGTTCAAAGCCATGGTGAAAAATGTCATGCTGATTCTTTTGCTGAATCCAATTATTTTTGAAGCAGGAAAATGTTATTTGAAGGTTGTACCCAGGGTTAGACGTTGACCAAAGGAAGGATCAGAGGCAACTTCATAGATTCTGCCTTCCTTGTGTGATTACTTTGCCTTTCTTTCAGGAGTATTATTTCTGTCCAGTCAGGGAGTCTGACATGGAGGATCACACAGAATGCCTGGGGTTTGAAGGTACAGCCAGAGATCATCTGATCCAGCTTTCCTGCTCAAGCAGGGCCACCTAGAGCTGTTTGCCCAGAGCCATGGCCAACTGGATTTTTAATATCTCCAGAGATGGAGACTCCATAAATCTCTAGGCTACTTCTGCTAGTTATTAGTCAGCTTCAAAGTAAAGAAGTGTTTCCTGATGTTCAGACAGGACCTTATGTATTTTGGTTTGTACCCATTCCCTCTTGCCATACCACTCGACACCAAAGAATGCAGTCTGGCTTTGTCTGCCTTACATTCTTCCCTTCAGAAGGAGATTGATGAAATTCCCCATGATTCTTCTCTTCTCTAGGCTAAACAGTCATAGTTACCTCAGCCTTTCCTTATGAGAAATGCCCCACAAGGGTGCCAAGGAAAATATAAGTTTTATCCTGTTCTCTCTCTGAACCATCTTGTACCTTGCTGCTTGCATACAGATTGTTCAGGCATGTTGCTCCTTCTACATCAATTCTTTAAAAATATAAAACAGATTTTCTCTCAACTGATGTTGTTGCAGAAGTGCTACTGACATCTATTTAAAGTACTTCATCTCTGTAACCTCTACCCTTTAGTATAAAATCCCATTAAATTGTTCTTTCCTTTAAACATTGTTCTGTTTCTGATGGATATCTTACAGGCCTGTGGATCTCTGCAAGGTGTTACTAGTCTCTAGGAAATGTGCTAGGATGATTCAACACTTACAGGGAGAGACTCTTTTCTTCTCCATGCCTCTTAACTCTGCCTTCCCAATACTTATAGGTCCCTAACATCTGAAAGATAGTTCTCCATGTCATTCCCATCTAATCCTGAATCACTTGAATTTTCCTGTGACCTTTTACTCGAAAGAACTGTGTTAGGTATGTTTCAGTCCTTTGGTCACAGTTCTTACCTGAGTGCCTTCCCCAGAGTCTGCTTCTAAAAAATATGATTAACAGGTAGCATGGTGTGGGCAGAATCAGTGAAGCCAAATGTTGTATCAAGACAAGAAAACACGAACAGCATACAGAATGAATCTTAGAAGCTGAGAGACGCTGAAGGTTATGTTCCAGGGGCTGTGGGACAAGCAGAGCTCAACCGGTCAGTTTCAAAGTCTCCTGGGAAACAAAGCACAATCATCTGCAATTCTTGGGTGGATGAACTCTCATTTTTCCTTTGAAAGTTTGAGCCTGTTATCTTTGCAATGTTTGGAAATTGCTAAAAGTGCTAAGCAGTATGGTTTCTTTAAGCTGTGATTCTTTCTGAGAACTCACCACTCAGAGAGCTCTAGGTGCTCTGCTTAATTGCTCTTTTCTTAAGATCTGGTGTGTTATTTTGTTGTTCAACTGAGTTTGCTGGAAATGCCATGCTGCATTATGCTATGTTAATATTTTAAGGGTTTTGAGACTCCTGATGATGTGTACCATATATGAAAACATCTATTAATGTCTTACGGCCTGTAAGTTTTGAATTGTTTTGGTTTCTGTCTGTATATTACTATGGTCCCTAAAAGGTAAACATATATAAACAAGGGATTGGTTCTGCTTAGCTTCAACCTCGTTGAACTCAGTTTAACATCAGGCTTCCAAAGTCTATTTATAATTAGTTGTAGTATAATACCATGGTTCTGGACATAACTTTTCTTGGAATCTATGTCCTTTAAAACATCAGCATCAGATACAATTGTGATGGCTGCCAATCCTCCTAGTGTGATCCAGTGCACTTTGGAGGATCTGCATAATACTAATCATGTCTGTAAGCATATTCAACTATTGGCCTGTATGTCAGTGTGGCAACATTTTCATAGATGATAGTTCATTAAATTCAAGGTGCCAGGAACTATTTTAATATAATAAAAAAGAGAATATTTGCACTGGGGTAAATTAACTTCGCATTCATGATGCCTATGGACTATCTAGTGGAAGAAGGAAAATGAAATTGTTCTTTAATATTTGCTTTCCTGGCTCTCTTCAGATTGCTGGAACAACAAGCTCTGTCTGCATTTAAGGATGGTCTTGTTTTATATTCTGACCAGTTCAGTTCATTGCTCTTCCTGCCCGTAGGAAGTGATGCTTCTGTCTGTCAGAAGCAAGTTCCAAGCTCCAAACAGCACTGTCTCCTGTTTTATGGCGCCTTATTAACAGCCTACATTTTTGGGCTGGCCTCAGATAGTTTTAGTGTCATCGTTATAACACTCATATTTCTCTGTTTATCAGAATTGTTAGGATTATATTGTGTCTGGCTCCACAGCCCATCTGGAATCAAATTGGTCATTGATCTAATATTGCAGTTTATCAGTGTTGCTTGAATTACATTGCAGATGACTCTGTGTACCAGCTGGAATTGAATTGGTCATTAATCTAATAACATCATTGCAAATGTGGCAGTTGAATGGTTGCATCCTTATGCAGTTTCTGTGCACTGGATGTCTTTACATTTGCTAGCCAAAAATGCAGTTACCTTTTTCAATGAAGATTTCTGCTCAATCACTGCTTGTAATTTCTTTTTTTCTTTCATTTCAGAAATCACTTTAGGACAAAAAGTGGTTTTGATTCAAAACCTTAAGGTCATGACTGAAAGACAAGACTTTGTTCTACTCGTTTCCATGTTATTTTCCAGAGTAATGGTCAGACTGAGAAAATTCCTTTGTTTCATCTAATATTAATCAAAAGTTACCCACTAAAGTAAAATTTTAAAACTTGCTGTCAGGAGAAAGGGGTATGCATTTTTAGAAAGCTGTTAATCCCACTTGTCTTTGATTGAGATTGAAATGATTCACCCAGTAAAGAAACTTGTTTTTCCACTAATTACAGATGGTCAGTTAGAGTATGTCTAATTTTTATGTAGCTAAAATTTGATGTGATGATTTCTATGTTCTGTTTCCATGGTTTCTTTCATTTAGCCTATATGTTTGCTGTAAATCCCCAATTGGTTAGGTTTGTTGCTCTTGCTGGACAGTACAGTCTGCTCTGCTCTAGCAAAGTAGTATCTGTTGCTCAATAATACCTTCCATCACCTGGAGTTCCTTGTCCCAGAAAGGAAAAATAAAACCTAGATATTTTAGAGAGTTATCTATGGATGCCATAGTTCTAAGATTTGTAACATAGCTACACTGTCTTGTGCATTTAAGTTTCAAGTAAAATATTCCATCTCTGCAGTCTTTTTCTGTCTATGATGGGTTGTTACCCAATACCATCATCAACTGTTTCAGTATCACCTTCAGTATTTCAGTGAACAGTTTCTGATGTTTTTCTACCTCAACCCCACTCCTCCCATAAAGGTGTTTTGCCTTAATTTCTCTTATATTTATTCACTGCATTGAATTATTTATTCATTTGGGCATGACATTTGCCATACAAATGTGGTTTTTCTTAAAGTTCAGGTTATGACAGTATTTTTCCTTTCTCTGCCTTATCTGTGTGTTTGTCTTAATGTCTTGTTGAGACTATCAGTACAAGGTCTGCCATGCTCCTAAATCTGAACTAGTGCCTTTTCAAGACAAAGCATTGGAGAACAATCTAAAATGCAGCTGCCTTTGCAGCCACATCCATATATTTTTATACTTCCTCTCTCGTCCAAGAGCCCTCTGGTACATCTTTTCTTGCCCTTATAGGTAAGCAAAGACTCTCTCTCTCTGCTCTGCACTAGGAGAGAATGGAAACACAGGTCTAGTAATCTCTTGGACCATTACAATTATATTAATGAGGAAAGAATACACCACATAAAACCAAGGCTGGTAAACATGGATTTATCCTACATAGTTTCTTTTTATAAACAATGCCTTATCAAAATGATATTATACAGCCAATTAGTACAATGGACTAGAATTTGGTTTTCCAAATAAAATGGCAGTTCTGTCTCCTTAAATTTTTAAGTGCATAATTTCTCCTAAGAGAGAAAATCCACAAAGAAGAAAGGAAATGGAAGAAAAATTTACTTCTCCAGAAATACAATTGCTTCAGAGAGGTAAAGAGGATGGTTTCACCTATGTGTCTAAAGAGTAGTCTTGTTACCAAAGTGGATAAATAGAGCTTGAATCAATATGAAAAAAAGGAAAAAATAGAGTCTGGCTAGAGTTGTTTCCCTCAACTAGGAGTTGAGTTAACAGGTGAACTTGTGAAAAGATAAATACCACTGTGAAACAGTAAGAATGAAATACTGTTCCAATAACGGTAAAGTTAGAACTATCAAAACCCACAATGGTTTAAAGATATAAATTTTTAACAAAGTTGATAACTGTTCCAAAAATGAATATGGTCTAGTCTACACTGGGAGTTGGGAAAATGTATAATTTCTGGTACATTTGGTCTTCTGTCATCAAAGATCATGCTGACAGCTGAAATTCTCTTGCAGTATCTGCAAATGACTCAGCACAGAGGTGGGAGCTATCACCTCTACTAAGTTAACAGAAAAAAGATAGAATTAATCAGCCTGGGTGTTTTGGAACACATCAGTAGAAGATTGCTTCAAAGTACAGGTGTAAGCTGAGTCAAGACCCTCCTGAAAAATTAGGTGCATTTGTTTTGCTGTGTTCTGTGTTGCTGCAAATCATCTTCTGCTCCATAAAAGAGGACTGAAGAAAGAGAGAGAGAAAAGGGGAAGGGTCAGGTTTGTCGATATTCTACTGGAAACCTGAAGGGTAAAAAGGGCTCTTGGAGACCTGAAGAACTCAATACTCCTCAATACTCCTCAATACTCCTCACCTGCCACCAATAGCAGAGCGCTCAGACACATGTCCTAATGAGAATCTCAATGCTTTCAGACAACTCCTCTACTTTGTTTGCTGGCTTCTTCATTGCATGTACCTGAAGATTAGAACATAAGTCAGCAGAACAACAACACAATCCAAGGTAACTCCAAAACAAGTTATTGTCTTTAGAAGCATGTATTTGAAAATCATACAAGCAATGCATTGCATACAGTAGAGGAAAGAACTCCATTGAAATGGTGATGGAAGGGCCCTGTGAAGCTGCAACCTCACTGCATGGCGAGGAAAACAATTTCTATGCCCTTCTTCCTCTATAAAGCCTTCCCTTGGCATATTTTGCTGAAACATGGTACCATATAGATACTAAAGTAAAATAGACAAAACTAGGCATGTTTGGAGATGTCTTTGAAAAGAAACTGGAAATGAGAATCTGCTTGCTTATTCCTGCACTTAATGTTGCATGAAATTGTCACTTAGACCATGGCCTAATATCTTGGTCTTCATGCTTAGGCCACTTCTTTACCAGCACAATTTATAGAAAGAAAAAGAAAACAACAATTTATTCCCACTGCAATCCTTGGTTTAGTGAACCTCCCTGAAGTTCCTCTTTGAACACAACAATTTTACCATGAGAGGGTTCCACATTGCTACTTTCAAGTTAAAACCATTCAAAGCAGAAATAAATTAACGCTGGCATATGAAGAGCTTGGAGAACAACAACAAACCAAATGAAAAAGAATAAAGCAGCTATGTGAACAGAAAAAAAAATCAAGAAATCCATTTGCAGAAGTAAGAGCATTAAAAGCAGCAAAATAATCAGACTAATGGAAAAAAAAGTCAGATGAATGTAGTATTAGTGGAAGATGAGGATGTAATTCACAAGTAAGATGAAATTGTTAAGAGTGTGGATCAATATACATAAAGCCTAACATCACAAAGTAGGCTAACCTTGAAATATTGAGTATACCAAGAGAAACAGGAAATTGCCCTAAAAACATAACAAAAAAAATGAAGATTGAATTAGTAGAGCCAAAATAAGGTATTGTAAACAAGAAGACACAGTGAAAAAAGTCACTGCTATTGTGCAAAGCACAAAGTTCCAGCATTTTTTTTTTTATATTTTTTTAGTTTGTAATGGACAAATTCAGCCTTTTTTTTTTTTTTTTTATGAAAGCCCTTCAGGATCACAGAAAGGAACTATTTCCATGTCTCTGGTGTGACTCTTACATTCAAACTGGTAACCTGACAGCAAACTGTCAGTTACTCTTAATCCTCTCTAACTCTCTGGGTAAAACAGCCACAGGGTGAGGCAGAATGGCTGGAACACTGCTCCATATCCATGGTGGGGCTCTGTATCCTTGCCTTTGCCATGCAGGTGTGAGATTTCACAGGCAGGAAACAACAGTCTGTGACAGTGAAGGAAAAGTCTCCACACCTGGCCATTTAGACAGGTCAGGAACAAAAATAACAATGGAAAACGATAATTGTTTGAAAGAAACCCGTAATGAACCAGCTTGCTTGTCACTTCAATTTTTAAGACACCATTTGTATCCTCTGATTGTTTCAATGGGTGATTAATCACAATGCTTATGCCACTTGCTCTCTTCAATGGGCACAGATCATAGGTTTATTGTATACTGGATTCATTTTCTTATCCATGTATGGAACAAATATGCTATTACAGGATATTCCATTTCATTGTAATATCTATTTCTATACATTTCACACAAACTGAAGCAAGAGAAGAATCAAAGCTTGCTAAGTCCAGAATTAAATTAGTAGCCTTGGAGAAGCCCAGAGTCTGATGCCCTTAAACCAAACTAGTGAAATAAATCTAAATCCCTGTTCTGATGTGCAGTGCTGCCATGTTGAGAGTAGCACTGGCACAGGGTGCTCGAGGTTGTTCTGGCTGATGTCACCAAAGGCTGTGAGTGCTCCGTGTTCTGTCTGGCACCACTGTGAACACAGTCCCTGCAACAAACTGATGCTGTGAGGACTTAATGAATTCTTTTCATGACCAGCGAACTGCACCCCACTGTCACTATAGCAATAATTCACACTCCCCTCAATGTTCAAAACTAGCCCAGCTAGGAGTCCCACCTCTCTATGTATCTATGTATATGGCACAACTATTCTGTCATATACTTATTTCATATTATTTACATTTCAAGATTGACTCATAGAATATCCTGAATTGGAAGGGACCCACAAGGACCATTGAGTCCAACTCCTATTGATTTTACTTATTGATGGAATTTATTAGATTAAACTGAGGAAAAAAATTAAGACAGAATGGAAATCTACTGAAGAATTAATGATCCTTTCATAACATTACACTGAAATAGTCCCTTTGGTGGCTCACTTCCATTATTTACATCTCCCCACCTGATGATAAAGAGTTGTATACAGCTTTTGCCTGTCATTTGGTTGCACGAGGCTATATGTCTACTATGTCTTCCTCCATTGGAATTTCTGGCTGCTATATGCAATGAAAAATATTTGCTTTACTGAATTTCTGTGCAATATGTGTATGTCTTCCTAAGGTCCTGATTTTGCTCTTAATTTTATATTGTAGCACTTCATAACTGTGCATGATATAACAAAGGAATAGATTATCTGAGGAGTTATAAATCATCACTTCAGTGCTTTCTCAGGTGGGAAACTCCAAAAAGTATATTCTTTAATGGTAACCATGTATAGAAAAGAGAAGGTTCTAAAATGTGCTCTCCAGGATTTGAATGGTAAATAAATCAAAAACCACAGTGTTTTACCATATCAAACTTGTTCAGAGGAAATAACATATAAACAAACTTAAATCTAGTGTGACACCAAATTCATTTTCTCTAAAGCAGTTCATAGTTCAGGTTCTGCGGGGCTTTTTTATTCCTCTTTAGTGAGAAAATACTTTGGATGGATCACTTTAAAAAGAAACCAAGTTTCTTACAAATTGTAATCTAATAATAGATGTTTACAGGAAGTTAATGATAATATAGCTTTTTCTTGGAGGAGAACAGGAAAAAATCAATTAAAAACACATAAAATGGTCTCAGAGGTATTGTTGGTTTAACATGGAAGAAATGGAAGCAGAGTTAATTTCAACTACAAACTGATGCACAAACTTCCCTTACTATAAAGATCACTTTAGAACATCTGTAGAACAAGCTGACAGCCTGTCATATTATTCTCCTGCTTTGCCTTTTTCTGCATTGGAGGGTGTCTCCATGTCCTCTTTAATTAGGTCGGTCTTCCTCCTAGATCAATGACTCTCAGATACAGCAATTGCTCTATTTCAAAATTATTTTTCATTTCTGGTGCTCTGTTGGCCAGCTATACTGTAATCCCAAATCAAATTAATCCAGTAATCAGTGGTTCTAAAATAAATCATTGAAATCAACTGAAACTAAAGTTTCAGACAAAGCCAAGAAGCAATGGGTCAGAAAATATTTTCTCTGCTGTTTGCATACTACATATGGCTGGCAGTAACAGCTTGTGCTTTCTTCCCCAGAACTGAATGGATCACATAGACAGAGTTTCTTTTTTTTTACATGGTGACTTCATGTTCTCACTTTGTTTTTCCACATGGACCCTCAAATAAAAATATTTTCAGGGATAAATCAGTATATGCTTTTTTTGTTATATAACATAAACTGACATCAACAACAGTTCAGATGGCATTATATACTGAGGAGGAGAGATTCAAAGCATGAGGACTTCAAATGAAAACTGAGAACTTAAATAAAATTTGTACTTATGAAAATCACCCTCCAAATCTGTTCATACAGAAAAAATATATTTGCTGTAGCACTCTGACTTAAAATTCAATATAATAATGTGAAGGAATTATTGTAATGCCTAATGAGAGAAATAAATTGCAGAAACCAAAGTCAATTCATTATTTTATCTGTGGATATTTCTTTTTTAACATGCTCATACCTGAAATAAACTTCTACAATTATTGGGATGTTTAATTACTTCATAACAATATGGTGTCCTCCAATTTCTTACAATGTAAGTTATATGGGATTAGTAGCAAGATGAAAAAAAAAAGTTAGTCGATGTAAGATATTTTGATTTATATTGAGCTACCAGTTTAATCCATTTTAGGTAACAGTAGAAAAATCAACTATGTGCAATAAAGATTCTGCTAAGCTAAAAGTGATAAGAATAAAAATTATCAAAAAATATTATCAGAATGCTTTTTTCTTTTTCTGTTTCCACTATTTGTAGAGATAGAAATTGTATGAAGAAAACGCAAAACTTATCAACATATTTAAATGATGAATACAGAAGCCTACACCTAGTTGGGTGTGTTTGGCTTATAAGAGCTTGAAGGTAGGTCTGGCTTTGTCCAGTCTATGGGTGGATGGCCTCCTGGAAATACAAATTAGTGTAGGCAAGAACAAAGAACGGGACCAACTCTACAGAGTGCTTCTGTACTTGCTGGGTAAGTGGATAAAAGGAAAGGGCAGAACGTGCAGAAAAGTGAGGAGTGAAAAATGACTGTGATTCAGGCACCATGAAAAGCACTAGCAAACCAAGAGGAATCAGGTTGAAAACGTGGAAGCTTAGAAAAGAAATCCTTCATTTTTTTACCACTTTGGTCTTATCCTTAGAAAATAAAGAGTCAGAAACATGAGCCTATTATACAAGAAACCCTAGCAAACTCATGAAAATTCTTTAAAGTCATAAAGGAAATCAGAAAGAAATAGTTTAGATGACAAAAATAAAATGTTTTGACTAGAATCTATGCTGTATTTCTTGTGAAACTTAAATTATTTTTTTATTATATTGTTCTCAATTTTTTTGTTTATTACTCCTATGGGTTCAAATCAAATTCTACCATCTTTGTAACAAGGGGATTTTGCTGCATATATTTGTCCAAGGCCTCTGGTTTTTTTTTAATTTTCATTGTTTTATTTTTTTAAATTCTCTTTTTCAGAGAAGAAACCTAAACAAGTAATAATGACTTTTTTCTGTATTTCATGATATTTTTAACAAAAGGCGCACCATTAACATTGTGAAGGAATACTCCCCCTAAGCTCAAACAGCTGTAATTCTACTGATGGTTGAAATGAAAAAATAAAAACCAAAATTTCGTAAATTACTTTAGAGGAATATTAAAGCAGGAGAGAGGGAATAAGACAGCTTGGAAGGCAGCATTCTGAGGACTAATTGATCTGAATTTGTCTGAAGACTCAAAGGAGCCATATGAACATTCTATGCTTTCCACACTCTGGGAAGGCTTTTCTTCTCTGTGTGACATGCAATCAGGCTTTCTAGTTTTATATATTTATCTATTTTAATTTATAATGGCCAAACAGTACTGGTTCTAAATGAATGACTTGATGAAAATATGATGTCTTTGTTCAAAATGGTAAATGTTAGGTTTTTGTAGTCAGATGAAAATATGATGTCTATGTTCAAAATGGTAAATGTTAGGTTTTTGTAGTCAGACAATATTCATGCTCTTGAATCTTTCTTGTCAATAAGAATGCAGGACTGACTTGCAAGAATCCAGCCTTAAGTCAGTCAACAGCGAATGATGCAATGTCCAGGCTGGCTGAAACACACTTGACTATCTGGAAGTTCACAATGGCCATGGAAGAGGTTACTGGAAGAGTGTTATGGAGAGCTAAATTAATCTGGAGTAAAAGATACGAGAAAAGTGCTAATGGGGTGAATTTGTCATCTGGTTTGCAAAGACTAGCAAAGCATAATGGCTGCAATTTCATAAAAAAAACACTGGTACAAGAGCCCCTTCTCCTGAAAATCAAGAAAAATGCTTCAAGCTATGTGTAGGAAGAAGAAATCTCATTAAGTCTGGAAAGTTTAGGAGCAAAACCAATGTTACAAAGATAATTTGTCTTTTAATACGTACAACTAAAATTGTCTACTTTTCAATAATTTTTCAAGATGTTTGTCCAGTTCTGGGCCCTCACTGTGAGAAAGACACGGAGGGGCTGGAGCGAGTCCGGGGAAGGGCAATGGAGCTGGGGAAGGGTCTGGAGCACAAGTCCTGTGAGGAGCAGCTGAGGGAGCTGGGGGTGTTCAGCCTGGAGAAAAGGAGGCTCAGGGGAGACCTCATCACTCTCTACAAGTGCCTGAAAGGAGGTTATACCCGGTGGGGGTCGGTCTCTTCTCTCTCACAACCAACACCAGGACAAGAGGAAATGGGCTCAAGCTGTGCCAAGGGAGGTTCAGGTTGGACACCAGGAAGAAATTCTTCACTCAAAGTGGCAGTCAGGCATTGGAGAAGGCTGCCCAGCAGGGTTGGTGGGAATACCATCCTGGAAATGTTCAGGAAGTGGCAGGATGTGGCTCTTTGTGCTTTATTTTAGTTGACAAGGCAGTGTTCAGTCAAGCATTGGCCTCCATGATTTCTGAGGCTTTTTCCAACTGAAATGATTTTTTAATTATATAATTCTCAAACAATTTTTTGTTTATTACTCCTATAGGTTCAAATCAAATGAAAAAAGAAGGAAAGTCTCTATTTGAGTGTTTCATGCAGAGAATGGAGTTGCTGAAAAGTATTTGCATATTCCCCTGTGACAGATTCTGTCACAGTAGTTTGCATGCTGGCTGGTGTCAGCGTGATACATTCACAGTGGCTGGGAAAGCACTGTCAATTCCCTTGCTTCAGAAGATTCAACTGACACATCTGAACCATGAGGAAACTTAAACACCAGCTCAAAGATGGAAAAATCAAAAGGAAATCAATGCAACACCTTGTTTTGTACTTTCAGCTCTGGAGAAAGTGTGTATTATTCAGGAAAAAAAACCAAACATTGAAGCGATTCCCCTGACCTGCAAAGCAAAAGAGGACATCTCGAGCAAAGTAGGTAGAAACATGGATGCAAATTACTGTTTTTCTGATGCTGAAGCAACTGAAAAGGCAATGTTATTTAAGAAATAAAATATAGTAGAGATTAATAATTTCTTATCAGCTTTGGAGACAAATCTGATATAAATAGATATAAAAATATTTCAACAAAGCTGTTTGGAGATGGGTTTTCGTCTTGAAGTGCAAAGTGCTGGTGTGAGAGAAAATTTAGATGTCAAAGATTTAACAAAGATTTGACATTTCACACAAACTGCTTATGAAAATACATCTCTACACAACAAAAGGTGTGAAAAGCAGAAGTCATTCACTATGGAAAATATAAACACCAACCATTTTCGAAACCTGCAGCCTTGTATTGTACACCTGATCTATGCCTCCTACACCATTAAGCATTGCATATTCATTTAGTTTTGTTTCGAAAAAATCTAGGCAAAATATAAATTTTAGCTTGAATCTGAACATCTGTATTTTTTTACTTCAGTAAAAACAGTGGTGAAAATTACAAAAATAATGGTTCTGGTCATTGCAAAAACGTGTCTGATGAAACTGATTTTAGTAAAGAATTGGTAAATTTCACTGTTTATTTTCATAAATAATTTGTGCTTCTACAAGTCTTACAACTTTGAGGCTGGATTATGCAAATATGCATAAAACTGGAATTAAACCTCAATTTTTTCTTCACAAGATTTTCAGCTAGACTTATAGATAGGGAATACCAAATGATGCAAGGAAGTATAAAAACCAAGGCAAAATTATGAGTAGCAATAAATGTCAGCAGGAATAGCCCAAATAAAAGTCAATTTTAGATGTCAATTTTCATTAAAAATAAAGCTGAATGCTAGATATGATTGACAACTTCTATTATCAGTTCTAGGATTTCAAATAACTTCATTTGATAGTCACCAGTAGGAAAAGTAATGCGTATTATACTGCACCTTGAATCTGAAATGCCATTCAGGAAGATTCCAGAATTAAGACATAGGTAAATATCTGATTCCCTGTAGGGACCTACATATCGGAGGCACACTCTCCCTCTGGTATAAATGTATTACAAACCTGAATGAAGATAGAATAATTTCACACTTTTGGATATGTCTTCCAATTCATACTTAGAGAAACAGCAAAAAAAAAGTTTAAGAGATGAAGGCACAGAAAAATTCTCTGGAAAAAAAAGCTCAGTAATTTCTCAAGAAATTTTATGACAGTTTTGTACTCTACTGCCAATGGTATCAGCAAAATATACTGGAGAATTATTTGAATCTGCAGTGTGTAATTCAAAACAACACAAGAATGTTCCTCTAGCATTCCCTGGCTCTTTGCAACCTACCCTTATCAACCCTTTTCTGACCCAGTTATCCCTCAGATTTTGTTTCATAATAATTGAACAAATCTTCATAACAACATGGGAGGGTTTAATAGAGTTTTAATAGGATCCAGAGGCCCTGGTCAGACAGCTGCATGACAGCTGATGTGACTGATGTGTAACCTCACCAAAGGATCTATCAGCACTTACTAAAAGGGCTAAAAAGAATCTTTCCAGTTATGGTTAATATCACTGCAGAGTAGAACAGTGGAAGATCTCCCTGGAAAACAGGGAAGCATGTTAGTCCCCAGTGCCAGCTTAGTTTCCAGTATTAATGAATAACACAAAGGGAATAGCATCCCTGTCTTTCTGCATTTCATTAGAGGAACTCTCAAAAGGCTGGAAGCAGAAACAAGAGCTTAAAGAACTTGTGCCTTGGTTATGTTTAAAGAAAATGCAAAATTATGCCTGATTCTCTGTTCTGCTTAAAGTTTTTTCATAATTAAATCTGACCTTAAGGCACAGTTGGAAGGAAAGAAATGTATAAATTATCATTGAGTAAATATTTCTAAGAAATTTCTGTTAGGAATGCTTCCTGTTTTAAATTAATTTCTGGTGTGTTTAGGTTCTTTGTGGGTTGGTTTTAAAGGAGAATTCTAGTTTAATCAAAGGCAAGTTCAGAGAATCTTTTAATTTCCAAGAGCACTACTAAAATAGTGACAAAAAGAGCATTTTGAAGGGCAATGTGATGGTTTGCTTAAAAAATCTTTGGGTCATATTACTGAATACCGTTCTTTCCATAAGACAAGAATTATATTTTACTTTGTGTTTAATTCTCAATATTGAAAATTACTGAGAGAAATGAAAATTCTTCAAATGCAATTCTAGAAGAGATGTAAGACAGGTATCCCAAAAGATTTTTATTTAAATATGGATTAACTCCAGAAAAGATGTAGAGAAGAATATAAATTTTTAAATGAACTTTGAAGGTCAGTGCCCTTTTTCCACTCAACACCTAAAAACTGTAAATGCATGACTTTAGCAGGATCTGTGAGAGAAGCCAAATGAGAGATTTACTTTTCCTGTGCAATCAATGACGAGATGAAGGTCTTTGGCAAGGCCCTACTGGCAGATGCTGTACACAGGAATTTAAAATGGTTGTCCTTAAGAGTTAAGACCTTCAGTTGAAGATTTTCAAAGAAGAGCTCATTTATACTGAAGGAGCACCAGGCGTTTGTAATGCACACCTCTTTGTAGTATCCCACTGGTTGGCATCGGTGAGTAGTATTTTCCCAGAAAGCTCTTCATATCTGTATAGAAGAAATATGAAGATTGTTGGAAATAAGCTCTTGAAATTCCTCCTCAGAAGATGCTGATTCAACAAATGGAGGTATTTTAAGAGAAACTATATCACAAAAAATCTTGATTGAAAATTATTGAATTGTTTTTTCTTAAAAAGAAATAATTTTTATCTATTTTTATGAAAAAATGAAAAAAATAGCTATTTTCTATCAAAAACAACACTAAACCTCTATTTTCCACCTACCTTGTGCATCATTGATGTAAAGTGTTAGCAATACACAGAAAGTAAATATGTTTAAGGCAAAGTTTAAATAAAATTTTCACCTCTGGGCTATTGTATTAACTTCAAAGTTAATTTAACTATTTCCTACTCATTTGAATATAGTATCTTTGCTTGTTCTATAGCTATTTGAAAGAAAACTATCTACTCTGCTTAGCTTCTATCTGCAGTCTAGTTATTAAGCTTTTATCATTTTTCAAATACAACTAAATTTAATAGCTAATTTAACATTTGAAGTTTGGGGATTTCCAGAAAAATCTTTAGTGCTCTACTTTAACACTCAGCCAAGATTTTCTGAAGCTAGTGATTTATTCAAAGCTGTGAATGCACACTGGGGAAGTTTCTCTACAGGTTTTTTCACTAAAAATCCCAATTATTTCTCCTCTTGATGCAATTTTGACACTTCTAGCAATGATGAGATTTCTGGTGTTGGCTGACCACTGGTGCTCTATCTTCCAGGCTAGCTAAATCCATATAGGAGAGGTCTTAAATGACAAATATATTAAAAACCTCAAAGTTACAAGACCTTGTTAGCTCTAGACTCCTGTCACTACATCAATTTTACAGATAGCATGAGGAGAGATAGACACCAGACCAGAGTGATCTCAGATAAATTGGGCATTGCATCTCACTTTTAATGCTTCAAAGTTTCAACCATTTACTCTGATTGAACTTTATAGTTCATTTAACTATATAATTAAAATTATATCCCAGTGTGTCTACCCATTCTTAACAGTTTCCTCTATTCTCTAATTGCTGTACACTTTTTACTTTTCCCACAATCCATTAGGCTTTTATAATTTTTCTTCTCTCAGTTTATTCTGTTTTTGCCTCTCTTGCGCAGTCATTCTGGATTTTCTTTCTGGCAGGAAATAAAGTATCCTAAAATTTTCTTATGACTACTTATGCTTCCTTTCAGTGATAATACCCTAATAATTTCTTACCTCAAGTGCAACACCCACAACGTCCACGTTCATATACAAATCTCTACTCCATTTCTTCCCAGTAATATCAGAATTTCTGTTCAACTGATTTCGTAATCTTCCATGATATTTTCTATTTTCTTTCTTCTACTTACTTGCTTTCCCAGAAATATTATTGTTTCTGCCAACTCTTTGCAATGAAGTACTTTATTTGTTTCACCTCACTCATTTGGTAGAGCCTGGTGTGGTCCATTACATGTAGGCTTTTTTTTTTAATCTACAATCTCCGTTATTTTTTTTCTCACTGCCTGAATCTATCTTTTCTGGTTTCAGATATGTTGTTGACACATCCTTCTGTGTTTATTGTCCATTGCCTCCCTTCCTTAGCTCTGAACCTGAGCTGGATGTAGATGAGCTGTTTGTCACTGTGGTCCCTCTCCTCTGGGAGGTGGATTCTTCTCAGTTTTTGCTGTGTTTTTCTCCCTCACTCACCACATACAGTGACAATTACTTTGCCATCCTCCTGCTCTACTGTCTGGGAGGTCTTTAGTATCATTTTCTCTTTCTTTTGCTCTCAGTTGTGTTGGCAAGAACGAGACAGTTCTCTGTCTTGTCTTCCTTCCTTCAACAAGTCTCCTGTGCTCTGACAGACAGCATGTAAAGGTCATATAAACATAGCAGTAGCTCCCTCAAGGAATCCTTTGAATGCTTTTTCTCACAGCTGTTCAAGCCAGCCTGATAGGGCAGTGGGAATCAGCTGGGGATAACATGAAGTAGGATTTTTTCAGCTGGTAATTGTCCTAAGTTTCAGCTTGGAGCATTGAGAAGGATAGAAAACAAGACAATAGCTAGTTTGCCATGCTGAAGTGAATTTATCTGTGAGGTATTCCCTCACAGAGTAATTAGCATCAAAGACACATAAGCTAATTGATAGGCACAGTTTTATAACAAAGACCTAAATATTTACTGTGATAAAGGATTCTTTAATGTCTAGCTCTTTTTCAGTTGCTGCTTCAACTTGCTATTTCTAATGCAAATAGTTTCCAGTAATAGAGAGTTTACTTAGTTCAAATGAAAAATGCTGCTTTAGTATTAAGATGAATGCATCACTTAGAACTATGTATATTTCAGAGGTGCACTAGGTAATTTCAGCTTCAGTAGAGATCCTGGTACTTGTTGGTATTTGTTGTCTTTTGTCAGGGGAATTGATCTGATAGCAAGAGCCAAGCTCAGAGGAAGGATTAAAGGTCCCAGCCCTCTGATGTACCCTGCAAATGTCTCAAGGAGCCTTGGCTTATGTAGCATCAACTGCTGATCTCTAAGGAACAGGACTGAAGTTTTGGCTGGGTGTTATGAGTTTGTATTTAGTCAATAAACCAGCTAATGATGATTTCTCCAGACAGCCCAACAATACAACTCAGCTCTGTTCTGAATGAACCACTTCTCAGATAACTGAGTTTCCACAGCCAGTTGATATTTACTCTCGGCAAACACTGTTAAATAACGCAAAAAAGGAAGAGCTAACTGCAACAGCATACTGCCAGTATTTTACCAAGCTGTCATCACAAAATTGTCCCCTTTTACCTGAACTCGTAGATGTTTGCCTACTCATGGAAATATAAGTTTGTTCCTTCTAAGGATCTGATTAGCCAAAGCTAGCAAGACAACTCACATTGATTGGATTCTTCTGCAAAGTATATTTTATTCTGATAAATTCAGTGATACAACATTGTTCATTAAGCAAAATTTGTAGAAAGCGGGGGAAGCAAATAGGCATGGAGGAAAAGACAGTGATTTAATGTTCTTAGAAAGCATCTTAAAATATTAGACGACATCTCTTTTTCTCAGAGTCCTGTACCCACAGTACACTAAAATGTATCTTGGTGATTTGTGGCCTTGCGCTTCTGTTTTTAAAAGTTGTTTATCAAAAAGAAAGGGAGTCAACTCTGCTATTTTTCACTAACTAAGAGGTAGGAACAGGAAAATATAATAGGAAGGATGTGGTTTCTGTGTACAATCCATTCATATACTACCATGGGACAATAGGAAAGCATTGCTTCCATGCTAAGTAAGGCTAGACATCTCTTGCAATCCTACTTATCAAAGTACTCCAATGGGCAAAGGGTATTTCTTTATGAGTGTCACAACAGGAGAAACATCTGTTTTCTCTTTTTGATTCCACCCACAAACTACTAAAATAAGAAAGAATATGCAAATTATAGTTACTTGGAAATAGGTTAATCAAACAGATGTCTCATTTTAAAGAATCAAAGAAAAGGCAAAGAACACCTACATGGCTTAAAAAGTAAAATGAAAAGGAAAAAAAGATCCTTTTCCTCTCGTATGATAGACAGGTACTTACCAGTTTGCATAGAGTGCTGTTGAGTTTGATGGCTTCTTCAGGTTTTAAAGTGTTCCTCCCATGAGTGAAGCACTGCACTGAAGGAATGAGACAGGAACCCTTTCTCGTGCACAGAAATCATATATTTTCCATCCATCATACAGTTCCAGTCTCTGACTTTACTCAGCATTATTTGCAGTCAAAGTCACGATTTAAAGAGAAAACTGTTTGGTTGAGACAGGTAGCAGTATTTCAGCTTTAGTTATAATCACAGACTGACTGCCACAAAATAAAGCCAGATTTTCTAAGCAGGTACAATACATATGGAGAAAAAAAGAGTAATTGAAAGAAACCAGAAAATAGAAAAATACTTGAAAATTATATCTTGGCCCTCTAGACTGTTAAAATATTGGGTTCGTTTGATTGCTGCTGATGTCTCTGCACTCTGGGAGTTTCCCACATATTTGAGAATATCTGTTATGCTTCTAAGCATTGTGTTTTACAATTTGAGTTATATTTCTAGTCATCTTAGTGGTGTATGTAACACATTTTCAGTAAATGAAGGAAGAATATTTTTTCCTTTTCAGAAAAGGGGAATAAACTTTTCCCAAACTGATCAGAAGAGGCAAATCAAATTAAGGAAATGAATTCAAAATTATTGAAGAC
The DNA here is from genome assembly GCF_052056855.1 of Sturnus vulgaris. NCBI lineage: Eukaryota > Metazoa > Chordata > Aves > Passeriformes > Sturnidae > Sturnus > Sturnus vulgaris. The sequence goes on along the minus strand of NC_142245.1, from coordinate 92,733,932 downwards.
GTCAAATGATAGAGAAAAACAATAGATAAGACAGTAACAGCAGATTACCTTCTGTCTGTAACTAAAAATAAAAGACGAGAGTCCCTTGTGCCTTACCTCTATTATGTGAATAAGAGATATGCACATACCAGTGGTTTCTGATTTATATCAGAAGAGATTTTAAAACAATTAATGTTTAAGCATTCTTCAATATAAAGGGTGCAGACCAGTGTTTTCAGAACACCAAGAAAATGGTAGTTGGTTTATGGAGACATGACTCTTCAGGACTCTTTCTTAAAATTAGCTCTTAATACAAGTAATGCTTGCACTAACATTGTAAAATTTTCCTAGTTTCTAAGAACATACCAGCTTCTGGCATCTTCTCCCAGAAGCCACCCCTGGCAGCCCTCCCCCACCACCAATACCTTACCACATAAACCCAATACAACCTACAATATTCAGCTCTCCGTTGTCTATTATTAAGCAGAATGCTGAATGCAGCAGAAGAATACCAAACTAAGCAATGATTCAGCACAGAAAGTAAGCACATTTGTGAGTTACTGAGACTATTCAAGGACATAAAAGACACACATATGTTTAAATGCCATAAAGAGACTGGGTCAGAGATTTTTAAATACATGATTTACCTTGGTTAACTGTAACATAATTTACATAATTACTCCTTTGTGGATAATTTAGGAAAAATAAGATTATTAGTAAATTTTAATTCCTTAGTCTCTGTTTTGCTGCTTATTAAGTTCCCAAAATATTAAAATCTGATTTTAAATAGAAAAATAAGAATAAGAATATAAAATACACACAGTACTTTATTTAGCTATTTCTAGGATAGAATTTTTTAGAAAGGGTTCTATCCTTAATTTCAATCACACCTTTGCCAGTGTTGTGCTGTCAACCTGAAAAAACTCTCCAGATAAATTTGAATTTTGGCAGCTATCCACTTATTGAATCTGGTGACTGAAGTTAGCTGCGGAATTCATTTATGTTCTGAGGGACTTATTCACAAAGCTTTAATGAAACTTCTATGCCAAAACTGTGCAGAACGTATTTATTTTTCTTGCCATTTGTCAGGGTCAAAGTACATATTTCTGCAAAAGTTGAGGCTTTCTAAAACATTCAGGATGCCAAGTTCTTTGGCTTCAGAGTTGCACGAGTGAAGCCAGAAAATAGATGGATCTGGCACTTTCAAAATTGCTTAAAAATAGAAATATTACAAAAGTTGCACACATGTGCAATAATACTACTTATTCTGACAGCAGGAACAGTGTGTACGGTGTACTTTTTTCTTCCTTTTTACCTATTTAAAAGACATAAGCTTAGTCAACCCTCCTAATTGTAGGTACCTAACTCAGCCAGCTCTTCCTTTCTTTCAGAACAGCAAACTGGAACAGCTTCTATGCAGTGAAATCTCACTGTGCTGAAAGTCACTTACTGAAACAGCAGTGAACATTAACCTTTTGCTGCCTCTCATGCTTACAACATCTATTGCTGCACCAAGAATTTTCACACTTCAAAGTTCCAGTTTACTTTGTTTTGTCACTGGAGATGTTCATTGTACATGACAAAAGCTAGATACTTTATCTAAGTAATCTGAGCTTGCATTTACAGCCTACCAAGCACCAGACATTCTTGTAATGATAAAATATTTTATATCATGAAGATGGAAAAAGGTCCTTGTTCTCCACAGGAATTTGAGATCAGTCACCATTTAGTGCCTGGAGTTCATGGGAATAAGTTCTGGGCTTTTGACAATATTTGTGTGGCAACTTGACCAACTGGGTTTTAAAGTTACCTAGAAAGATGAATTCAAAGGTGTATTCTGAGCCCCTCTATGAGCTCCACTGAGAAGAAACATGACATTTGCACTTTGTTACATACCTGTATTACTGTCTCAGGCAAAAGTGCACAGCTCTACACCATGTTTTTTTGCTGAAGAAATGAAAGCAATAGAAAACTTCTGGAACAAAATTTATTAGACTGTGAAAAGCATGGTGGGTACAGACAAATCATTTCACTCTTACCTTTTACCATGCTGAAACATCTTTCCTTGAATGTTTGACTGCTGTGGTTTGGGAGAAATACAGCATGAGGAGGAGAATACTGAAAAGAGAAAGAATCTTTCCAGAATTTTTTTGCAAATCAAAATGTTCCATTTATTTTCCTAATAAAAAATGAAGTCTTAAATATAGGTCATCTCATCACCTCCGTATTGCAAGACTATTAATCATTAAAATTCAGTTGGGTAATATTCATGCAATGCTATCATGAAGTAAGTGTTGCTGGGTACTATTTCATGAACATCCAGTTCTGATTTCGGTTTTTCATCACTGATCTTTCAAAACTGGTGGTTCTTTTTTCACCTGTTCCCTCATAAATATGTCAAACTCAATACTGTTCATCCTGCTTTTCTGTTATTTATAATTTTTATTACTGAAATGTCTGAATGTTTCAAACATGGAGCTCCCTGTTGTGCTAGGTGCAGTATACACAACTAGTAAATAACAGCCTGCTCACAAAGTTGAACATTAGCATCCAGGAAGAGCTTTCCTGAAACTATGGAAACAACAGAAGAAATTATAGGTGTTAGGAAAAACAATAAAGGTAATACAGAGTAATTAATACTGGATTTTCTGACAAGGTATTTACGTGGGACAAAAAAGCGCAAACTTTGACATGAATGTGTGGAAATACCAGGATTGCACTTATGACATATGATCAAACAGCTGCAATCAGGATGTCTAGTACAGGAATGAGAGCAGTCTATTTGTTGAAGCTGAAGAGAAGTAAGAACGACTGAAAACATAGTAGAGGACATTTTGAAGAGTTGTAGAAAAAGCAGTATTTTTTTTTTTTTTAATTTAAACAATAAGAACACAAACTTCTGTGCAACAGCAGCTGGGAGAGAAGAGTGAGTGTTATATGTGAGAAATACTCTGCAGACACCAAGGTCCAAGGTGAAGCAGAGGGAGGAGGTGATCCAGACAGTGGAGTAGAGATTCCTCTGTACCCATGATGAAGACTGTCCCATGGAGATTCACAGTGAAGCAAACAACCACTCTGAAACTGCAGCCCTTGGAAAGCCAGTGCTGGAGTAGGCTCCCGGCAGGGAACTGCAGCCTGCAGAAAGATGTTTGCCAGGAGCAGGTTTTGTTGACAGGACTTGGGATGCCCTGGGGAATTCTGTTCCTGAAGGACTGCATCCTTAGGGAGGGACCAGCACTGGAACCTTTCTTGAGGAAAATACCCATGGAGAAATTAATGAAGAGTAATATCCCATGGGTAAGACCTCATGCTGGAGTAGGCAAAGAACATGAGAAAAAAACAGCAGAGTTATGAACTGACTGCAACCCCCATTCCCCTTCCCCCTGCATTGCTGGCAGGGTGGATATGTAGAGAATTTGTGGTGAAGCTGAGCCCAGGAAGGAGGGAGGGGTAGGGGAAAGGTGTTTCTATATCTGTTCTTTTTTCCCAATATCCTACTCAGTTATTAACTGTTAATAAATTAAACTGAATCCCTTAAACTGGGTCTGTTATGCTTGTTATGGTATTTGGAGGGTAATCTCTCTGTCCTTATCTCAACCCACAAGCTTTTATTTGTATTTTCACCCATCCTATTTAGAAGGGGAGTAGTACAGCAGCTTGGTGGACAGCTAATGGCCAGCCATGGTCAGCCACAACATCTAGAGTTAACCCTAAACTAGGTAACTAGAAACCTTCATCATTCCTAGAATGAGCAATGCAGCTATGCTAATCTTTTGTTGCAGTACTGTCTTTAGTTTAATTATTGTAGACTATTTGATCAGAAAATAATTAACTGACTTCATTGACTTATACATGCCATTTTTCATCTGGAGTGCTGTAACTCCCTATATGTGCATATAATATCTTTAACACTTAGGAGATTCCAACCAATATAAAATACTCCAGTACCTTTTCTCCACAGCATAAGCTATCACAAACACTATCAGGTTTATCCTTTCTGTGTTATTTTGTCTACTCACGGATTATCACATCAATTCAAAGTCTTTGTTCTTATCATAAGAGCTCTCCATGACCTGGCCAAGGCTGTCTAACACAGCAAGCAAAATCTCCAAGATAAACACCATTTCTCTGGTACAGTGGAAATTCGTACAGTGAAGAGAATTATTTGAGTGGAAAACAGAATTTTACACTGGCTGATTACACTGTGGAGTAAACTCTCTAGAAACTTCAAATTTGACCAGTCATAGTGCCTTCTAGACAAGTTATCATGTTACTTCTATATCCTAAACAGTTTTTGTATATTCAAAACATCTGCTTCTACATGAAAGCTGCTAGAAGATTGTCTTTGTGACTGAAGAATTTAAGGGAAAAGAGAAGGATGTGACAAACATTCTTATGGGCAGGCAATTTTCCGATGACATTTAGACCTATCATTGTAAAATTTGAGTTCCTGCGTCTACTATTCCTGCAATATCTACAAGGTTTTGACACTGATCAGTAAGATACATATGGTAAATATATATCTGTAACTGACCTGATATTATGCAGTCTTAATGTTATTAATGTTAAAGTAACATATAATGTTATTTTCCAAATAAACTTCTACTTAGCTTTTAAATATGTAAGAAGAAAGTCATGTCACAAAACCATTGTATTATGGTTTCAGCTGGATATAAGAATGTAAAGTGAATAAACTGAAGTAGAGAATTGCATCCTAATAAACATTATTTTATTTTTTTTTTAAATCCCAAAGCATCAATTATTTTAGGTTTTTTTGTAAATAACTTATGTTCTACCACATATGTTGTAGAAAATCAAATCCTTTTAGTGGTGGGATAATCAAAATATAAGCAGAGTATATGGCTCAATGAAATTATGAGAGGTGAAGTAGAGATTGAATTCTAAGGATAACTGGTAAAAAGTAGCTAACCAGACTGAAAGGCATTAATTCAACACAGGAGTTAAGCAGATATTTGATGTTTATTTTAATGGATTTGCACACAGACTTTATTTGCATTCTGATCCTGAGACAGCAAAAATGCTTACACATATGCTTAGAGAATGTATTTGCTTAAGATAGAAATGTGTGCAACTAATTACCTGGATATTACATGCTCAGAATTAACCATGTGCTCAAATTTTTTTTCTCTGCAGGTAAATAACCTAGTCTTTTTGAAAAGAGTATATAGGAGCTTTGCACACAATTGAAAACAAACTAATTTGTAATACTCTGATATCACCAGTAAAATTATTGCAGAAATTTTAAATTCTAAACATTATGAGTTTGGCTGCCAGTAGTTTTAAATATAGATTAGGATGTCAAATTTTTTGCACACATGGATTTTATGTAAGCATTGATTATTGTATTAATAAAAATAGAATGTCTATGAAGATTCAGTGACTGTAGCAGAGTACAGAGCAGTTTTGTGGCAAACTATTTCAACCATCCATTAACAGTATTGTACACTATGAACCATTTTTAATGAATCCCAGCTGGTTTATTTAATCTCACAAAGAGAGTGAAGATTATTCATGGCTTCTGGGAGGCTTGTTATCAGATAACATATTTGAGGGATTTTATGGCCTCTTTCAGTAATTCTACAGACAAGGCCATCTTGAGACAATTAGTAGACAAATTCATTTGAAGAGCTATTGTTGCTCTTGAGTGTTCTGTTTCTGTAGAAACCACTTCCTCAAATTTACTGCAGTAAATTTCTTATTTATAATCTGATTTATTTTCAAGCAATCTTGATAACGTTTTTCCTTAAACATTTGTCCACAGCTGGCCCTCAACCATAACCACTTTCAGTGTAATCACAAGACACTATGCTACAGAAATTAATATCTCACCTACTGTATGACAATTTAGAAGACTTTATAGTCCCTTAAAGAGCAATATTATAAAAACATGTATAAACAATTAAAGAAAAGTACAGGAAGCTTCAGAATGTAAATTGAAATAAAAAATTACAATCTGTCATAAAGTAATAGAGAGCAGCAAATGGAATGTTGGACAAGTATCTTCTTTTCCTTTACAAAATTAGTTTTCACTTTTCACTTTGATCAGAACCAATTTAGGGATAAAATCGTGCAAAAAGTCATGTGTCTCAGTTTGAGTCATGCCTCCTTGGAGCTTTTTTATGAGTCCTGGGGTACTATGAATTATGTCTAGGCATGCTATAGAGACAGAGAAGTCTTTAGTAGTGACAGGCACTCTCTAACAGAAAAACCTCATTTGGAGTATGAGCTACAACATCACATGGTGTGCAGGTGGCCTCTGCCATCTTCTGTTTTCTGTTCTTATCCTCTTCTATTCAGCAGGAGATACCTAAGGCAAACTGGGAAAAATTTCCAAAAGTGCCATGCTGAGCTTTCACTAAGAGAAGAAATGAAGCCACAGAAATGTGCTGTTCACAAAATATTTCACATTCTATTAAATTCTGAACCCAACCTAGTTCACATATTTTTTGAGTAGCTTGACCAAACACTTGGTTTAAAAGCAGATAAATTCAATTTTAGTATATCCTGGCTCTTGACAGAGATGCTATGGAGCTTGTTATTTTTATGAAGTTGCAGAAGTATTATTATTTCTTTTAATTTCTGTAAGTATGAGCCTATTTCCACTTTTAAGTTGTTGGGTTTTTTTACAGTAAATAGATCATAAAGGCAGCATGAGGAAAAATCAATATATACACTGTGAAAGGAAAGAAACTACTTTTTAGTGAAAAATGTTTAAACATTTAAACATCAGTTTTGAAAGATCAGTGATGAGAAACCAAGTAAAAAGAATGGTTAAGGAATGTTCCATGGATATAGTGATGGTAGCAATACTCTACACAGTAAGGAAATCAATATAACTGACTAGGGATCTGAAAGGGAGACTGTAGAGAGTCATCAAGGTAGCTTACATACAACCTGCAGAGATTAAGTGAATGACTGACACAGTAGGATTTGAAAGAGTGAAGGAGTCAGATGTCTGGTGGATGATGCTCATCTGTACATTGTCTTACAGAGAGTGAGAAAAAACCCCAAAGACGTTCTCTCTTCTACCTTAAGAGATTTTTTTTTCTAAATAGAAAGCAATAAACTGATTGGTCACAATAATCTAATAAATTTTTGTAAGCATGAACCATTCTCTTGGATCTCAGCAAGATACAGATATTTATGCACAGCTGACATGGGAGAGAGTATTTGAATTTTTGAAGATGTTGTTGTTCACAGTATGGTGATTTTCACCGTTTGCTGGGATAGTAGAATATACACTAACCTTAACTCACAGCAAATATTAAATAAAGATGTAAAGATTCCTTATGGAACAGAAAGCTTAAAAAATAGAGGTGCTGTGATGCAGTTCCTGAGCTATGAAAGACCTTCCTTGTCTTTCATACACCTAGGTTATGAACTCATCTAGATGAGAAATGACCTGAGTGTAAATGACAATGTCTGCTTTTTCAAGAAAGCTGCAGGCATGTGCAAACCAGACATCAGGAGAAAGACACTCAGAAACATCTAGGAAGATACTTTGGGCTACAACCTTATGAGAAGCTAGGAAATAAAAAATACTAGACAATTTTCTGGGAAGAAAAAAATCTTGGAATTATGAAAAATAATACTCTTTCTATTAGTTCATGGTAGCTTCAGGCTTTTATGACCTTTTGCAGTAGCACTTAAAACACATAACTGGTGATGTATTCATCACTTGCTCCCAAGCAACAGGAAGCCAGCAGACAAACAGATAAGAAGCTGATCACTGGAAATCAGGCAAAAAAAAAATCAACTTTTTCTCTCTAGATGTAGGGGTGCAGAGAAAAATTATGTAATGAAATTTAAGCAGGAAAAGGGCTACTTGCAGTCTCTCCCTGACTAGCTACGCTTTTCCTGCCTTGGCAAGCATGGATTACAGAGGAAGAATTACAGAGAAATATTTCTTCTAGTACTATTCCTCACCAAGAATATCTTAATATGTAGGCAGATGTGGGTTTTTTTAACTTTTACTTGACAAAAGTACTGGGAATGAGGAAGTGGGAGAAGAGAATGAGAGAGCACTAACCCAGAAAGAATTAGAGAGTTGAGATTTGTTAAAGATGCCCGAAATTAAATCATCTGATCTTATTCTTACCAAAAATTTAAATCTTCCCCTAAGTGAATGTCATGAGCATAGGCTGTCACTAGTTCTTGAGTTGAGAAGGAAGATATAGTCTGCATAATTGACAATTTAGTGGTTCATAGAGGTAAAACAGTTTTAAATTACTTTAAAAAAAAAAGAAACAGGAAATTTATTTAATTACAAAACATTTTTATAAAATCTGAAATGTTTTGGTCTTCTAATAATCCATTTTTTTCTACTAATCTCAATTACTTCCTAAAAAAGAAAACTTCTCCACAAACTGTTTCTACTTCTGTGAGTCTTACTCTGTGTGGTTTTTCAGATTCCTAATTTATCCTTAAATCATTCCCTTCTTTATTTCTATTCTCCTCTCTTTCCATGTCACTATATGTATTTTGTGCAAAATAATTTTTTGCTAAGTGAGTGTATTAATGTTTCTTATTCCTTAGTCTTGTGCACTATCCTGAGGTGCTGTGCACATTTCTGTATCTGTCTTTGTAAAAGCAAATGTCAGAATTCTTCTCTGTCAAGGGAATTATATAGCTAAGGATAGTAAATAAGTAAACACTGTATGATAAGAAAACAGATAATGTAGAAATAGTGATTCTGTGCTGTTGTAGATATATAAGGTGTGGGTTTTTTCTCACAAAATTATATATGCACTTAAAACTTTGGCATTTACTTTGTCCTAAAAGTACTTCTTAGAGGTTACTATTTCTGGTTATATATTGAAATAAATCACCACAAGTCTTCACAGAAAAAAAAATCAAAATGTGTAGCTGTTAGGGACCACGGGGTTTTGGCCCCAAACTGCCACTATGAGTCCAGATAGGTTGTTCTGTATAGAACAGCCTTTCCTGGTGTCTCAGGCAGGTTTCAGCTTAGCCAGCAGAGAGAAGAGAACGAGAAAGCAGCACGGGGATTCCACAGACACTTTATTTCTTCCACGAAGGGTGTCTGGCAGCAGCCTACTGGACAGAGTATAATCAGGGCTTTTTGTAGGGTCAGGGTGTCTTGGAAATGAACCAATAATGTGGAGGATTCTGCTATTAACCAATCTACTAGAGATTTTATGTAAAAGAGAACCAATTATCTAAGGGATTGAAAATGGACAAGTAGAATCACAGAGAGATAAAGGAGGGATTTGCAAAGAAGGGAAATATTTTTAGAATTAGTCATTCTAAGTAAGCAATTTCTTATCTAAGGTATCGCTTTCCAGGGAAGACTCTCTCGAGTCTCTGCTTCTTCCACAGCTAGGGTCTCTGTCCCTTTCACAAAAATAATTTTTTTAGCTTCTCTATTTACATAGAAAAAAAAGGAATAAGCAGTCAGTAAACAGACAGCAGAATTACATAAGTATAGATGTTGATTTTGCTAAAGTCAATTCCACTTAGTTTTCCAATAGAGGTTTGGCTGGAATCATGTCAGGGGACAGAGCAGTGGCTGCATTTTCTTAGGCAAGACATTGCACTCACCTGGGGCTGAGTTTTTGGCTAAAACCATATTTATTTGTCAGGTATCAGAAGATAACCCTGAAAGACTGGGCATGGGCAACATGGGATGGGCCATAGGACTACAGACACAGCTTTTATACAGATGCTGGTAGTGCTACCAAATACTTACAGTGTAAGTTGGGAATTACTTTGTTCTGCAAATTATTCCTGACACCAATTTATGGAGTCTTTAGGAAGAAAGAACTGACTGTCATCAAACATACTGAATGTTGGCAGCAGAATAGCAGATATGTATTTACCAGAAGGACTAATATTTTCCGTGAGCAGTCAAGCATAGACCTCAAATACTTCACTGAGGTAATAGGTGCTGCTGCCAACTCAAGGCTCTCTGGGAATTTCTAACGGCTGGAACCACAATAATGTCCTAGCTAAACAGGGGAAGGAAGGTCTCAACTTCAGTCATATTTCAACTTACAGGAATGTCAGAATGACAAATAGTCACACAGTGCAAAACAGGGATGGTTAAGAAGAGTTGTCCTTAACTGTCTTGCCCCATATTGCTTTTCACTGAGACTATTGGGGTAAGAGTGGCTACACAGCACCAGGCATTATTAAGGCAGAATGAAAACCTGATTACCATGTCACAGATATAACAGGTGATGGAAAATTGCATTATACTGAAAAATAAAATGCAATTGAAACAGTAGAGCTGTGTGGTGGTGTTTGTTCATCAGATAATTTAGCTAACCTAGAGATGAATCTACTGATTGATGGCCCAACACAATGTCTTTGATAAGACCTACCTGTACTATGTGTATTATGTAGCAAAAGGATTCAGTGCAGGTAGATGGCCAAGGATGAGCTGCCAGAAGAAAAGGAGGGCATAGACAGAAAAATCCTGATCCATAATAAATCTCAGTAGCCCTGGATTGGTAGAGTATGAAACTTAAGGAACAGCCTCAGGATATCTGTAAGGATCCCTAGGTTAGAAGGACATGTAGTTTATAACAATATCTGTTTAAGTGCCATTCAAAATAAAATGAGAACAAGAAACTGGAAAATAAACTACGGAAACACACATTACAGGCTGTAATAAGCAGCATATAATGGCGACAGTGGCAAAAACCTAAGCCTCATGATTCTGGCTGATGGGCCACATAAGTGAATGTCACCCAGAGCTTTATACCTCATGAGAAAGAAACAGGTTCTGATGGGAAAGAACAAACTGACTGCAAGATACTCAAGGAGGACTTTGTTGTGTGTAAAATTTGTCCTGGGATATTTCAAAATAATTGTGAGAATGTGCAAAACTTATGACACTCTGCAAAAGGCAAGGGCAGAGAAAGGAGAGCATTCCAGCAGATCAGAGAGAAACAAATGTAGGAAATTAGAGGCAAAAGACAGAGCAAGAGTCCATTTGTGCACATATAAGCTGATCATTGCTTTGGTTTGCCTAAGTCTTGCACGTGATAAACACAATCTGTCTAATCTTCAAACTTACTAGCCAGTGAGGAAAAAAGCACAGTCTGTGAAGACCTAACGTAGAGTTGGGACAGGAGACATGGAGGCTGTGCCTGGATTCTGGACGGACTCAAGGCCTGGGATAGGATTTGAAGGATTTGCAGATGTGCATGCTTGCAGATAAGAAAATGCAGGGATACACATATTCATACCTATAGCTATATCTATATTTATATATCTTTCACTGAAGAATGAAGTGCTTCACTAGTGGCCTCTATTTAACAAAACAGGAAGGAGAAATCTCTTAACTAAAAACATCTTAACTAAAATACTCTTTATTCATCATGATGTAAAAAAATTGATCAAAATACTTCAGAATTTCATAAATTAGATTATATGGTAATGCAATAGATAAAGACAAAGGTGCAATTTCTGTTGATACATATTTTTAACATAAATTACAGTTGCAGCCTGTCGTGCCAACTGACTTCAATGGGTCTGTTTTGCTTTGAGCCTGAGGCAAGAACAGTTTTGCTTCAGAGGAGTAGTCCCTCTGTGTGTCCAGCCACTGGGTTTCATGGCACCTTACTGTTCATTTGTTCTTTCCCTTGTACTCTACTGTGGTTCCTTGGAGGCCCACGTGGCACAGCTGCTTTCTGAGCCACTTGTATTCCTCACATCAGAGCCTAGGAACTGGGAAAACTTGAAAAACCCAAATCTGATCAATGGGAAGAATGATAAGCAGTGACAATCACTTACCAGGTTTTATGTTGCCTTGTTTATTTGCAGATGTCTGTGACTGGAGATTGGCAGTGTCTACCAAAAAACATTGCACCACAATATCTCTAACTTTGTTTTGTTCTGGTGTTTCAAGTAACACATCAGACTTTGTAAGGTCTTTGTAATGAAAATAGAGTTCTATTTACTTTAATCATAAAATGTGATAAATGCATACTAACATATATTTCCCTAAAGGACAGGAAGCATGTTTTATCAGATCATCAAAGATGGACTCACTAGGCATGTGATTTGCTACGCCTTAAGGCATCCATTTAGATAGTGTAAATTGGGTAAATGAAGATAATTATCACTGTTGTTAACCAATGATAAATTACTAATAAAAATCATTATTATTTATAATTCTCTTTATTATTACATTAATTTAATTGTTGTTTATTACATATTATATTTATACTGTGTACTATTGTATTTATTATTTTTAAATTTATTATTATTATTTTACTTAATACAATTGAAGGGATTTTCTGCTGTGATTTAATATTAGGCTTTTAATTTACATCTGCTTTGCAAAACTACCATGAAAATTTACTTATAAAGGAAAAAAGTCCATTAACACCACTTGTCACAATAGTGAACAGTAAAAATTATAATACTTACACATTTTAATCAGCTATCAAAGACAGCCCATTTAGCCTGGATAACTGGAATTTGAAAAGAGTACTTTGTTTAAAGTCAAGGCAGCCTCCATCAGAAATAATTCAGACTACAAAATCATAGATAGCTTTTGTTATGAATTTCGAGTCTTTCTTAAACTACCCAAGACTGAATGCAAACACTGGAAAATTAAGAAATAAATCAGAATAAGCTATAACATGCATTGAATCTCAAGGATCCCAAATGAAATTAAAGAGTAGTTTAGTATCTAGGATTCTAAGGGATCTCTGGCACTACTGATTTAACTGTTTATGGCACTGTCTGTGCCAAACATATCTGTTATCTCAGGTGGGGGATCCCGTGGCTGCAGTTGCATACTATGCATACATGCAGTCCAGCCTAGCTTTATTCGGCTTTGTATTTATCCAGTCACCTAAGCTGTACTAATGAAGCTCTCTGAGAAAAAAATATCTTTGGGGTTAGTCACATGTCCTGGAAGAAACACAACAGACATCATTCTGATAATTTCAAAATTCATTCCTAAATAAATTGGCTCAATGTCTGGAGTTGCAAAAGACCTTTTGGTTTATCTTGCCAATCATGAATGTCACCTTGAGGAGATATCCATTGCTTGACCATTCAAAATGAGAACTTATATATATAATATATGGTGCTAGGATGCATATATACTTGCCCACATTGGTTAACCCCAACAGACACCCAGCACTTCCACAGAAACTGGCAGCACCAACAGCCTCATCCCGTTTCCCCTCTCTGTCTGAGCAGGATGAATGTTCATAGGTGGGAATACACATGCTCACAGGTGAGTACACACAGGTGCATAGCTGGGCTCAGCCTCCCCAGTTGCTGGTTCCTGGTCATGTGAATCAGTGGAATCACAGCCCCACTCTGCTTGCTGGTGCTCAGACCTGCACAAACACACACGTAAGCATGCATGGAGCTGACACTGTCCCCAGGACACCCCAGCATCATGCACACACACACACATACACCTGCACTGGCTCCTGGTGCTGCACTGCAGCCAGGCAGGCTCGGGCCCTGGTCCCACCTGGGGCCAGCATGGGATATCACTCATTGGGCTCTCTCTGGCCCCAGACACACAGTCCAGCCCAGCTGCTGGCACAATGATCCACCCATGGCCCAGGCTGATACTCCCCTTCCCACGGGCCCAAGCAATCCTTGTGGGGGCATGGCCAGACAAGCTGCTATTTAAGCACTTCCAGCTCTGTTTGTCCCCTCACACCTTTATTTTCTCACAGTTGTTCCTCTCCAAATCATCTGAATCCATCCCCTGCTCCACCTCTGGTTTCTTCCCTAAACATCCCATAGTAAGATTTATGCAATCCCAAAACACTCTTCCCCAGTATCCCATAACATGTTCAACCCCTCTAGCAGCATGCCCATGGTCTGGAAGGGGACATGGAGCTGCTCCTCTTGGCCTACCATGATGAGGGTCATACCCGGACACTGGGGCTGAGCCTTTCCTGAGACAGCCCTTAGTTTGTGTTCTCACTTGTCCTGTGCTCCCCTGGCTTGCAGACAGGGCTGTGATGGGCTGATGGCTCCCTGATGTGGAGAGCTGGGGCACAGTGATGTCTGAGCTGCTCCATCTGCCATTGTCTCTGTACTCCTTTGTGAATGTTTGGGTAAGTTTTTACACCATATGGCATGATATAACACAATATTTAATATTTAAAACTTCAATTTAAAATAAATATTATATTTGGAGACTAAATGTTTTGCAGAAATGCAACTTAGCACAAGCTTCTTTCATTCAATGTCTTTTTTAGTAAAGCTAAAGAAAACACAACTTCAAAGGAAAGTCAGCCTGAAAAAGAAACAATACAAGACATTTCTTTTTGATTTTATATGAAAATTGCGAACTTAATCACACAAATATCTTATAATTATCTTCAGTCATAAAATGTGCTGTATTGTGCCTACTGAGATCCAAACCAGAGAATCTGTTTTAATCAGTTCTCTACACTCTCAAATGTTTTCTGTGTTGCTTTTTTACTAATGCTGCTTCTTCCCAAAAATGTGTGTCCCTGAGGCTCTGACAACTTTTAAAAGATGTTAAGACAGCATGGTTCAAATATGAGAATTAGGGAAAATTCCTATTAATTTCAAGGATGTCAGCTAAAGTGCCTAAAATTAATCTAGCATCTGGCTGCAGACAGTGGGCTATAACATAGTAAGAGCCCTTTAAAACACCTGAACTGTAGGAAAACTTGTTTGTGCCTGATGCACTGCTGTGGCCACACATCACCCCCAAAGCTTTTGTGAAAGGTAAAATCCATACTGAGGGCAGTCATAGAGACAAGGAATAATTTTCAAAGGCATCCATAACTTTTTAGATGTGATTTTTCACTCACAATGAAAACTCTTGAGGGCAAACACCAAGTGTCCAGCTAGCTGCAAACATTCTCACACAATAAAACCAGAATTTCTTTGACAATAATTTTTCCCTATCAGCCACCAAGAAGCCATGTTACTGAACCCAGTAAATCTACTGAGATTCTCTAGAGAGCTCTTCAGGGAAGCCAGAATAATATAATCTTCAACAGCCTTCTCTGTCTAAGCTTCCTTCTATCCTTGATGTACTTCTCCTTTGTGGCCAACATCAGGTAGTACATCCCTATTCCCTGATGCTGAACTCTTTGGATCTTGTTTATTTTCACTGCCATCTTATAACCTTCTATCAATCTTATGATGACATTTTGAAATGCACTACAATAATTTTCTGAACTGTTGTAAGACTTCACACAAAATGAGGGTGGGAGGCCACTATTATTTTTGTCTCATTTTTGTTGTTTGGCCATTGCCCTTTTTTTGTAGATCTTGTTTTTTCTCATCAGATTTTTCTACCTTCACAGAAATGAATACTAAGGAGAGCTAAATTTCGATGTATTTCTTCACCTGAAACTAATATAAAAATGCTCTCAGAACCAGAACTGCTAACAGTAATGTAAAATACCCTCCTGGAGATTTTCCATCTATTCATGAAACAGCATGGATGTTTCTAGTAGGAGAATCTCTGTTTTCAGGTGCATCAACACAGAAATCTGGCAAGTATTTTGTGTTCTCTGCCTGCTCTTTTCTAACAAAAGTGTTGTACACACAATGTCATCCAAGCGCACATGAATAAAGGACTTACAAGTTCATGAATTAATAAGGGCAAAATATAGAGGAATTTGTGGAAAAGGCATAGACGAGAGGATAATAGATGAGTTTCACTCACAGGGGACAAGTTTGATTATGTCATAGTTACATGTACATATCCCAAAATTTTAAGTGATTTTTTTTTAAATATGCACATCTTAGATTTTACAAGGTATTCAATGTCTTAAATGTTTGTTTCCAAGTTTTTCTTTCCTATAAATAAATTTAAGGGACTGTAATCTCGTTCCCTGGTTACAATGGCCCATGACTTCACTTTCATTGCCCATTGAGAACTGTACCATTGCTCTCTTCAACAATATTGTCACTTAATTCATATGAAGACCCATAAAGCTCCTGCAATATAATAACACAGAAACAGTTGCTGGGATCAGTAGAAAGGATTTTAGTATATCACCTGATCTTCAACAGTTGTGATGTTTATCTGTAAAGATTAAAAGGGACTTAAATGCAGCATAAAGAATTATTTTATGATACCAGGAGATATTTTTATATTGAGAACACCAATCACAATATTCAACCTTATGAATAAGCAACTAAAAATGTATTTCTTTTATGTGCATTCAAAATACAGTCTGTGTAATCAGAATCAACTGGTTAATGTATCAGTCTGTGAGAGTACACTATTTGGCAAGAAGGAAGCTTCAGGGAATATCCCACAGTTTCACAAGTGTGTATGGATGAAAGTGAAAATTTAAAATACATTCTGTAAACCAAGTATATGGTTATCCTTTAGGGTGCAATTTGGCAAATCTTTTACTGTAGTCCTTCCTAATTTTTAATTTAAATGTACATTTACTCAATACCAGTCCCAATAAAGTACAATTAAATCTATTCAGATCATGCAGAAGAGTGTACTGTGTGTGAGATTTGAAGAAGTAAAAAAGATTGCTTAAAATAAAGCTCAGCTGTGCTACAAGTAGGAGCCAAGGAAATAAATAATCAGCAAAAATGAGTCCTGTTTGTAATTCAGCAAGAAGGCTATATTAAAATAGTTAATATCTTAGAAGGAAAAAAATTAAGTCAAGGAATCCAGAAATAATTTGCACGAATTTTCAAAGGCTCTGCATACTCGTTGTCTCATATCAAAGATTGTTCTGGAAAGAAGTTGGCAGGTTCCACACTGGTTCATTTTAGAATATCATTCATTAGAATAGCTTATGAAATTAATTGCTTGCAGCATTTGGGTGAATGGTGCATTTGTAGCTGATGTAAATCATTAATTCTCCACTTGCTTAGTTGCACATCTTTTTGGAGATGACTGCAGTCCATGGCTTGAACCCCAATACATAGTAGTGATGATACAGTTAATAAAAGTAATATCATCCATAGAAAATCCAGCAGCTAGTGTCTATTATCAATAATCAAGACAGAAAATGCCTCCACTGTAGAAAAGAATTATCTGAGAAATTATATTGCATAAACAATTCTGAACCATATTTTTGGCAGTCTATAATCTATTTTGGTTAGTCAACAGCTCCTAATCATTAAGCATACCCCAGAAGATAATATCAAGGAATTTGTTAAGACACTGCATTCCCCAAAGAAGTTTAAAGTCTGTATTGTCAGCCTCCCTATCCCCTTAACATAAAAAGCTGGTTGGTCCTGCACATTATGCTCTTTCATACTGAAAATTAGTGTCAATCAGGACAATTTATTGATTTTTATGCCTAAAATATAATACAGGTGGAAATGTTTATGCATACAATTATAATTCAACCGGAGCTGCAAATATGCATGAAAACTTTTCATGGGGCAAATCAAATCTGCAAATGTAACAAAAGCGTGTTATAATTTAAATAAATCCACTCTTTTCATTCTTAGAACCAGTGGAAATGTCAGAAATTGTGGGTTTGGTCCCTTCTAAATGATTCGTATGTAGGCTGAAGTCACCAAAAATCACTCTTGCAGCAAAGGTGAAGTTAAGGCATTGAATTGTCTGATTTAGGAAGTGCAGTCCAGTCACTGCAAATTTGTAGAGAAAAAGCAATTAAGGCATTGCATTTATGCTATATGACTTTCAGGGGTTGCTACTTCAGACTAATGTGGTTCTGACCCACTTGCTGTGTGCAGCTGGATCACAGGCTTTGTATTTTGGTGTGAACCAATGCACAGGAACTAGAAGTGACTGGGAGAGTCACTTGAAAAATGCACTTCTGATCTAAAGACAGAATCCTAGTGCAAATACTCTCTTAATGCTGAAGAAAATAGAGCCCACCAAAAGTCAGAAATCTTGCTTTGGTTTGCACCTTTTACCCACCTGAATTGGTAGATGCCTTCAAAAAGATAGTCCAAACCACTGGTTCAAAGAGAAGGAGCTTTAAATCTTGTTTACCAGGGCAATTTCACTTTGCCTTCCTAATTAAACATGCACTGAACTAGGGGAAGATTTAAGATCACTCTCTTCCTGGGTAAGGGTGGTAAATTCAATATTAATTCTGCAAGGGCATTCATTGTTCATATGAACCAAGCAGAAAGTAGGGAGGTTTTTTTGTTTTGTTTTGTTTTGTTTTAAGTGTCCTAACCAGGCCATAGAATTACTCACAATAAATATTTCAGTGTACTACACAAGGTGAATTTTCTTTAACAGGATAGACTGAGAGCAACTCACTGCACCAGCAATAGGAGAGAATTGTATTCCCAGAGACAGATATAGACTATAATTTAATGACTTGACCACTTACTTTACTGCTAGAATAGAGGTGGACTCAAATTTCCTTAAGCAAAAAAGCATTGACATCCAAGTCCCCTCCAGACACTTTCAAAAAAGGAAGGTGCTTCCAACTCGTCAGCATCTGCAAACACCTAGTACTCTGTCTCTTTTGGCTTTGCACATGTTTTTCTCTGTAATAGGTATAACTGGATGAATGTCATGGGAAAAAAGAAAAACCTGAAGTGAGAGTGGTGTTTGTACCTCGACTGAGTCCTTATGAAACTAGGTTTGTTCAGAAACCTTTTTTCATTATAATTGTCATCAATTTCAAGACAAAGATCTCATGAAGAAGAACTGAATATTATAGCACATCATTTTACCCACCTCATTGGCAAGAGGGATGCAAGGGACGTACACAACAGCCAAATTAAGTCATTGTGTCCATATGCATTATGGATGGCTTAACTGGTGTTTTCTGAAATCGTATTCAGTTTAATTATTATTGGACCTGTAGTGCTATTTTAAAAAATAATAATTAAAATACGTTACAGCCGTGTATCATCTTTATCTTAATGGTTTTAATTTCATTATCTTTTTAGAAGCCTCAGAGCATTCTTAACTAAGAATTTAAGTCTAATTTTGCATTTCTACACAATTGGATGAATATTAACATCAAATACTAATACTCTGGGATTGTGAGCCTTCTTACTTTCCCCACCTTGTGTCTTTTTCTGTTCATAAATATACAAAAAGCCATCTCACTGCTCTGTTTGAATCTCTTCTTAACACTTTGTTCTTCTAAAATGCTTTAAAAACCCATGGAAAAGACCAAGGAGTAAGTGTTCTGTGATTCTGTGACCTCTCTTTTTCATGACACTGCCATAATTATCCTTACAGGGGGTATTTCATGCCATATCAAACCTTCTCATTTAACACAGCATTTAAGGAAACAGTTTTTGCCTAGAGGGTTTGTAGAGCATGAAATCTCTTTCAGGACTACACAGGCATTGCTATCCAGCCCCACTCTGACCAGCAGGCAAGTAGTGCAGCTGTGGCCATGCTCATTTCCTTGCAGGAAGCCAGAGATCCTCCCTGGCTATCCTTACCTAGTCAAGTCCTCTGCTGCTCCCAAGAGCAACAGAAGCTCAAGGTGAACCAAGCTACAGCAAGGATAAGGATAAGGATCCAGGAGGAAGTTGTGGTGCTTCTTTGACAATTCAGAGCTACTAATTCTACTGCAAGGCAGCACAAGAAGGGGTTTAACAGGCAGGTAAAAGCATCTGGGTTCTACTACATGGCTATAATCTTTGCACTGGCTGCCTGCCTTGTGTCTCCCTGTGGCAGTGATAAGCTCCTCTCCCTCTCTCAAGTGCAGGTAATGCTTTCCTATTCCTATCACCCTTGCTTCCTAACACACGGTGAAGCTGATTTCTAACGCCTTGTTTCTAACATCTCGTCTTCTAAAAGCAGTATGGACATTGTGAATCATGACACTCCTTCCCCAGCAAATCAGAGTTCCCACTAAAGGTAGATTGGTCAGATTTTCAATGTATTTAATAAAACAAAGTCTTGCAAATAGTATGCACAGTTATACATACATACACAGTTGCATCTATTAAATGCAGGAACACTAGCAATACTATATATGTATTCACTAATTTATCATCCAAAGTTCAAAGCAATTATTTTAATTTACTGTGCTTTTGAACTAAAGTGATACTTATATGTTTAAATGTTTGTTATCATTTAGTTATGATCATGACATACATAATCTCAGACAATGAACAGTACACAGTTTAAAACATAATGAAGACTTACAGAATGCAAATTACAGACCAGATAAATGTATTTACATAAGTTTTTCAAATCAAAATTAATCATAATTTATGCCATGAAATGGAAAACAGTATATATTCTTTTTCATATTTTTTTCCTGTGTTTTGTGAAGAATTTTTCTTGGTTATTTTTATTCTTCCAGAAGTGTGAACTTCTTCCTGTCAGCAATTATGCTTGCTTTGCACAGTAGAGGACAGCATGCATTTTTTTCTTTTACTGCTGACTCTATCCACATTTTGCCTGATATGCTTTTCCATCCTCACCTTCACCTTCTGGACCCTGTGAACATAAAAGATAAAAAATAGATTAAATACAAGGCACCTGAAGAAACGGGGATGAACACACAGGTTTTCTTTCTTGTGTTCAAAGTAATATTGTCACATTCTCCAGTAAAAATTCTCTCATATACACATGAGGTTCACATGAAAATGTATGACTACATTACAAAATGCAAATCCAAAGTTATCTTAGTCTCTTATTACTAATTGCAAATAAATTTAGCATTTGTCATTCATAAAGGCAGCAGAATCTGCCCTCCAAAACCCCTAAAACATGCAAGTTTTGTGTATTGGGCATGATTGTTATTGGAATAAGATACCTCAAACTCTTCTGGAACAATTGTGTTCTGCAACTTTAATTTTTAGTGCATGTTGTGAAGAAAATGTTTATTTTGCATATACTCCTCTTCTGATTTTTATCTGTTAGATATCCTGGCTTTTTTTGTCCTCATATTTTAAAGAGAATTACTTACTCCCCCATATAAAAGGAATAGGTGTACACATCAATATATGTTTTGGCATTGATTTCTACCAGGGGTGTTGATTTATGTACTTCTGTAGCACAGACATTCTTATTGTGTCCATGTACGTGTGTTTGTGTCTCTGAGATAGAGACCTTTTCCTTCTCTTTTCTCTCTTTTTCTGGCAAACTGAGCAGAAGGATCTATTTTTTGACAGGCTGCCACTCTCAAGAGGGCATAAAATCTGCATTTCCTTTCATCTCTCTGGATTAGTGGATTATCCTGCAGTCTGCTTGGTGACTGAGATACTTTATACCCTTCATCTCTGAGTTCTTAAAACTAATATAACAACAGCAGGTGCATTTCTAAGATTTGGCACGTGTTGGAGAGTGAGAGGTTTTATCACACGGCCGATTGGTATCTTAAAAGCTCAATTTTTTTTTTTCACAGAGACCTCATTTTAGCAAACAACAGTATCATAATAAGAGAGTCACACTTTTTATTTTTCCTTCATTTTTTGATAAAAGCACATCAAACAACAAAGTTGGAAGCCTGCCTCTATTATTTGATCTAGTTTCAGAAGGGAGGAGAGATGGGAGCCTACAGAAGAAAAGAAGAGAATTAATTAGAGCAGCAAAAACTGTGTAAAGAGGAGGGTTTGTATGATGGTCTCAAGAGTAATGCTGGAATAAGAAACAAAATTTAATTTAAGAAGAAAACCACAACAAAACCTTTAGAAGAAAGTTCTGTTCCAGTTAACTGTCTCCCAACTTTAATTTACTAACCAAATTCTAAAAGGTCTAAAGGACTTGCCATCACTTCCACTGCACAAACAAATACCAAAGCAACTGGAAAAAACAGATGGGGTATGCTGCCATTCCCTACTGCTAGCCATGGCCTTTTTCACCCTGGCTCTCACCCTCACCCAGAGAACCTCAGTGAGCCTGGACCAGGTTTCCTTGGTGTGGTAGCACTGTGGTTTTTCCTGCAGATGTTTCAAGGAGGTAAACCAGCAAGTGTCCAGAGACGAGGAACAAAAAAGAACAACAAAAAATCAGAAATACCAAATGAACTGAAAAATTAAAATTAAAAAAGCCTGCAGAAAGGATTTTAACATTGGATCTCAGAATGGCTGAAATTTAAGAGTTCTGAGTAGTTTTAGGTATGATCTTTCTTTTTCTAGGCCTTTCATTTTTAAATCAAACCCTTCCCCTATTTTTGTACTCAGTTGCTAATCTATTTTATCAATAATTAAATTCTGCCATCTATCACAGAATGCATGAGTCAATTAATTTCTTATCTGTGTTTCTTAAATACCTTATTAGGCTTTCTTATGGTCCTGGTTTCTGCTGGGGTAGAGTTAATCTTTTCTCCTAGTAGCTGTGCAGTGCTGTGGTTTGGATTTAGGATGAGAGCACTGTTGGTAATGATTGATGTTTTAGTTGTAGCCTTTTCTGCTCCTCACCCCGCCACACCAGTAGGGAGGCTGGGAGTGCACAAGAAACAGGGAGGGGATGGAGCTGAGAAAGCTGACCCCAGCTGACCAAAGGGATATCCCAAAGTACGTGGCACCATGCTGAACAATAAAAATGAGGAGAGCTGGCTGGAAGGGTGGCAGTCTGCTGTTTGGGGACAGGCTGGGCGAGCAGCCTGTGGGTAGAGAGCAATTATTGCATTGGGCATCATTAGCTTTGTATGTTTCTTTTAATTATCAACATTATTATTATTACTACTACTACTATTAGTAGTAGTAGTAGTAGTATTTTCTCTTCCCTTTTCTGTCCTTTCAAACTGACTTCATCTCAAACAATAGGTTTTTCCTTTTTTTTCTGATTCTCTCATCCCACTGTGGGGGGAGTGAGAAAACAGCTGGGTGGTGTTTTGCTGCCTGCCAGGTTAGGCCATGACATTTTGTTTCCACATAACCTCAAACGATTCTTAATCTTTTTCAAACTGCTCTGTCACGTATCTAATCTTTTATGTATGTGCTTCTCAACAAAGGTCTAAATTCTGCTCATGCCCCGCATTTGGAGTTCAGCTGAGATTTACATAGCATCTAATGTCAGTTCTGTCCCTGTCCATAACCATGATCATCATTCATTACTGAGCAGGCTGAAAGTCTCTGAGACCTTTCACGAATCTTATTATTTATTTCTGATAGTGTCAGCAATGTATGGAGCATTTTTGGATACACAAGCCCAAACAGCCATTTCCCAAAGAAGATCATACAGTCTCTAAAGAGAGCAAGCCCAGAGGATAAAAATAACACAGGGATCAAATCTCCTAGCTAACTCTACTGAGTGAGTAGCAAGATGCAGCAATATGTGTACTCTTACTATGGACACAATAAAAAAGGAAATAAAATACTGCCTTGTAATTATGCTCATTGCATTATCAAGTTTTGGGGCTTTGTGTTATACTTTATAGTTTTATCCCTTAAAACAGAACTAGATACTAATTTTTCATTTTGTCAAAAGAAAAATTATTATAAATACTTTAGAAATTATTTTAGATGTTGATCCTAAATGACACTTAATTACATGCATAATTTTCAGAATGCCATAGCATAACTGAAACATGAATAAAGGCTTTAGTAGCACTCAAGAATAAAGACAGTCTCAAAAGATGGTTGCTGCACAAGCCAAACTAAATAAAAGTGGTTGATGGGAAGTAAAATCATCATTTTTTTAGGCCTGGCAAGACAAGAAACAAAGACCATAAGTTTTAAAGTTGAAAATAGATTGCTATATCATGATCCTAACATATGGCTTAGAGAAAGCTCAGACAAGGAAACAAGATACTAGACTCAAGCAGGTGAAATGAGGAAGAACTTGCTTTAAGTGCACTATTCTTTACATTGATATCTCAGTTTGATATCTGCAGTAAGACATTAGAAACAATGAGAACAGAAAAAAAGTCAAAGAACTGAAATATTCTTTAAGAATGAGAATGAGGAAAGAACAGAAAGTTGCCACCAGTACAGCATGAGACAGCAATTAAAATAAGGAAATAACTAGAAATATGTAGCTTCCCTTGAGAGAGTCCATGGTGCATTGGAATGGCAGTGAAAAATATACTGAGGTCAAGCAGACTTAGAAAAAGGAACAGTCACCCATTGCAGCTGTGGGATTTAACATTTGGCAAAGTCCATTGTCACTCACAAGAAAATGGATTCAGTTTCACTGATTATTTCAAATTTCAATTAATATAGCTGAAACATTTAAAAATGCATTATTTTGCTTCCTTGACATTGTTGCAATATAAACAGCATTCTGTGCCAGGATGAGTGGTGGAACTGTGTGAACCCTGCAGGACTGTGACACTTAACAATAAAAAAAGTCCATTTAAAAAATACAGAATACTCACTATTTTCCCTTTTTAACCATCAGCTTTATTTGGCCATTATTATCATAAATTTGCATTATATTATACAGATTCATAAATAATTCCAAATGTAAAACAACCAGAAGTTATTAAATTGGGAGGTAGGTGCTCCCATGAGAAGACTGCATAGAAGACATAAGAAGACTCGTACTGTGAAAAAAGGCAGCTGTTATTAGGTTAACTAATGTCTAGTTCCAGATCCTGCCAACTGCTTTCATCCAACAGCAGGACCTATAACCTCTGCTGCATGGCCTGACCATAGTTACTGACTCACTCTTTTCATCTTCCTGGCTTAGAAGACAGGGTAAGCTAAGTCAGAGAGGGGTATGTGTATTGTTTGTGTGGCCAGGTTTTGGTCATGCACAGTTACAGGGCTGGTTTCTGTGAGAAACTGCTGGAAGCTTCCACTATGTCCAAAAGAACCAGTTCCAGCCAGCTCCAAGATGGACCCACTGCTGGGCAAGGCTGAGGCCATCACAAGACTGGTACTGCCTGTGGAAGAATACAGTGAGGAAGGGGAAAAAAACCCTGTGCAATGGCAGCCAGAGAGAAGAGTGAGACTATGTGAGAGGAAAACTCTGCAGGCACCAAGATCAGTGAGGAACTAAGGAGGGAAGGTGCTCCAGGAGCAGAGATGAGGGACACACACTGGAGCAGCCAGCTCCTGCAGGACTGCAGCCCATGGAACAAACCCAAGCTAGAGCAGCTCATGAAGAGCAGCAGCCTGTGGGAAAGATGCACATTGGAGAAGGGGTGGAGGACTGTCTCCCATGAGAGGGACCACATACTGGATCAGGGGAAGAGTGTGAGGAGGAAGAAGCAGCAGAGACAATGTGATGAGCTGACCACGAGCCCATTCCCTGTCTCCCTGCACTGCTGCAGCAGAGGAGGGATAATTTTGGACTGAAGGTGTGCCTGGGAAGAAGGGAGAGGTGGAGAGGGTAAGAGAGGGGTAGGAGAAAAGTGTTTAGGGGAGAAGGGTTTTAAATAAAACTTGGGGTTTATTTCTCATTTTCCTACACTGATTTGATTGTAAACAAATTAACTAGTTTTCCAGTCAAGGCTGTTTTGCCCATGACAGTGACTGGTGAGTGATCACTATGTGTCCTTAAAATGGAGCCTTGAGCTTTTTATTATATTTTCTCTCCTCTGTCCAGATGAGGAGTGGAAGAGCAGCTTGGTGAGGCAATGGGCATTCACTCAGCATCAACCCAGCACAGTAAGAAAGGTATCCTGCATTCTTTAATCTCCTGGAAAGTAAAGGGCCTCTCATAGAAGGAGTTATTTACAAAGTCAGCTGAGGTATCTCAGTAAGACTCTAACACTCAAGGCATTATGTTCTCATACATCCAGCATGATTCAAATTATAGAGATACTTCAAGATGATACTGGAATATCATAAAACGAGGTTTCAAGCACATGTCCATAGTATTAATAAGTCCAATTCAAGAAACGTTCAAGAGGAGCTAAAAGAACAATATCAACTTTAGCTTCAGGAGTTTCAGACTTGCAGAATTTAAAACATTTTGATTTTCTTAGTTTAAAAATAATGTTTAATTATAAGCTTTCCTCTGACATGTTTACTATTTTTTATTTCCTCCAAATCAAATATTCTAATAAGTTTAAAATCTCTTCTATTTCAAAATTTGGATTGAATTAAAAATTAAAGAATTTCAAGCTAAATAATTCTATTTTAATATATAGGTTTGGTGTATTAAAAATTAACAAACTCAAAACCCATTCTCATTCAGTTTTACTCTAAACCTTGTCCAAGTCAATGCTTTCAACATAACTATTCCCTACTCCATAAATATCATATGGATTCCCTTTTTCTTACTGTATGGCTTTGTATATGTTCAGATTAGCCTTACCATATCTTTACCAAATGACCCATAGCAAACTTTATTACTGAACTGCCTCTCTTATTATTTATTGCTCTACCAATGTTTATACCACCGATATACTTATCTGTATTGATTTTATATTTTCTTCTACAACCTTAATAGCACCAGTCCCCCGATGGATAGCAGGACAGTCTGTAAACTATAAGCATTCTATAAGTACAGTAAACTATAAGCACTTGACTAATGAGCATTCAAAATAACTAATATGGGTTTTGTGAATGTGCTTGTTATGGCATCTTAAGACAAAGATCTCTCTGTTCTATCTCTAACTATATTGCAATATCTTTGTTACTATTGTAAGCTGAATTTAATATCATCAGAAAGACACCATTTGTTTGATAAGAGCTGTTTATTAAAAAACTCTACTAATTGTCATTAATTATGCTGCTATCTTTACTGATTTTATCCCATATGGTTCCCAACTGCTTCTGAAGATGAAAGCCATACTAGCTTATCAGTGCTTTGAGAGTTCACACTCAACCTTCCTTAAATTTTGGTGAAAAAAAAAAAAAAACAACAAAAAAAACCAAACCCCAATTGTTCTAATGAAAAAGTAAGTAGCAGAGAACTGGAAGGAAGGCCCTTGGCCCATTCCAGCTGTCACAGTCAGTCAAACTCAGCAGTGCATATTGATTTCCAAATGAAAAGCAATCTGGGTTTTTTGCTTTTACCCTCACTGTTGTCATTAGAAGTTAGTGACAAATTTTTCAAGTATCCACCTTAAATATATTTACCTTTATGTCAATTTATCATTTACTGTCAATAGTCAAACTCGTTCTCAAAGAATTCACCTTGGTCTTCTCCTAAGAAGTATTTGTACTGTTCTAAATGCTGCTGTTTTATGTCCTTCATCTTTTCTGTTGCTAGGCTCAGCAAGGTACCATATGATAGTCTAGTCATTCTGCTGACCACAGTATTAGCTTTTCTCTACTGCTATCCTACTTTGAAATGCATTTTCTTGTGTATGACCAAACTACACCCAGTATTTAGCAATAACTGTGTTATTTTGTATTTTTTTCTATTTTAATTGGAAATACATGACATGAGCTGAAGCTTATACTTCTTTTTTCTTCCCAAGACACACTGGATCACTGTCTTACAGACATTTTGTGATTGAGTAATACACCCATCTCTCTCTTTTTCTGTGTCATTTCAAATGAATGAGGCCAGTTAGTAGCTCTGACTCCAGATCAGAGCCAAATGTATTCCAAGGATCCAGTCCCATGATTTAAAAATGTTTAACTTATTTAATGGTTGCTGTTAATCATCCTTTTGAGCTACTAAGAGAAGAGAACATATTTCATTTTCTCTGGAAGATATGAATAAATTACCCCACTTGTTTCCAAAGACAGAGAGGTGTTCAACCAAATGTTTCAGACTCCTCCGTATCACAAGGATGATCATACTTTTCAAGATTTTATGCAGACTCCTCTCCACATTTATGAGAGATCTAATCCTCCTGATGATAATCCTCCATACATAATATCAAGGAATTTTTTTTTATTTGGATTATTAGAAACATTGTGGGAAAAAGAGTGGAAATTGAGGATCCACAGAAATTCAAAGTCATAATTACCTAAAAATTTTGCTTTAGCCTTTTCTGTGTATCAGAAAGATGTGAAATGTGAATTTTTACAGTGGTAATGCTAGGTGGACTTTTGGATGATTTTGAAGGTCTCTTCCACCCTTGATGACTCTATGCTTCTAAATTTCAGGCCTTTTTCTTGAAAAAATCTCCCTGTTTTAGGGATTTTTGTGTGTTTTGGGGTTTTGTTGGTTTTCTTATATTTGTTTATTTGGGATTTTTTTCTGAAATAAATGGAATGTATCTGCATCTATTAACCTTGCAAGCAATTTAAAAAGCTTTTTAAAAAGACATCTGGGACTTCCACTACAGATCTTGTAAAATGCATGTGGTGGAAGTAACAGGGTTTTGGGAAAATGGAGACTACCTGGAAGTGAAACATAATTTCAATTCGAAAAAAAAAGTTCAAATTGAATAATAAAAAAATAACAAAGAGATAAGACTAATATCTTGTAGAAATACACAGAATACTTCATCTGTATTTGTTGCCTGACAGAGCATAAAAATATACTACTGGCATGGCAGCTGGTCTCCCTTTTTAATTTGCCACTTAGGCACTTTTAATCAATGCCCTTCTTCCCCTATCACACAAATTTATGAGCTGTGCGACCACTGGGTATTCGAGCTTGTTACTATGTTTTAAATTCTGACAAAAATGAGAGGCAGAACCAGACTAACTGAACTGTACCAGCCCACTGATACTACTAAAAATATTTAAGCATTTCTGGTGAAATAAACCTCAGGTTAGAATAATTACAGATAAGAATAAAATTGCTTACTGAAAGTGGCTAAAAGCCTTAACTGTAACTGCTTTCACCTTAGGAATTAGTAGGCAGCATCCTTGAATATGATCTGGTAGGTGACAGGCATTTCCATGTTTTACAAGTGAGCCTCTTCAGACCTTTTATGTCATGAAGGGACACATGAAAAAGAGGAGAACTGCAACAACTCTGGTGATGGAGGGTCTCCACACTAGGCAATAAAACACTGTTTTATATTTAGTACCTATGTTAACCAGTGAAATAGCACTTCAAGCACGTCTATTTAGTATGAAAAAGATGTTTTACAGCTTTTCATGTCTGTGAATAAAGGACTGTAACATAATATGTTGAGATAAACTAATTTCTGGTTCACTGCTGGATTTCTTGTTTCTTTGAATACAGATGGTCCCTACAGAGTAAGCTGTACCTATTTAAGAATTTTGGTGCTTCCTCTTATATGTGTGACACTGAGTGAAAAGCTCAGATAGCTGAGCAAACTGTGGTGAATCTTAGGTGAGACTCAGACCAATAAAGGAGTGATCTCAGCTAGAACTGATAAGAACAGTTTGTTTGCCTTACCTTCTTCCTCTGTTTACCTCCTTTGAAGTGTTTTGGAGAGAGCCACTTCTTTCTTCACATCATCCATTTGCCCTCCTTCATTATGATTTTGGCCATGGGTGAGGCATGAAGTGCCCAAAATTACTGAGGTTTAAGTGCTGCCATGACTGTGTATAGCCTAATAAAGGTAATAAGCTTTCAGTGTGATCACAGATGACATCTCTTCCCTTTCCAAGAGGGTATCATTGCAGCATCTGTTTCCTCTTCCAAGTTGATTTTCCAAACTCATTATCAGATAAAACAGTGATTCTTACCCATCCTAGGTAGCTAATGCAGAAGGCACCCTTATTCTCTCAGATATAACTGTCTTCTAAACACATTTCATGATCTCTACAACTTTCATGCGAAATGCATGTCCTCTTTCCACTCAGCCACAGACTGGAAACCTTGCTTTGTAATAGAAACCCTCTTCCTTAAAATAGATATATTAGATTATTAGATATATTAAAATAGATATATAGTCGCTGATATCTATGGAAAATAGCTAAAGAAATTTTGCAGAGTAGTTTGAGAGCCACATTACAAACAAATTGCAGGTTCTTCATTTGAATCTTAATTCATACACATCTCATGGGGATTTTAAGCAATTTGCACATTATTTGGGGGTACAACAGGAGCTTTAAGTCCAATTTGCACATTATTTGGGGGTACAACAGGAGCTTTAAGTCTTGCACTAGCTGGAATAGTGAGCAACAATAATCTGTTGTGAACTATGTGTTACATCACTTAGACATGGACTTGGAAAAATTTCCCAGGATACATTTGTGAAGAGATGTGGACTTATAAAGCATTTCTTTTGGATAAAAAATGACTCTTAGATGACAATCCATGTTCCCAACTAAGGCACAGCTGAGATTCACAGCCTTAGCAAACCTGGCAGAGCTTACTGTAATCTAGACTGTTCCAAATATCACAAGGAGAGAAGTGAAGGACATTGAAGTTCTCTAGACAGCAAAAAACTATCTACATGGCAGTCATAGGCAGGGGCCTCCTGGTGCTGCATGTCTGATGAAGTCAGTCTTTTCCCATACAAGCTGCAGATGGGGGAAAGGTAGAAGTTATTCATCTCCCTTAGCCCCACTGAGTTATTGCTTAGATCGCCCAAGACCAGATCATTCATCAAGAATATGAAAGTCTTGGCTTCTTCCTTTGTCTAGTCTTATATAAAAGATGATGCTTTCATATTTTATAGAAGAGTGACATAGCTGCTATAGTTTTGGTGAGGGATGGCTCTTAGATTCCTGAGTGGAAGGTGTTCCAACAGATAAGTAGGAAGTATTTGAATGAATAAGCAATGAAAAGTTTGAATGGTTATCACCATGAACTCACATGGAATGAAGCACCACTGAATTTTACTATTTTCTTCAACTTCTAGCCATTTCATAGTCATGAAAAAAAAGGAATCCCTACGACATAAGGATGAGTACAGCTGGTCCCAGTGTATTGAGGATTCTGACAGTTTGCAAACCATAGAATCGTTAAGGTTAGAAAAGATCTCCAGATCATCAAGTCCAATATTTGACTGAACACCACCATGCTTACTAAACCATATCATGAAGTGACACTCCTACTAGTTTTTTAGACATTTCAGGGGATGGTGACTTCACCACTTCCCTGGGAATCATGTTCTAACACTTAAGCTCCCTTTCAGTGAAGGAAGTTTCCCTAATATCCAGCCTGGGCCTCCTCTGGTGCAACTCAACACTATTTCCTTTTGTCCTTTTGCTAGCTTTTGGAGAGAAACAAAGAACTAAGTTGAAGAAATTAATTGAGTGAGGTGGGTTTAATACCATTTCTTACCCTGTATTTTTTACTACAGTGCACAAGCAACTCTGGATGGACACTAGGCAAAAAACAAAATGCCAAGAATTTTATCAAATGAATGGTAAAACTATTCTCCATTAAGTGAAAAGTTGTGTGAGACAGAAATTGATTGAAGTCTGCCTGAACTTTGGTGGCACTGCTCAGCAATGGCATTTTACTCCTAGAAATCCAGGTGATAAATGACTGAGTGCTCAGCTGGGTGGCACCTGATTTAGAGTTCTGACTTTAATTCACTAGGAAGACCTTTTTCTATCCTTCCCCCCACTATTCCCTTATTAGCCTAGTTGTTTGCAGTCATATGAATAATAAATACCTGAACATTTAAGGGATATGATATCTTTTCCTTTTTGTCATTTTATGTTTATCCCCTGACAGATGGATACAATGTAACTGGAAGTATCTCTACTTGAAGATGCTCTTTTAGAAAAGTTTGAATAAGCACTTTGTGGTTTTGAATGTCAGGTGCAAGGTGAAAATCTTTTTGCTCAAATATGGTTACATCTAGAAAAAAAATAAAATTCAGCACAATGTTAAAGATTTTCATTTTATCTTGTGCCTTGCTGTCTAGGAATTCAAGGTATGATCAACATCAATGAGAACTGATGGTACTATTTCCCAGGGTTAAGAGCATAATTAATTGTGTAACTAAACACACAGCTCTATATCACACAACCCTGTATCACACAATTCTTATTAAAATCATATATATTTCTAACATGAAGTACAACAGTTACAACTGATATCAGCTGTATAGTTTCTGGGATAATGGATTTTATTGGCAGATTTCATAACATTTCACAAGAGCAGTTGACAAAGCTGTCTGCATCATGGTAACAAAATTAGCTTTGAGGTACTTGGCACAACAACAGAATATTATGGTTTATGCATGTTTAGGACATCAGATTTTTTTTTTTTCTGTTCCATTTGTTTTCTCTTTTGTTGTTAGGGAATTTTTTCTGGCCAGGTTTTTCTGACTACTATAGTCTGTAATCCAGCTTGTTCTTCTCCCTGGTATTTCCAGAATGTATTTCAAAAATTTGCATGCTTTCTGAAGAATTCTCTCTACTAAAAAGAGTAAGGAAACTGAGAATTCATGTGGTCCTCACTCTCATGAAAAATTCATAGTGGTTTAGACATAGTGATAATAGGACCACAGAGATATAACGAGTTTTTTTAATGACGTTCTCTCTAGGATTAGAAATGATTGCTGCTACTTTTTTACATATTTTTTTAATTAAATTTCACAGAAGTCATTCTGAGGGACTGGACAATTAACAATTAATGACTCAAAACACCCATTTGTGGAGGCACCAGAGTGATTTGATGAGGCTAGGTTTGCATCTCTCGAGGGGAGGAGGTGAGTTTTTGGGTGTGCAATTGCAAACCTCTGGTCTGCATAAAACAGAGGGAGAGGACACAAGGTGGGCTTTGAGGCTGATAAGAGGCAAACCCTGTGGAGACAGGATGGTGCTTTGTATCCTGCCAATTCAATATCATGCCATGATACATAACTCAGAATCACAGAATATCCTGAGCTGGAGGGGACCTGCAGCGATCATCAAATCCAACTCTAAGTGAGTGTCCCCTACAGGGATTGAAACCTTGGTGGTTTTAGCACCATGCTCTGATCAACTGAACCAATCTCAGGGTCAGTTTGCCCAGCTGAAAACTCCCCTTCACCCACAGAAGGTCTTGAGAGTAATTAATTCCTTCTGATGGGGCATGGTTTGAGAGGCAGCTGCCATGTTTTAGAAGGTGTCATAAACAAAGACCCCCAAAATGCCCCCAGATAAATTTCTTAGACCTTACAGCTGCATGAGATCAAAACAGTGTAAAACTCCCCCTGCCCCCAGGGGAGGTACCTGAGCATTCTCAACTAGGCATATATTGACCCACTTAACTTTGCATTTGGTGGATTTTCAACTCTACTCCAATGGATCAAGAAAGGACCATACTTTCCACCAATAGACATCTAAGCTGCAACAAGCAAGACTTGTAAGCCTGTGTGTTGTGATTATGTATCTTTCCTACTCTTTCCCTTTCTCTTTCTTCCTTTCTTTTCCCTTATACATTTTATTGAGTGATATTTTCATGCTTTTGTATTGTTATCTTGCTGTAGATAATAATAACTGAAGGGGCTATGTACCTGTTTTACATTGCACTCAACTTCTTTAAAATATATTTACAAACACTGATCATTCAGTGTTGTTTCACTTTAATCTGTCCCAAGGGATCATTAAACAGGAACCTGGGCTACCCTTGCATTCTGGAGTGTGCCATAACAGTCATATGAAGTAAAAATGGAAACAAAATGCAACTTTTTTATAGTAAGGATAATTAACACTGAAAAAAAATTGTCTGAAGATTATATAAGTAGAATGACTATGTAGAAAATATGTTCTATTTTAGCCACAAATTAGTGCAGCTGCTAAAAAAGATAGTAGGCACTAGCTTATGGCTAATCTCAGGCTGACAGAAAAGTTGGTGGGTGACACATAGTCTATTTTGGAAAACGAAGCTCCCAGAAAATACACCTTTTACAAATACTACATTTGGAATGTAATTGTGAATGTAATTTGGAATGTGGTTGTGGGAATTTGAATACTTTCTATTAAAACCATAAAAATGCAAATAACATTAAAGAAAAATCCCTAGCAGTACATGCACCCATATGCACGTTCTTAAAAATTGAGTTCTCCTTCTGCTTTTACATTACAGTGTATGAGAAGTCATATGTGCTATCAGCGCTTCAAGAAATGTCACGACTCCACGAGTTTTCATACTGGTAATGGCCTGCTACAACTCAGTAACTTCTAAAGCTGTTAGCAACTAACTTCACTGATTAGCTCTGGCTAAAGAAAAAAAGCTTACAAAGAGCGTGGGGGGAGGGGTGGGAAGAGGGAGTGTAGCTTGCTTGTTTTCTCTAAAGGAGTTTTTGAAACCCTGAAGCAATTTTTACATTTATGACAATTTTCCCTCGGAATTATGATGTTCCTGTGATCACCTCTATAAGAAAAGGAAAACTAATTTTTACATCTTGTACACATTATTCAGAAACACAAGAAGCTAGCCCTTCTTCTTCTATCTGTACCTTTAAAAATTCCTAGTCTCACTTGTTTCAGAATAGCAGCCTGCAGCACAGCTGGTTTAACCATAGTTACCACTGTGTTGCTGGAAGAGTTTCCTGGGCATACAAGAAGTGTCCTGGATATATATAATTTTCCTTGCAGCAAGTGCTTAATCTCTGACCTATCTAATGCTCCAGAAACAACAGAAATTTCCAGAAGAGACTGTCACTGAGGATTCCTTTTGGCTGTCAGCAGTCCTTTCACATTTATCATGGCACAGGCTTTTTCCCAGATCACTGAGGTGTGTGTTTGCTCTCATCAGCAGAAGAATTTACAAAACCAAGTTAATTCTACATGTTCACCCAGTGTCTCCAGATGGAATAGCCTGTTTATCAGCCTGTGTCTGTCGTGCATGGAGTATGGTGTATAGATCCCTGAGCTACCACAGATGCAACTCAGTAAATCCACATGGTGCAGATCAGCTCTATGGGTGACCTAACAAGCCCTGCTTTGCAGCTATCTTTATTAGCTTGAATGCACTGCTGCACAAATGTGGCTTAGCCTGCAGTCAGACCCAAGCTGACTCAAGTCCAGACAGCTCATGGAGCTTGGCACCATGCAGCCACTGCTTCTGGTTCTGGTTATCATTATCAGCCCTGGGTCAGATGCCTTTGTGTCTGTGCTGTACGCAGATTTATATGCCTTTGAATTCGGAAGCTCACTTGGAGAATACACCATTGAAAACTTTATTTTCTAATTCAGATATGGACCAATATTTCAGTTAGGTAAAGATTAATATTTCTTGAAAACGTTGATTTTGAAGAAGGTACGACTATTTTGTTTTTAATGAAATAGAAATGGTAGTTCAATGGCAGGGATTATTATGTAGTATTAATTTCTTTTGTATCCTCTGTGCAATATCTTTACCAGTAACCCACTGGAAGCCATTCCCCAGAAAGAGAGAAATTCTTTGACATAGAACTCAGAAAATTAAAATAACAGCTGTTTCTTAGCATGATTTTAAAGCAGAATTTTAATGTGAATTTATACTTTGAATTTCTAGCAATCCTGGACAACATAAGGTTAAAACTAGAAAGACCTAGTCATTCTACATAATTAAAGCCACCTGTCCCTTTCCAGTCTACCTAATATCCATAACTATATGCAAATTATGTGATTTTTCAGCTGTTTGTAGAATTTGTTACTATAATTAAAAACATCATAACAATATTTTTAAGAGCTCAAAGACATCACTATGAATCATACATCATGCCAGGCATACACCAACGGTGGTCTATCCGTCCCCCTCCTCAGCTGGACAGGAGAGAAAAAAATTAATGTATTACCAATTGTTAGCAGAATAGGATAATGAGAAATAAATCCAAATATTCAAACATCTTCCCCTCATCCCTTTCTTCCTCCCATGCTTAAAGTTAATCCCGAATTTTCTACCTTTTTCCCCCCAGTGACAGAGAGGGACAAAGGTCAGTTCATGACATGTTGTTTCTACCTCTTCTTCCTCCTCAGGTGTAGGAATATTTACACTGTTCCCCTGCTCCAGTGTGGAGTCCCTCCCATGGGAGACAGTCCTTCACGAAGTTCTCCAGCATGCACCCTTCCAATGGGCTACAATTCTTCTCAAACTTCTCCAGTGCAGGTCACTTCCACAAGGCACAGTCCTTCAGGAGCAGCCTGCTCTGTTGTGGGCTCCCCACGGGGTCAGAAGTCCTGCTGGCAAATCTGGGCTCGTTTCTCCATGGGGCCACAAGTCCTGCCAGCAGCCTGCTCCAGCATGGGGCTCTTCACTGGCTGCAGGTGGATCTTTGCTTCCCCATGGACCTCCATGGGCTGCAGAGGCACAGCACGCCCTCACCATGGTCTTCACCATGAGCTGAAGGGGAATCCCTGCTCTGATGCCTGGAGCACATCCTTGTGCTCCTTTTCCATTTGGTGTTTGCAGAATTATTCCTCTCCTGCAGTGTCACTCCTCTCTCTGGCTGCAGTTGCACTGGGCTTTTTCCCCCCTATATTCTCCCAGAGGCTCTAGCAGTGTCACTGACTGGCCCAGCTTTGGCCAGTGGCAGTCCATCTTGGAGCTGCCTGGCATTGGCTTTGTTGGACATGAGGGAAGCTTCCAGCAGCATCTCATAGAGGCCACCATCGTAGCATCCCTGCTACCAAAACCTGGCCATGCAAATCCAATAGACCTGCAGGGCCAGATCATCATAATCAGAACTCAGAGGACAATTTTGCAGTAAACATTGTAGTTTGATTCAATGACTCAGGTGTGAATAATTTAAGGAACTGTGGCAAGACCTTGTTGATTGCTTCTCACAACATTTTAATGAATAACGGTTACACAGGCCTTTGTTAAAAGCTTGTATCCCTAGGGAGATGGCATTTAATATGATTGAAAAGGAATGACCTGGCATTGGTCCATCCTGTAAGTGTTCTTGCTTTAACCCTCACAATTAAAGTGGTTAGTGAGAATCACGTTAAATACAAATGCCATAATGTTGAGAAAGCATCGTCATGCTCCAACTTAATAGGGGGTACAAGGGACAAATTAATTCAATTACCTCCTTTTTTGTTATTCTAAGGAGAAGAAAATTTATTCACAGCTTTTGATACATTTCCCTAATTAATGCAATTTGATAAAATGAGCAAATTCATGATGTCATTAGCTGAGTTGTGCTTAATGAAGTTGGCCTGTATGAAACATTAACTGCAATATTGAATCCATTTCCTTAGGCTGGGAAATAAACGTTTATCATTTCAGAACATTTACTCTGGAAGTTCCAGTTGTAAGGTCTCTATCAGCATAATCATCATATCCTGATAAATCTACATATATTTACGTTTTGATCAATGTCTTCATTAAGCTTAGACAAGACTCAGATAAGATTCTACCACTTGGCAGCATGGAAGAAGTTAAAAGGACTCTTTGACAACCCGGGCTCTTTACCAGTCAATAATCTGATGGACAATGGTCAAACAATAAATGGAAATGACAGAACTTCTGTTATCAGCTTTGTTCAGCTACTCTTTCTTCCACAGAGGTCTGTACATCAAAGTGTATTTTGTAATACTTCTGTTTTCACAGATATATAAATTTTCATTCGTTATAAAGAGTACTTCTAGAAGGTATATTTAAGAGAATGAAGCTTTAATTAGAACTTTCATATGAGAAAGGAGAAAAATTTACCACTGCCTACTCTTTTGTTTACATGTACAGTTTTGCTTTCTTTTATAGGGACTATGCTATTCAAACTATGGTAAAGATTCAAGCCTGCTGCTTAATAGAGAAACATTTGCTCATATGAGGCATCCTTAATTATTAAAATCTGATAATATAACGTATAAACACAAACTATTTTTATAGGAGCTGTTGGACCTTGAGACATGTTTATGACATTTTGAACTTGAAAACTAAATCTGCTGAATTAAAGCAGAAATATGTTCATGATCCTTCTAATGAACATGGTGTCATTCTCCACTCAAAAACCCAAGTGCTAATCATTACCAAAAGGGAAACATCAGCATACTGGAAATACTATTTCTAATATTAAGCTATGTTGTACCCCTAACAAAGAAGAAGACATGGGGCAAATCATGTTGGGAGCTTTTCAGAAGGGAGATGAAGAAGCATTTCTGAGAAATGGCCCACAAATCACATTTAAAATTAAATGGCTAAAGAAACAAGGTACATAATCATGAAATTGTTCTTACACTGATAAATATTTGAATACTCCTGTATCTCAGTTTCCTAGAATTTCATTGATGTGTAGTTGTAGAATTTGGTACTAATGATATAATAGGACAAGATTCAATTTTTTTCATACTTTGAAATCAGTCTGATGAAAGAAATTAGCACTCAGGTATGCATTAAAAAGGAATGAACTGATAGTGTTCAAGTTATAAGAAAGCTCTATAAGGCTTTATAATGGCAGACTGGAGGTTTTATTAATTGGCCTCATTTAAAATATTGTCTTGTCTCAGTTTGATCTTCATTACAGTTTAATAATAATATTACAAAGAAGAAAATATTAAAACTAAAATTTGAAACTAGATATTTGGCTTGAACTATTCATTGGCAACAGAAACATCAAAGCCTGATTAATCAAACATTTGTATATTATTTATGCTAAGAGAATTGAGGCTGTAAGCATCAATTTAATCTTCTTGCATTAATTCAATATTTATTGAATTCACCAAAATCCAGTGTGAGATATAAAGTCACTCCCAGTGAGAATGTTGTGGATCAGAACTTACAGACTGTCTAAATCAGTCTGTCAGTGACACTTCTTTCATATTTCTGCATTGACCTGTAATGAAAGAAAGTTACTTGTAGGAAATTTAAATCTAAAGATTAAAGCTCAGTTTGCCATGCAAACTTTGCTGTTTGTTAGGTGAGCCCTATAAGAGGGAAAAAATATCTTCCTATTTACTGGTAAGATTTAGTTAATAAAAAATATATATGGAAGATTTTTTTAGGGTTTTTAATATTAAGAAAAACAAATCAGAGGACATTTTCAAATATGAAATGAGCTAATTTTGAAAAGGATTGTAACATCACTTTTCAGTATTTCAATTTCAAATAAAATGTAAAGAAAAATCTATTGCTGTAAATTGATACCATCTGCCACATTTTCTGACCTGAAAACAAGCTTGTATTATCTGCAGAATTTTTATTCTCTGGAAAAAGAGAAATTTGAGTAACTACTACCACAAAGTCAGAGTAGGATCAAAGACTTCCTGAAAGTCTGTTTTCCCTGACAGTGGCTTCTTACAACTCCAGTTGAATTTTGTAACATTTCTCTTGACAGCCTGCTGTAACTACAGAAAAAACGCAGTACCAGTCACAACACAGTTGTTATGTCATTTAAATACATTCTTTGAAAAACAAATGTTTTTATAGTAGTTCTAGTAGTTTGTTTCATCTAGTTGTAGCTAGGCAACTAGGATTTTGACAAGATTCTACTGTCACTGTTAATGTCCCTAAACATATGGTTTTCCAAAGCAATAATTACAATTTAACAGTGGTAAAGCAACATGGCAACTATCACAGGACAGGGCCTTGCAGATCTTCATGGTACAAATTAAGCCAGTGGTAATTACTTTACCATTGCCAGAAGCAGCCAATCACATTTCTTACATGAAATAAAGTGTTGAACTATGTCGTTTTAAGATAATAAATTTAACAGTTATTTGCATAATGTGTAATGAATTATATAAAGTTTTCATAGCACTTCTAGGGAAGTATTTTTAAAAATTAACCACCATTTAATTACGGTAACTCTTGATATCTGCCAGTTTTATGTTTTAAAGTCAGCAGCAAAACGTGACTGGCTCCTACTTTTTGTAAAAAGCTGGGATCTGTACTGCACATCCTTCATGACACCTATTATGCTTCAATAACTTATCAAAAGGTTATAGGTTAGTCTTTCTTATCAAAAGGCCCATCCTAACATGTAGTATAGCCATATTTTAAAGCATCTGATTGTTTTTCATTCCTTCTACATGAAAAGCAAGGTCTTTTGTCTAGAACCATAAGTCTGTTATCACTCTGGTGCAGATTGCTATACAAAATATGCATGGAGAGGGACTATTCCAGAAAAACAAATCGAACTTCGTTCAGATTTCTGTTCAATGAAACCTGACAGAAGCAGAAGATTTTGCATATGTGCCTCATCTATATTGTCATTAATAACATTATCAAGTTAAAAAGACCATTATCACATAGCTGCAGGTTATCTTGAGCTTAAATTAAATTCCAGTGACTTCAAAGAACCCAACAGCAGAAAAATAATTATTAGCATGTATAACTTCTGTTACAGTTTCTAAGGAAAAATAGTCCCATAAGTTTCCATATTGATGATAAAATATTTAATCTCTTGACAAGGACAAAAAGCCCCAAACAACCGAGTACATCTGTTTTATCAGACATAAGGTATCTATTTTGAATAGTTTAGTTTTAAAGTCACTTTCACAAAAAGTATTCTGTATCTCTGTCTCTGAATATGTTTTAAAAAGACCCCAAAATTGTGTCAGAGCTTTATGTAATAGTATTTCCAGAACTTCCAGAAAAATAAAATGATAACTGAAATAATTGGATTCTATCAAATTTATGCCTGGATTTCAAACCTTATGTTGGTCTCTAAATTCCTCATGAATGTTTTCCTTTACTAATTGCAGCTATGTTACACCAATTAATATTAAATTGCAATTTGTCCATATTCTTTTGAAAATATTCTTTGCTAATGTGCACATATTCAATTGAAAATTTCTAGTTTATATCATTTTGATTTGTGCCCTTGTTCTGCCTTCAGTGTGAAAAATCAATTCGATATTCTCTTTTGCTTTTCCATGCTTTGCAACTCTTTCTTAATATTTCTCATTCAGATTATAGTAGCATAATATGGGAAAAGGGGAAAATTCATCTTTCAATGACATGCTTTTAATTAGAAGTTTAAGGATAATTCCTCCTCTGTCTTCCTTTTTTCACCTTTCTTATTCATTGGTAAAGGGGGAAAATAAAAAGGGGAGAAATCTTAACCTTTATATTAAATTTTTAGGCTTACAAGCCAGGTTAAAATAAGGTTAAAGTAAAGTTGACATTTGAAATTTAAAGGGTATTTTTTTATTTGGTTGGATTTTTTTCAAAATACAATTTTCTGTGTGGCAGTTACATAAGGGAAATTATACTAAGTAATCTGGATAAGAATAACATTAAA
Organism: Sturnus vulgaris; assembly: GCF_052056855.1. NCBI lineage: Eukaryota > Metazoa > Chordata > Aves > Passeriformes > Sturnidae > Sturnus > Sturnus vulgaris. The sequence continues at coordinate 92,693,229 of NC_142245.1, read as the reverse complement.
AACACGCATGAATTTAAAGTGTCCCTATGGCACAGGATCATATAGTGCATTTTACAAACATATTATAATATAGTGGCCATTCCTCTCTCATTGCACCAATACAGACTTACATCAGACTGGAGTATGAATTGAATTAAATCTGTATTAACATCAATAATGATAGATCTCTCATGATGAACTCAAATTTGCCACAGTTGCAGCCAAATGCATCAAGTGCACCCTTCAGCTGCCTTAAAATTCAGGGAGGTGGTGAACAAAGGAAAAGCAGAATAGGAGACAACTGCCCTAGTAAGAAGCACTCTCCACTACAACATTTCTTTGCAGTTCTGTTCTTCTGTGCAACTTGCACAATACTCTTACAACTTTCAATAGTAAAATACTTACAAAGAGACAGGAAATATTCAGGATAAAGAACCTCTTCTACTGAGAGAGGCAGAATAACTGAGACATCAGTATTATAACACATTTCTAGCTATGAGACTTTGCAAATAATACTCCTGTAAGCCTATAAAATGTCTATTTGCTGTTCAGAGACATGCTCGTAATAACTTTTCCCAGCTAACTCCTAAATTTTTGATCTGAAATAAGCAGATGGATTCCTTCTGTTAATGAAGAGAAATAAATCTGTGTCAGTGGACAATGCAAACTATACAGGATGTGTCTCTGTAGGTACCATATGTGTTATCAAGAGAAAAAAATTGATATCTAACTGTAACTATTATGGCAACATTTTATCAACAGCTGAAATCCTGGAAAGAAATAAAGTTGATAGTTATAAGATCTATGAATCTATGATCCAGTTCAACAAAAGACTGATTTCTCCATGTTTGTTAACATTTCAAAGGCTAAGCAGCTAAGTGTAATGGAAAAATTTGCTGCATCAGGACCTTGATTTTTTTTGCTTTGTTTTAGGAAGTCAGGTAAAGGAAAATCTAATCACAGAATCACAGAATCATAGAATACTTTCTGTTGGAAGGGACATTAAAGATTACCTAGTTTCAACTGCCTGCCATGAGCAGGGCATCTTTCACAGACCAGGTTGCATAGAGCTTCATCCAACCGGGTCTTGAATATTTTCAGGGATGGGGCATCCACAATTTGTCTGGGCAACCTGTGCCAGTGCCTCACTACCCTCACAGTAAAGAATTTGGTAAATAACTTCTTCCTAACGTGTAACCTAAACCTACTCTCTTTCTGTTTGAAGTCATTTCCTCTTGTCTTGTCCCTACATCTTTCTTGTAGGCTCCCTTCTGGTACTGAAGGCTGCAATTAGGTCACTCCTAAGCCTTCTCTCTTCAGACTGAACATCCCCATCTCTCTCAGCCTTTACTCTTAGGCAGAGTGCTCCATTCCTCTGATCATCTTGGTGGCCTCCTCTGGTCTCGCTCCAACAGGTCCATGTCCTTTGTTTGCTGAGGACCCCAGAGCTGGATGCAGCACTGCAGGTGGGGTCTCACCAGAGCAGGGTAGAGGCACAAAAGCCCCTCACTTGTTCTGCTGGCCACAATGCTTTGGATGCAGCTCAGGATACAATTAGCTTTCTGGGCTGCAAGCACACATCATCGAGTCATTTCCAGTTTCTCATCACCACCCCCAAGTCCTCCTTGTCAGTTATGACCTCAATCTATTCATCCCCCAGCCTGTACTGATACTGTGGGTTGCTCTGAAAAAGGCAGAGATGTTAGGTGAAATATAGAAAAAGATCTGGTTTCAAAAATACTTGAGTTATATTATAAGTTCATTTTACAATTACAGGCTGTGAGCTACACTGGAGGCATATTTTTGACTACTACATTCTAAATCTAAACCCAAAGTGTGGTGCTCTGTACACATACACAAAGGTTGCATGCATTTTCTACATGTTGGATTAAGAGTATGTTCTTCTGCCCCTGTAGCCCATCTCACCATTGCTCAGTGGGTAGAAACCATACTGTGACCTAAGTGTTTATTTAAGGAACCACAAGAGAGGTTTAATTCGCCACAGATATAGCCGTTATAAACAAACACTTAGATGTGAAAATAACTTGATGGCCTGCACAGTGCAAGTGAGATGAGCATGAGGGGAATAGCTGCAGAATGTGCTGTGCCTGTTTGAAGTACTGCCACTTGTAAGCTTTGTTGTGAAAACACAGGTTAACTTGTAAAAAGAAAACAGACATGGTCCTGCTCTGACCTAGCTGCATCCATTGAAATTTTATTTCCCCTCACACATTGTAGAAAAAATACTAAGAAATAATAAGTATTTACTTGGAGTTCAGCCGAAGTACTAGCTGTTCAAAAGATACTGGTTGAAAATAGATAACAGATACAACTTACACCATTTACACAATTGCTTCTATCACTTGATTGCCATGCTTAATGTGTGGCACAGGAGTTCTCAGCTCTGCTTATTTTAACTGGCTTCATCTGCAGTAAACTAAACACATAATTTAGACTAAGTAGCTGTGAACGTATAAAAATGCAAATATTTTTGTTATCTGAATGCATAGCTTGTTTAGAAATTTTTATATTTTTGTGTTATTCACTATATAGTCTGAAGCTATAGCTATATGTGCAAAGAGCAACAATTTCTTAGAGCAACTAAACCTGAAATCAGCTTCATCTATGCCTTGGTATGAAACATAGTAAACTTTATAAAAACCTCAAAATGAAATGTTAAAAATCTTCAGGTAAATTGGCAATTTTTTCCTACTAATATCCAAACTTCCTCTTTTATCATTTTTCCTCAGCACAGTGGTTAAAACCAATTAAGCTTTCCTAGAAAATTACAGCACTTTTTTTCTTTCTTCTGTATTCACAGTGGAAGACCTAAAAGAGGTACCCAGGCCAGAGGCCCTGTTTGTGAGCAAGATACTGGAGGATATACCTAACCTGAAGTGTCATTAGAAAAGACTCCAGAATAAACCAGTGAAACGAAGAATGAGCTTGACAGACCAAGATGGTATTCTTCGAAGTATGAAATAGCTGACCTATTTAACTGTGGTGTGTGAGCTATCTGGGAAAATTGCTCCAACAGATTTGGGCCAGAGGGTGACAAACATAAAGGCAACTTTAAAAAAAAAATCCAAAACAAACCCCCCAGACCTACAAATAAGATATCTGATTTCCGTGCTGGAAGAAAATGGTAGAAAGTTTAGTAGGCGGCAGAATGTGCATACACATACACACAATCACCGTAGTATGTGATATTCTGGGGAAGAGCCAAACACTGCTTTCTGGAGCAAGGAATCATATCTTGCTAATCTACTAGAATTCTTTAAAGAACCCATACCAAAGAACAAGAGTCATCAAGTTGCTACAGGCTATTACAATCTCCATAAAACCTTTGAAAAAGCTTTTACTAAATACTGAAGAAAATCTCAGTTGGCATGAGATAAATTGGAAGTTCATTAAAAGAGTAAACAACTGCTGAAAAGATTAGAATTAAAAAGTAAGAATAAGTTGTAAGTAGGAATAAGTTGTAGGTAAGCATAAATGGCTGAGGGCATTATTAGAATCCTGTAGGAATTAATGCTAGGATGTGCTATTCAATTTATTTATCCATGATTGTTAAAAGAATTTGAACGAGATTGCTAAGGTTTCTAACGTTATTGAGTTATTTGGGGTCATAATGAGGAGTGCTCACCAAAAAATTCAAAATCGATCATCATATGCCAAATGTCTGAGATATAAAATGGCAAACAGAATTCCATGTTTATTAAAAGGAAATTATTTTATGATCACAAACTCTCCTAATTTAAAATATAAAAGGATACAATCTGAACTATGAAAATGGTTTGGATGTGATATCAATAATTTTTTATGCAAACATCAGTTCATTACTCAGTAGTTATCAATGAAGCAGATAAAATGTAATAAATTATTAGGAATTAAATGCCTGACAGAAGAAAGAACATATTCATAGTTTTAAACAATTCACAGCATTCCCATTTCTTGATAACTGTTCTGGTTAGACAATTTCAAAAACAATATGGCTCAACTGCAGAAGATGCAGAGAAGAGTGAATGAATTTTTATAAGAGGGACAAATTAATAGACAAAGATTCTTCAGCCTGGAAAAGACATTAAAGAGGTCTTTAAGAACATGGAATAACCTGAAGAAACGAAATAGAAAACAGTTGGTTCTTGAATCTTATATGATGAGAATTAGTGGAAATTAAAAGAAATTATGAGGTGGCAGGTTTAAAACAATCATAAGGAGATGCATTTCCATGACATGTATTAATGAACTTCAGAAGTATTTCATATCAGTTGTTGTAAATGCCAAAATTTTTCAGCATTCAAAAAGTTATCGTACAAATTCACAAAGTGAGATTCTCAAAGGATACTCGATTCAAACTTATAACCACCAGTTCAGAAGTTGGATTCCAAAGAAATCCCATTATATGCATGCTGTGTTCTTTCTTGTACCTTTCTTTACACATCTGTGCAGGCCTCAGTTCTGTCTGGTTTCTGGTTTAACGCAGCACAGCTGTTTCCACTTTGTGGTTTTATTATATTTTTTGATAGTCAGGCACTCTTTCTTTCTTACATATTACATAAATATAATGAGAAGATGAAAGCATTAAAAAAACCAGAAAATAAATAGCTTGAGTAGAGAAAAAAAAAAATTAAGTACAGTGCATCAACTTTACTTATAATTACTTTTTTAAATGACCACTTTGACAATTGATTCTGAGTTGCCATAGCGCCTAAAGAGCTGAAAACAAACAATGCAATCCCTTCAATATTTCAAAGGGGTGTCTCTAGAGTAAAGTACTTTCAAAAAATATATTTCATCCCATAAATGCTCTTCCCCTTTTTAAATTTCTTTTCATGTTCAGGAGTTTCATGGGCAATGTTCAAATAGTATTGAAGTTCTTTTGATTTTGCTAATGCTTTTTTCCCTCCTTCTTTTCAATATTACCCTAGCAATTGTCAAATAAATTTTGAATCAGCATTTAATTGTAGATTCAACACATTCTACACAGCTCTGAGGAAACAACAGATTAAGAATACTTTTTCTAGCATGGAAACAAAATGCAGTATACTTTAGATACACTAAATTTATAGCATCGTTAGCACTAAGTTTCAGGCTTGTTTTCTTTCTAGCAACACATTTTTTTATCTCTAAAAACGAATCAAGGCTTTGTACGAGTCTGAGCTAGGTCTCCTGAAGCAGAGCTGAAGTCATATCAATGTCTCTCTCTGCATCTGATTGAAGAAAATGCAGCTCCAGTTCATAGCTCATTGCTTTTACACCTGTCTGCATCAGATTTCACTTGTAGCTGGATATGACATTGGCTGAACTAACATCCTCTCTTCCGCTTACTTCTTGTTACTTAATGTCAAATACTATTATTACAAAAGTACCAGCTGGAGGCTGGGGGAAGGGTTGAGGTAATTTCCAAAGGAAGATTTCAGGTCACAGAAGAGACATAAAACTTTTGCATACTTAGTGTGTTTTGGTGCAAAAAAATTGTGTTACAGGCAGTTAAGTCAATTTATTCAGGACAAGAGTTAATTAATTTAATTCTCTGTTCCATAAAGTTAGTGAAATGGAAATTTTCTAAGCATTTTGAGGTGTGTTAGTAAGAGTAGTAAAAATACTGTCTAACATGACAAATTCCACCATTCCTGTGGCAATTTTGAGTTCTTGTCTGGAATTTATCATACCAGAAATAGTGACTTCTATTTTTACAATGCATTATGCTGACAATCATTAATAATAGCACTATATTCTCATGTGTTCATGAGACATTAATTTTTCCCTTTTTTTTCTATTTGATGTGTATGACCACATGCTTTTTAGCTACTTTTAACTGAAAGATCACCAGTTGTCTGTCACTTGGGATTTTTGTGTACTGGGAAAGGTGCCTGACTAAGTTTTTGTTTGTAAAGAGTGGTGAAAATGAAGAATGTTACTTTGAGCAGTAATATCTGTATTTGACAAGGATCTTCAATCTACAAGAGTCCTACAGCATAGGAGTTCATATAAGCCAGGCACTGAGATGATCTCCATAGGTGAAAATAACATCTTTGCTAGATGTATATTCTATCAGGATTTTTAATATTTTCTTAATGAATAAGACTTAGGATGGAGTTCAGTCCATCTAATTTTGGCATTTCTTTGCCAAGGGGCATAACCAATAGTTCATCCCTCCTAATCTAAGTACCTAGAGTCTCTACTTGGAGACAAGAAAAGGTCTTTAAAGAGTACTTCTTCCAAATATGTCTTTAACTGGAAAATTAGAGACTGTGAGGATGGGTGGGTTCCAGTGCAGCAGAGCTGGTCTGAAGACATCCATACACTTGTGCTGTATTGGTCCTTTGAGCCTTTTATTCACATTAAATGTAGTATTTTTAATTAGACCAATTAGACTTTTATTGGCTCATAAACAGAAACTGTCACTAATTCCTAAGTACGTTTAGTAGTTAGTCTAGTTTACAGTCAGACTAAAAGATTACTCCTAAATGGAATTGGTCTTCTCCAGAGACCTTCATAAAAACTACGGATTAAGGACACCTAACTCTGGATTAATAAGAAGCTCAAAGCAGATGTCTTCCAGAATAAGTATTTCCGAACAAGCATGTGTAATTAAGTTTGGTCTTACACTGTTCTCAACTAATTAAGGAGACACCTAATGAATTTTGTATAAAGTGTTAGGAAAACAAGTAGATTGCATTGTCATATAGCTGCTAGACATCTAAATCCCAATTTAGAGGAGGTTTTGTTAATTATAGTCTTCTTTTAGGTGTGTATACTGACCTTTGCTTAAGCAATTGGGCAGTTTCATGTGTTGATTAAGTGAATTCATGTGTCTAAATTTCATTTTAGACTAATTCTGGATAGGACTATTAACATATTGAGATCGAAAGAGCAAGTCGCTTTCCAAGGTATTTGGATTCATACATGAAATAGGTTTAAATGGTAAAATGAGAGTTCAAGGAGGGAAGAAGTCTAGGGCACCTGAAAGAAATTCGGAAAAAGTATTTTTGTACAATATCCTGTTATACTCAGACTGGTGCAGGCTGATGAACACTGAGAATCAGTCTTAGACAAACCTAGGAATAAGGGCAAGAATTGTCAGTGACACATAGGAAGGTGGGCAAGTGGCTACTTGGTGGAACTAAAGATTACTGCATGTCATAAAGATGAACATTGATATTTAAACTTTTGCCATGTTGTGAAATATTTTCCACTGCTGTAAAAAAGACACAGACCATGTGGAATAACATAAAAAGAACTACAGCTTGTCAGACCTGTGAAATCTGCTCTACCAAGAAATGGAAATGTTCCAGCTGGAGTGTATTTCAAAGGAGCTGGACCTTCTGAAAAGTCTTAAATAGAGCACTGTGTATGACCAGAGAGCTAAAAAATAAAACCTATAAGGAACAAATCTGAGTTATTTAGACCAATTAAAAAAAAAATCTAATTTTTAATTTTTTATATTTACGTAAGCTATAAACACACAGCTTTACACATGCTTGAGGACTGATGTACTGATAAGTGTCATCTTTTGCACATTGGTGGTGCAACAGGTTTAATTTTCAATAGAAAAGGCTGGGATTAAATTTGAGAATAAACCTTTAACAATATCAGTATTGAAACTGGAACAGGGAGGAAGATTAAGTGTTTCTGATATCGAGGTCTTTAAGAACAGATTAGAGAAAGATCTAGTGAGAATGTAGTTAATGTAAATGTGGCTAATCCTGCCTAGATGTCAAATTCAATACAACCACCCCTGGGGTCCATTGCTTCCATTATCCAGAAATAAATTACATTTGACCATCTATTTTTTTTTTCTTTATAATAAAAAGCTATAGACATAAAGCTATAGACAACCAGCTGCTTCTAATTGTAGGTAATGAGTTTTTGGCAGTTTCACAGATTTTTAAGACTTGAGAAGCCTAATGAAAAAGAAATGGTAATTAACTGTGTGTGCTTAAGTTTCTTAGAAGAGAATGATATGAGGAGATAATAGGGTGGGATGTAAATAAGACTGATTTATATGCCACCAGCCTGAACATTATGGCTGATACATCTGGATGACAGGATGCCATCCAGAGGGATGTGGACAGGCTCAAGAAGTGAGCCCATAGGAATCTCATGAGGTTTAATAAGACTAAGTCAAAGGTGCTGCAACTGGACAGGGGAAACCTCCAGTATCAATCCAGGCTGGGGGACAGATCGAGAGCAGCCCTGCCAAGAAGGACTTGGAGATGCTGGTGGACAAGAGATTGGACATGCCCTGGCAATGTGTGCTTGCAGCTCAGAAAGACAATTTTATCCCAGGCTGCATCCAAAGCAGCGTGGCCAGCAGGATGGGGAATGGGGTTCTGCCCCTCTGCTCCATCCTGGTGAGATCCCACATGCAGGGCTGAATCCAGCTCTGGGGTCTCCAGCACAGGAAGGACAAGGACCTGTTGGAGCAAATCCTATGGAGGGTGACCAAATAGATTAAAGGGATGGAGCACCTTTTGTACAAGGAAAAGCTAAGAGAATTCAGACTGTGCCCCCTGGAAAGAGAAGGTTTAAGGATGACCTAATTGTGTCCATCCAGTAGCTGAAGGCAGCCTGCTAGAACGATGGAGGGAGACTTTTAACAAGAGCATGTAGTAACAGGACAAGAGGGGATGGCTTCAAACCAAAAGAGCATAGGTTCAGGTTACACATTAGAAAGAAATTCTTTACCCTGAGACTGTTGAGACACTGGAATGGGTTGCTCAGAAAGTTGTGGATGCTCCATTCCTGGCAGTGTTCAAGGCCAGAAGGGTGAAGGAGGTGATTCTGGAAGCCGGATAAAACTCTGCACAACCTGGTCTGTGAAAGGTGTCCCTGCCCATGGCAGGGCGTTGGAACAAGATGACCTTTAAGGCCTCTTTCAACCCACACTATTCTATGATTCCATGATCCCATATAGCCAATAAAGAGGTGTGTTGATGCCTAACCAACTCTAGCAGCCAAAATTCTGGGGTTTGTCATCAGTGTGTCTACTAAGGCCATTGCAATTTTCATATTTCTTTCAATGCCTCATTCAGCAGGTTTCCCCTGATCTGTCTGACTTATTGTTTTATTGTTTCAATGCATATGATTACTTTTTCATACATCAAACCAGTGCAGAAGATATTTGTGGAGAATTGTTACTTTAACTGAACTTTTTTCAGCCACATTCAGGAGTGTGATAGGGAATAAAATGTTGCTCTGGGTTAAAACCTCCAAACAGAATTTTCTTCAAGAAGCCCTAGTTTGAAGTTGAACTTGGGCAGCAGCAGAGTAGTGAAAGGAATCTTCACCAGGATATTGTTTGCCTGTTCTGCTAATATCCAGCAAAGTCTGATCTAGCTCCAGGTCCTTGAAGAAGAAATTTGCACACATGCCCATCAAAGATTTGCTAAAAATTGGCAGCTACATTCTCCGTATTGTTCTGTGACTCCTTGTTCTACCTACGTCTCTGAGATTACTTTTACTGCAATTGTCACTCTCAGCTGCTACAAACCATGCAGTGGGGCACCTAAAATGAGTGAGTCCTGAGTGTTCTCAGTGACTCCATCAGGACTTGTGAGAGCAGACTCTGTCTGACAAAAGTTTAGATGGACTAATATAAATTCAGTCTCATCAAAGTGTATGTGTTGAAGGAACTGGTCTTTTTTCAGGAAACTTGAAGTAGGAATATAGGGACTGACGGAGAATTTTGCTGAAAGGCACGTATTGAATTGATGTTTGTTAGCAGTCTTAGAAGAAAAGTATGAATCTTAGATATGAGCAGAGAAACTGGAAACCTGAGTCCATGAAATTTCTTGCCTTCTCTTGCTCCTTTTTGGTCACTTCCTGCTGCTTTTAAAACGGCATATATTGATAGCCTGTTGAGGATATTTTACTGTCTGAATGAAATGTCCTTGTGGAAACATACAACGAATAACTTTGTAAACATCTCCTGTTGCTTCAGAAATTCATTCCTCTGTAATGGGACCCAGCAAGGAGCTCTGTGTAAGCTCTAAGTTAATCACTTCATCCTTGCCAGAAAAGTAGAGAACACTGGTGGCTGTCAAAATGGAATAAAAAAGAAAGAGAAAAAAAAAAGGCATTTTACACTTGTGGTACAGATTTTGAATGTTAAAATATTTTTGTTCCTACCATTTCAGAGAATACCCTACCCTCAAAGCCCAACATACGAAAGTTTAAAATAAATCAAAGGAAATGGAAGAGCAAATCTAATTCAGACACAACAGTTTGGATCTTTGCTTGTTTTTTTCTCTAATACCTCTGGACTTGGCTGAATTTTCTATTTTTTATTTTCCTTAACAATAAACCTGACAGGAGTAAAATATGAAGTACAGAGTAAATATTTCCTCTGTTCAGTGGTCAGATATTTTTCATAGAATCTATCTTTTACAACTATGGCACCATCTCTGCAGCGTATGCATCAGCCCATATTCCAACAGTACATAAAAGAGCTTTTCGTGTATTTGATGTATAACACAAACAGGGTTTTCACAAAGAAATTCTACTTATATTACTTTTACTGTTTGAAGTGAGCTTTGATAATGTAGGAAATAGAATTTATAGCTCTATTAGAGAAGACTCTTTTTGACAGAGAAATGTGGGGGAAACAGGAAATTGCATTTAAATGACCCACAGCAGCTGCATGGTTTTTGTACATGACAGGACTATCACTCCTTAGTCTCATAAAGTTTGATGGTTCTACTGAGTCCCCAGGTCCAGGAGACACGGGAATATTAGAAATAAACATATTTTGAACTGAAAGTATGAGTTCCTAGTATTTTAAAGAAAATCCTACAAGTATTATAACAAAAGCCCCTAATATGTAAATATGTTGTCTTGTATTTATTTGCTAAACTCTCATTCTGGTTAACTCTTTTCATACATGCCTAATAGGAAATTAATTTTAAATTTCTTAATCCGCAGTGTATATACTAAGAGTTCTCCTATTTATCTTCCAGAAAGTAACACAGATTAGCACAAAAGAAGTTGAAGCTGCAGGAAAAAAAACAAACAAAACTATGGACAAATTAACAGTGTAAAGACTATTTAAAAATTATAAGGCATAATTCAACTTCATACTTCTAATTTTCATAGTACTCTACTGACTTCCACCTAGAAAAGATCTCTTCTTACTTTTAAATTAATATAATAACATTTCCTTTGGAGAAAATTCATATGAGTTTAACTCTTCATTTGAAGCAATGAAATTTCTAATGCACCTGCTCTTAGAAAAGTGTTGAAATATCGTTTTAGAGAGGTCTTAACCACCAAGCAACTTAAATCATCAGTTTATTATTTGGATTGCACTAATGTTCCAAACTGTCTTTTTTATTAAAAGTAAAATAAAATAATATAAAATAAAAATGTATGGGATTAAATGTTTAAACTTTACTAAGTTGATTGCTCTTTTCATCACTCAGAAAAGAATATCTACTTCCATTCTTATTTCGTTTATGCCCAAACTGAAATATTAACCTTCTTTGTCAAGCCACCAAAGATAATTCACAGTTGCTGCATGGAAGGTGCTTGATGATTTGATCACAGTTGAGAGATACCAGGTTTAGATCCTAATAGATTTACAGTCTTGCAGTTAGATGTTACACACAATTGTTCTCCTGGCCAAATGTAGGTACCATTAGAAAATACATATATAGGCATATGTATGTTTGCACACATGAAATCCTAAGCCAAATTCAAGTTCCTGCAAAAGGTTTCTAATCAGGCAGAACAAGTGTTGTTGATTAATATGGGTTTTTGCAATAACTTACTTGGACCAGCACATGCATGCAAAGTCCAACAGCTACAGTTCTGATTGCATTAACTATAAAATCAGCAGAGGCAGAAAATTTGGCTGTTTTCCTCTGAATGAAGATATTGCAGTATTGTGCAAATATGATACTGTACTTCCACTGCAAGAGTTTTAACATTAGTGTTGTGCCTCAAGTATAATTTTCAATCTTTAAATTTGTTGTATCTGGTGTTACCAATACAACAACAACAACAAAAAAAAAAAGCCCAAATCCCCCAAACTATGTGAGCACAGTATACTCACAGACTGGTTTGGGCTGAAATTACTTCCAGCATGAGAATTAATTGGGTCAATGATATAATATTTTAAAGGATCAGAAGAATGTCTCATCTAGTCTGTTCTTCCATCCCTAACAATGTGCAGATTTCACAGAAGCTATATGTGGCATTAAACGCTGCTCATTGAAGATCTCTCGTAGATTTCATTCAAATTCCTAAGAGTTAGACATCTCCTTATGTCACAAACACATGGATTATTGTGTGCCTTTAGTATAAGCAAACTCCACCGTGGGCTTTGAATCACCTTTTCAGCTCTTCCTTATCACCCTGTGTACACAGGTTGCTGCCTCTGCAGCAGGGGTGGCAGAAGGGTTGTGTGCCTGTACTCCTGTAAGATTACTAAGATTGTCCTAATGCATATTCATCTTCACTGGTGATGCCAGCTTGTCTGCTTGTCTGTGAACCTGATACCCAGACCGTGCCTGTTTCTGCTGACACTGCTGTACGGTTTTCTCCAGCAGCTGCTTGAACTCTGACTTTGAGGAGTCAGTAACACCATACAGCAAAAAGCTCTCCATTCAAATTACATATCAAGGGAAAGACCACCACTGTTCATCAGTATTCTGAGAAGGACACAGTTTTTAAAAAGTATGCACATCACCCCCTCAGCCCAAGACAGATCAGCATTTCTGACAGAAATTGTTGCATAAATACCTCTAGTTGATATGAACTCCAGTTTATCCCACAAGTTTCACGGTGCTGCAGGATTATCTTCTGAGGACAGGAATGCTTTGTAATTTTTTTAACGTGAAGCTGTGTCAGAAGGACAAGATTCAGTCTTTTTAGGTATTTAAAAAAACACCTGCTTTTCTAGCTGTAGAGTGAACATGTGTAAGCTGCAGTGATTCTCAGAATTACGCACATTAAACCTAAATATTAATAGACTTTAGATTTTACTGATCTGTTTTCTATAATCAAACAGTTAATCAGCAGTGTTCAGGGATCACATTAGAAAATACCTGCTGGCCACTGCCTATGTCCTACTTTGAGCAAGTGCTGGAAGAGGAGTTTCCTGTTACTAGTCAGAACAAATCCTCATCTCTCTCTTCCTTACACTCTGTCTCTGTTCATTAACCTCTTCTTCCACTTCAGAGAATTTACTGGAGTCATCATCTCTGATCGTAACTGAACTCTGCTCAGTGGTTTGCACTGTCCTTCCCTCCAAGAGATGCTTTATCCCAGTCACCTGCAGGGTTTGCTGCTTGGGCACAGCATCCTGCTCAGCTGCATCAATCAGAGCACACGCAGCACTTTTGACCTGCTGCTGGTCCTTTCCTGCTCTAATCGTCCAGTGGGAGAGATCAGACACAGTTCATGTTGAGGTGTTGGAGTTCTCTATAAATAGGACTTGCCTTTTCCCTCATCATTGATTTTCATTCAGATGGCATGAGCTAGAAATAAAACAAAATTTTAATGTTCACAGCAGTAAGAAATGTAAGGAATATATATTGTAAATATCTCAAGCTGTCTGGTTTTGTTGGGATGGACTATAATGAGCTTCTTTCATGGAGCAGTAATGTTAAAACCTAGCAAAAACTTCCTTTCCTTCAGAAAAATATATGCATCAAGGCAAGTAATTTCAGTCAAGATGAAGTTGTATGACTCAAGTGAAGAAAAATCGCTATTAGGTATCTCCAATATAGGATATAGAAAAGCACCAGTGAAATGAAACCAAATTTACAATGGATAAAATTGGTCAGTAGGGGAGAGTGCAGAATTCATAGCAATATTTTCCATTGTTTTGGCTTCTGTGAGACCAAAGCTAATACGTCATTGCTTTATTGTATTCTCCGTGAAATAGAAAATAAATTAAATTGCAAGATATTGGGCTTTGTCCCTCTGAAAAGACACACTGAGTTCAGATAATAACTGTAACATTATCTGTTGAAGACAGATTTTACAGGTAGCTCATTATTGCCACACCATGATTAATTAATGTTGTCTTGTGTAAATCAAGACTCACTAAAATACAATCTGAACTAATCTTTTTTATGTGAATCATGTATGTTTGTCAATTTTCAGGCTATTATAAAAAAAATGTCCAGAATATGGAGAGACAAGTCACATTGTAATAGAGCCACTAAAGGTGTAGTTCCATGATAAACCTGTCTCAGGCAAGGTTCCCACTCTGTCATGCTTTGCTCTGCCTTCATGATGAGCCAGCTGTACACCAGAAGATACATTATGGACAGTGCTAAGCCAAATGCAAAGACCAAGCTAATATATTTACTCCTGTGGAAGGCTTAGCCTACCCTCAGAGCAGGCAGAGCTAACTCTTAGTAGCTGTCAGATAAGTTTGCTTATAGCTGGGCAGCTCAGGTGTCAGTGGAGTGAAAAACTATCCATACCTATGATTGTCCATGAAATCCATGTTAATAAACATTTCACGATTTTCTTTGAATGGCTAAAATTTTCTGGCAGATTTTTGTCTTTATTTCAAATAAATATTGTATGTGCTTAAATTGGAAACTATATAATTGATTTTAACAAATTTCTTTAAAATTTCAATGTCAAGAATAAAAGATGTCTTTTTCAAGACATAAGGGTTTCACTTTCTTATTCTCTTCATCAGCTTTTTGTTGCCTAAAAGATTATGCAGTTCCATACCAATGATTTTCAGACAGTTTGTAATTTCCCAAAGAGGTGGATCAAAGAAAGTATTCTGGTATTTCTAAGTAAGAAACTGAGAGCACTGGGATGTGTGAAATCCCACTCCTCTCCTGCAGTAAAGTCCAGAAATTTGGTAGGTCCACTTGGCAAATTCCATAGTTTTCATTCTTTACATCCCATCCATTCCCAAACAAAGGGAATCACTGTTTTGACCCTTAGTTTTTAAGAATGCAGTTGCCACAAAAAGCTGCTGCTTGTTTAGAGCAACAATCATGGAAAATGGTTACTTTTATTTAATGTGTTTTTTAACTTAAATATACCCTATCCTAAAATTAAACGGAAAACTTTTCTGACTTGGAAAGTAGCCTAATTGCTAGGGTCGGTCTAGAACAAGTTGAAAGGATGATAGCTTCTTCCTTCCTTCTCTTTAAACTGTACAGATGTACAAGTTTCATACAGACTGTGAGATAGAAAAATTTGGAATAAATGAAAGGACAACATCACAACCCAGACAGGGGAAGAAGTCTTCAGTTTTTGTTCCTAGTTCCAGGATTATACATTAAGTTTTCATTCACTTGGTATTAGTGGGGGGGGAAATGATAGGAAGTAGGACACTGTCTCCCCTTACTCTAGACCTTACTGTATTGTCTAACCTGTATTCACACCACCAGGAAGCTCTCGTGAGAAATACACTTTAATCCTTAAATCTTCCTGCTAAAATGTCCAGTTTCCCAGACAAATGCTCCAGTCATCAGGATACATCAGGATCTAGCAGATCTGTATCAAAATTTCTAAATTTTCTCTACTTTTCTCTTTCATTCTCTTTGCCTCTTTTACTGTTTTAAAAAAAGAAATCAAATTTTTGATATAAAAATTTAATCTCATTTGGTTTTTATCTATTTTTGAGGGGGAATATTTCAAACCTTCCAAGTTCTTTCTGATTTATTTATAGAGAGTTACTTTTCTTTACTCCTCTGTGATTCGAGTTCGTAATAAAAGCAAAGCTAGAATGGTTCTGAAATGGGACCGAGATGCTTTAGCTGAGACAAGTCTTGGACTGCAAAGGAAGAGTGCTGCCTGCAAAACCTTCAGGCCTGCATGGATCCAAAAGGTTGTGCCAAGGGAGATTTAGGTAGGACATTAGGAAGAATATCTTCACAAAAGTGGTGATTGGACATTGGAATGGGCTGCCCAGAGAGGTTGTTGAGTCACCGTCCCAGGAGGTGTTTAAGGAAAGACTGGACACAACACTTGTCTGGTTGGCAAGGTAGTGCTAGGTCACAGGCTGGACTCAATGATCTCTGAGGTGTTTTCCAGACTAATTGATTCTGTGATTCTGTTTTTCTGTGTTTAGTGCTGACCTGTGGCTAAATCTGGCTTTAGTCTATGTGCCTGAATTATACTCTACTTCCTTTTCACACTTTTGCTGTTGAATGCTGTAGTAAAAGATACATCCTGCTCTACTGAGCACTCTAAAACATAAAGTATTTGCTATCAAACAAGGAGTTTAACTTGCTTTCCATTTTGTCAAACTGACTTAGGTGGTTGGCCTGTAGAAAGCTTACCATGAAATAAGAACTTATACAACAATACGTTTTGGCTTTCTATGCTCAACTACGGTTACTTTACAAAAGCATGTTGTGGTTTGACACTGGCCAAAGGCCAGGCACCCACGAAAGCCACTAACTCACTCTCCCCTGCTACAGCTGGACAGAGGAGTTGACATAAGGACTGGGAGAAAACACTCCAAGGGCAAGACAGGCTCTGCTTGGAGGTACAAAGTGAATTTATTGCTAACAAAACCAGAAGAGGATAATGAGAAGTAAAGTAAGCCTTTAATGCACCTTTTCTTCTCCCTACCCCCTCCCTCCTTTCCACTGACAGCACAGAGAGACAGGGCACAGGGGGTTTTGGTGAGTTCATCATCAAGATTTTCTTCCACAGTTCAGGGAGAGGAGTCCTTCCCCTGTGAGACCGTGGGGTCCCTCCCACAGGAAACCGCTCTCTGTGAACCTCTCTGACATGGATCCACTCTCACCAGCAGCAGTCCTGATAAACCTGCTGCAATGTGAGTCCCTTCCACATGCACACAGTCCTCCCAAAACTGCTCCAGCATGGGTCACTCTTCCATGGGGTGCAGTCCTCCAAGGACAGGCTGCTCCAGCATGGAAGCAGGGTACCCTCTCCACGGATCTCCCACTGGATCACAGCCTCCTCCAGGCATCCACCTGCTCCAGCAATGGGCACCTTCCCCACGGGCTGTGGGTGGATCTCTGCATCCCCCATGGATCTCCATGGGCTGCAGGGCACAGCTCCCTCACCATGGTGTCACCACAGCCTGCAGAGGAATCTCAGCTCTGGTACCTGGAGCACCTCCTGCCCCTCCTGCACTGACCTTGGTGTCTCCATGTTCTTTCCGTCACCTGTTCCCACCTCCTCTTCTTCTCTGTCTAGAAGAATCTGGGGTCCACTTTGTTTTGATTTTCTTCTTAAATGTATTATCACACAGGTGTTACTATCATCTCTCATTGGCCCAGTTTTGGCTAGCAGCCTGTCCATCCTCAGAGCCACCAGGGATTGGCTCTGCCAGACGTGGAAGATTCTAGCAGCTTCTCGCAGAAGCCACCTCCGTGCTCCCACCCCCACCAAAAACCAGACCATGCAAAACCATCACACCCCTGTTTAATGATAGAAGTAAACCAGCATAACCCTGTGCAAAGCATGGAAGAAATCTAGAGGAAAAAAAGTGTTCTCTGCCCCAGAGTTTGTAATCTAAGTGTAAGGGAAGAGAGGATGTACACTGGCAGGTGGAATTGACAAAATGCAAGCATCTTGCATTGACAAAATGCAAGCATCAGTCAAACCAGTGAGTGTTATAGTGTGGGGAGTAGTTCTGCTATTGAACTGGATAAGAAACATGGACATATTTACATTAAATCTTAGATAACAGATCCTATTATTCAATTAAATTCTGGGCAAATACCCGTCTGGACTGGCTTCAACAGAGCTGGGGGGCTGAGCAGATAATCATAAGAGCTTTATAGACTTTACAGTGTCACACGAAACTGAGAGGAATTAATGGGAGAAATAAATAGAAAAGACTCTAAAATCTCAGAAAATACTTTAAAATCTCTGGAATTTTCAGCAAATCTTTATCTCAATTAATTAAATATTTCTTTTTTTGTCATAATCAATTAGCATACAACAAATCCAAGAGAGGACAGAATCAATAAGTAAATGGTAAAGTAATGATTAAAAGCAAAGCTTTACAAACTTCTTCATTTTAAATATTTCACTCATGTCAGTTGTTGAATCCACTGGGTTTTAGAATGTGCTTCTCACACTCCACATATTTTGGCAATAATGCACATGACTCAGATGGGCTGAGGAGGTCGATGAACACATTGTTCCAAGATACTATGGTGCAGATGCAAACAGTAAAAATTACAAGATCTCTTAATGTTGCATTTTAAAAAATCTGGTTTGATTTATCATTAAATAAACAATACACAAAAATCGGGAATTAACACACCTTCCAAATCTGAAAAGTCTTGCAGAAGCAGGATTTATTAGGAGATAAAATAACAGAAAATAACTCACTTCAATAGTGAAGGAAAGAAAATTACTAATATTTCAGTCAAGAAAACAAGTGAGACTAAATCATCTATTTATGCCTAAGATTTTATAAGTAATCATTAAAGCTTCCAAGTGTACATGAACATATGCAGAATATCATCCATGTATGTATAAAGAACAAAAAAGGTGCCATTTCAAATGTTGGGAATGACAGTTCCCACGAAATGTTCCTTCCTTTGCTCCTAAAACACACTGTGAACTCAGGCAAGTCCTTCACCTTAAATGATACTATTTTCCTATTTCTAACATAATATTATTCACAGATTATTCTGTATGAGAATTTAGTTCATGTTTGTACAGCTTTTTGACATCTAATGAAAAATGAGGTACTAAAAAGCCAGATATCAGTAATCCCCGTAAAAGAAATTACCTCTGGCATGAAAAAATTACCAGAAGTACATTTTATTTTCAACATTCACTCAAGTGCTTTCCTGAGTAGATACTGCAGCATTGCATTTTTTTTTATTGTATTATTGTGCATTTTAAGATGCTGCTATTTGAAAATTGTGGAAAATATGAAATATCTAGGCAAATACATTAACATATTTTCTCAATTTCTTTTCCAGGAGACCACTGAAAAGGCCTTATGGCAAGTAGATAGTCTATGATTTATTGTACAAAGAAGAAATAAACTTTAATAAAGATATTTTCTGGTTAGGGTTTTCCCTTTTTATTCATTATTCATAAAAATAATGTGTTATTTCAGTTAATATGTTTATTGTGAAGACTTTTAAAAATCCTAAATAATCCAAATCACTCCATAGTCTTCCTTTGCAAAATATCAGACACATTGCTATTCATTTTATGATCACTGTATCAGAGTATCACAACCTGTCTGGGTAAATACATGGTATTTACAGAATAAAAAGTTAATAAGAACAGAAGAATTTTTTTGTTGTTGTTTTATGAAAGTTCTCCCATCTGCTGTGCAGAGACATGGATTTGATTTTTTAATATGAAAACCTGTACAGTTCTTTGAAAAATCACACTATATTTGAGACTAAGAAAAATGAGCTCTTTAAAAGTAGTAAGAATAACAGAAAATGATACATCATATAGTACATAATCTCTGCTTGTCACCAAGATCCTAAAGGTGAACTAACTGCTTGCATAAATTAGCATGAAATATAATTTGTAGTAATCAGCCAGAAGCAAACGGAACATAAGATAAAAAATGGTAGTGATTTCTTGGTATATATTTGCCCACAATGCAACAAAAACAACTCAGATCTGCTTATAACTAGGTAAAGTAGTAAAATTGTTATAATTCCCACTCATTTGAAACAGCTTAATTTTCAGCAGAATATGTTAAAATCTATTTTACAGGTTTTTTGGGAAAAACATCTGACCTCGTTTGGTTTTAATTAGGTTTTGGGGTATATTCCAAGCCTTTCTGAGTTCAATCCATTTTATTCACAGATATTTAGTTTGCTTTGCTCTTCTATGTTTAGCCAGGGCTCTTCAGGGGCTTACCAGGTTTACTCTTCCAAATTATGCTATCAACCCCAGCAAGGCAAAAACTCTCTACTCCATGTCTGTCTGTCCAAGATCTCATCTGTCCTGATCTGTTCTGTTCAAAATCTGCCTTCAGTTCAACACTACTTCAAGAGGGAAAGCAATAACACCCGTTTATTGTATAGACTGATCTTGAAATGTACTCAATCTACCAAAATAACAGAGAAAAGAATAAGCTAGGTTGGTTCTCTGAAACCTATGGAAAACCACCAAATCATATCCCTAATTTCTAAGCAGTCATTGATGCTTCTCAGCACTGTGACAAGGAGCTCACCAGCCTGGCCATTTTTTCCAGACCCAGAATTTTTGGATCTATTTGAACTATCTGCTAACAGGTTCAGTCAAGGGCAAGAAGATAGACATCTGAGACATCTGAGTCATCAATAATGAACTGATATTTAAGGGGAAAATATTGTATGAAGTAGAAACAATCCACTCAACATAAGAAATTTAATACAGTCCATCCCATTCACAGACCTGCAACATTCACAATTTGTCTCCCAAATCCTTGCCAGGGCATTTTCAAATGAGTTGAGAAAATGTTCACATGAGAAAAACACTGCAAAGTTTTTAAAGTAACCACAGAATCTTCAATGTTTGAAAAGAAAGCAAACATACAACTGGTAGAATACACAGATATTTCTGTCCAAAAGACATATATCAAGACTTGCTATATGTTTCTTAGTCATAATTTTGTATGTGTACAGCAGTGAAAAAGAAGCAGCACAACACACAGATATTTCTTCAGTAGTAATAAATGTCAGATGAATTTTGAATTTAGCAAGATTTCAAAAAGAGTAAAAACAAATATATATACTGATGTATAGAATATTAGATTAAAATAAATAGTAGTTATAAAATTTGTCTGAAGAAAAATTTATTTGAGTTGTCATTGTATTAGATATTAAACTTAATTCAGTTTGTTAGGACTTTGAGAGAGCATATTAATGCTATTTAAATTATTTGCCTTGGTATTCACATCAAGTTGAGTAAGCTATCATATGTAATATACAAAGATCTTTTCCACAATTATTCTGCAAGTGTCATAAACTTTTTGTCTTTAATGTCTTTCACACACATATTTTAATCAACTTAGCTCCTATGTCTGACTCTTCTTTACAAAGTGTTTGAAACACCAGAGAAAGAGAATATGACAGAAGTTTTGAAGTTAATACCCAAATTTCTCATGCTATAATCTGGGACATCAATTTATTTCAGATATATCTGATTTTGGAAACAATGACTTGTGACAGTGTCATTTTCCATTTTATAACCAGCTTCTGTTGCAGGCAACTGAAATAGATATTATTTTTTCCTTGCTTCCTGAAAAATTCAGTTAGCTTACAAGCTTGAATTGCCTTTAAGTTTCTCTACTCTGCTTCTTGTTCTCATATTAAAACATTACTTTTTCCCTTGAGTGTTTCTTCTGCCTGCTAGAAGACAATGTTTCTGCTCTGTGAAACCTATAACTAATATTATTGTGTACCTGTTTCATTTTCTTTACCAT
The DNA here is from genome assembly GCF_052056855.1 of Sturnus vulgaris. Classification (NCBI taxonomy): domain Eukaryota; kingdom Metazoa; phylum Chordata; class Aves; order Passeriformes; family Sturnidae; genus Sturnus; species Sturnus vulgaris. Next base: position 92,671,889 of record NC_142245.1, on the reverse strand, counting down.
TAACCTTTTCTCAGCTTTTCAATATACTTTTATGCATTATACTTTGTATGTTTTTAAGATTTTTTTTTTCTGTTCTATTCCCAGTAATTAAATGTCAAATTAAACTTTAGGCTATCATTAAGCTAGCAGAGACACGGTATTGTTCACTACATTTAACAACATCTGCAATTTGGCTGTGCTTTTGTCTGTATACCAAAATATGCATTCTGTAATGTGTAACATATGAAAAACCATAAGATAAATTTAGCAGACAAAAGTAATGCAGCATACAGTGGTTTCCTATAGAAACAATTCTTGTTGGCCTTTTTTGTACCTTGCAAGTTAGCCAGATTCAGGTTTCCCACGAAGAAGAGAAACTGGTGATGGAAGTATGAGTTTCTTCCTTTGTGCTTATTTCCTATGAAAGTTACATAATGCCACTTTCCTGGAACACTGCAGAGACTGAATGAATGAAGGGGCTCTGTCTTTGTATCCTGCCTCTCCTGAGCTTTCAGCACCCACTTCTCTCAGGAACAATTTGTTTGAAGGAAAGCCTCTTTCTATCCCTTACGCCCTCTGCCGTGATTATACTGACAGAGAGAGCACATTTAAACTCAAAATTCAATTTTCACAACCAGAAGAAATATGCCTCTCTCTGGAGAGACAGATTTCTGGTATGAGCCAGTTGTCCTTCCCGAAAAACTCCTCTGTGCACTCTGTGACAGCAGGGACTCAGGCCAAGAGAGTTTGAGCTCTAGTAGTGACCTGTGCTGTGAGATAACATAACAGTATACATAAAACCTTGTCTCTCTGGATCAGATTTGACTCTGCACAAAACAGGAGTCAGTGAAACTCATCAAGGGGTCTCTTGGTCATGCCAGCTCTGTGACTTATAGTAGCCCCTTTACCCAAAGACAGCTGATACAAACTACATCAAAAAATTCTCAGATAAGAAAATTATTGTTTTTAACCTGCTGACCTCAGAAATCTTGCTTATAGTAGCCTCCTTTAACACTGACTGCCATTCACATGGTTTCATGTGCTCTAGCTTGTGGAGAGGCTTGCAGTTGGCCTGTGAGCAGAGAGGGTTAATGAATAAGGGTTATTTTTGAAAAGTATTCTATCAAGGCCGTTGGCCTGGAGACCAAGAAGAGAAGAAGGAGAAGGAGATAAGCAGAAGAAAACCTCCAGCTGGGAAAAGTATTTTTAGAAAAGTCTTGTGAGAAACAGAGGTGGAGAGGGGTTTTACACCAATGAATGTTATGTTGATCTATTGTAACCAATAAACAAAGTGTAAATCTTGTACAGTGTATAAAAGACAGTTAGCTGTTGTCATAAATGGAATATTAGCCTTCTGAAATGTAGTGTGTCTATTTGTATGTTGCACCTGCCCCTACAGCGACACCAACTCATACACAGTAACTTCCCACCTGTAGTTGTTTCCCTCAATTTTCCAGACTACCCTAATACAGATTTTATTACATCAGCTTAAGCTGAAAATCAAGTAACCATTAATAAACATGGTTCGAGGTTGTCATATCATGATTTTGAAAAAATTCAGGGAAATGTCTCTTCCATAGAAAGTAGATGAGTAAATAAATGTGACAGGAAAAAAAAAATAGTTGGAAAGAAACATTCTAAATTAACTTCAAATCAGTAACTATATTTAGCCATTAACTAGAATGGTAACAGGAACTACAGTGAAAAATTTTATGCATAACTAGATCAAAAACTCTAAGAAAATGCTGACATGATGCAGGAAACCTCCAGGGAGAAATTGTTTGTCTCTAGACCACCTTTATACTGGCAAATCAAATGAGCCTACAATCACTTTCTGACATAAACACCAAAACACATTTAATGGATCTTGTCTTCCCTATTAAACTTTCTTACATGCAAAATGAGGGCAGCCACCTCCAGATTCCCTGCTTGGAACAAATGTTGGCTTTTATGAGCCCATGATCAGTGCTTAAGAACTGTTTGGTATAGTTAGTGCCAAAATCGAAAAACTTCCTTATTAAAACAAATTATTTACATTGAACAAGAATGTGCCTTTTACAGTTATAAACACCAGTTATATATTAGAATATATACCTAATGTTTGATATGGGGGAGTAGGAGAGAGAAATCACAGCAGCTCAGGATACTACTCTGAACACCAGGCAGTATCTAGAACTTGCTCAATCTATGGCAGTAAAAAAAAACCCCAAAACTGGAAAATACACAATACATTCTTTAAACATGTTTATAAGTATAAGATACTACGTCATTCACAGAGAATCACAGAGTGGCTGTGGTTGGAAGGGACCTCTGGAGGTCCCCATGTCCAACCTACCTGCTCAAGCAGGTTCACCTAGAGCAGGTCGCACATGTTTGCATCCAAGCAGGTTTTCAGTATCTCCAGAGAAGGAGACTCCAAAATCTCTCTTGACAGCCTGTTCCAGGCTGTTCCTGCTCTGTCACTCTCATAGTAAACAAGTTTTTCCTCCTATTCAGATGGAACTTCCAAACTTTTTTCTGTTGTCCCTTGGCCTGCCACTGGGCACCATAGCAGAGACTCTGGCCCATCCTCTTGGAAGCCACCAACAAGATACTGTATATGTTGGTAAGACACCCTCTCAGTTGTCTCTTGTCCAGGCTAAATAGGCTCAGCTGCCTCAGCCTTTCCACAAAAGAGAGGTGGTCCAGTCCCTTAGTCATCGTTATAACCCTCCCCTGGACCTTCTCCAGTGGTTGTCTGTCTTGAATCAGATCTATCTCTGCATAGAAAAGAGTTGATCTCATTTTCTCTATAATATTTATTACTAATTCTTTACAGAGTTGCAATCATTAATCGACTTTTTAAATATATCTATGCTTCAACAAGAACTAATCTTTTTTCATTTTTTTTTTTAAATGATCGTACTAAAATAGTTCTCTCAAGTAATAAAGACTCACCCACATAATATTTCTCATTCTAGGAAAGTCTCTACTTTTAGAGACAGTAGAAAACTAGAGCAGATATTTAGCCAACATCAGTATAGATGCATTGCGTCATTAATTAGATTAACTTACTAAATCCAGGGGCTTTTTCTAATTCCTAGCTTTATAGCAAAAGGCTTAATAACCCTGTGACTTTTGGTCCTTTCAATTTTCATCAGTAATGTAAAAATAAATTGTTGTGAGCGCTTCACCGTAGAACTTATGATAAGGTATTAATCTTAGACATAAAGGACAAGCTGTGTCATTTTTGATCATGTGGTTTATTTCTAACTAAAAATATAGTTTATGTCATGGATCAGAAGGATACCTGTACTAAGGATACCTGTGTGGGATATAACTGATTTCTGTTCTAGCCTGTCTTCCTTTCCGAAGATCATTAACATAAGAAAGAAATCTTTGAAGGCTGCATAGCTTCAGAACTCCTCTGTGCAAATACTTCATGATTTAATGTCTTTATTAGGAGCAAGTTTTCCCCTGTTGGTTAAGGTTTGAGGAAACACATTTTATGAAAGAAATATCCTTACAGATGTGAAAATGTATCAGCAATATAAAAACTAAATAATAGTACAGGGATGGTGTGGTAGGGAGAATCACTGACGTACTCTCTCTTCTCAGATATCCATCGCTTGCCATTGTCAGACAGAGAAAAACATAAATACTTACTCTGTGTTTTTACTGCCATTCCCATTCTTGTCTTAGCTAACAGTAATTAATAAGATAATTATTTATCGATTTTTAATCACAGCTATTGAGATAGACAGTGGTAGAGTAGTGATTTAGAGATGAAGCAAAATATTTTGCTGAACGACCAGTATGAATTATTGCAGTTACAAGCCTCGTTTTTTTTTTTTATTTAAAAAAGAAATTATCACTTGTGATAAATGTCAGTCACTAATCGATATTGATAACAACTGGACAGCTAGTGATGTGCCGTTGAATTTTCTTTTTGGGTAAACTGTTCTTTTAACTTATGACAAGATATCAATGGGCAACCTAAATATGCTTACCTAAATAACTCTAATAAATATGGAAACACAGAGTTTGAACCTTACATGATTACCAACTCCATTCCACTGCTTCTGTGTGATGCAAAGCTTTAATATGAAGGAAATTAAAAAGAAAAGAATTTACACAGCATTATTTTTCACAAAATTTTCCTCACAGGATGGCAGTGGTAATGTGTCACTGATAGGTTCTCCTCAATAAATCTAGGGCTGAGGACTTGAATGGTGTATCTTGAATATAGCTCAGTAAAGACTGGAAATATGTGAAAGAATCTCTGTTTCTTGGGATTGCCAAAGGCCAATTTGATCTAATTAATGGTCTTTGATGCAATTTAATTTTACTTTTCTAAAAAGTAGGTTTTTTTCTCTGACAAGGGTCATTATCTTCATCATGCACCCAGCTTCCTTTAGCTGGGACTTCTGCACCTGGTCCACTTTCTATCTTCTTATCCCAGTGCTGCATATAAATGTAAGGGTGGGTGTCAAGAAGATGAGCCAGACTCTCTTCAGCAGCACCCAGAAACTGATCAAGGGGCAATGAGAACAAACTGAGATACAGCAAGTTCCATCTGAATATGAGGAAAAACTTGCTTACTTTGAGAGTGACAGAGCACTGAAAGACTGCCCAGAGAGGCTGGGGAGTCTCCTTCTCTGGAGATACTGAAAACCTCCCTGGATATTTCCTGCACCTTTTGCCCAAGGGGAACTTGCTTGTGCAGGGGAGTTGGACTAGAGAATGTCCAGAGGGCCTTCCAACCCAAACCATTCACTGACTCTGTGATTCCATAACTCTATACTTAGGAAATTCTACATTAATATGGTGCAAGAATTCATCAACACCTGACTTCAGTCTGGTTTTGTTATACATACCAAAGGGATGGTCAGTATTTTTCTATAGAGTTTCAACATATTTGTACAGTTTTCATAATGGAAACTAAGGCCCTATAATAAGTTAAATGTTTTCAGCAAACCTGAAGCTACAGAAAGACCAATTGTTTTTCTTGCAATTTTATTGTTTATAGACTATACCAAAACTGTAATGTTATTTTTGCATTTCAGAAATGCCCCAAGTCATGACAATCCAATGTGTTAAATCTGTGGGGCATAAAGACACAACTTAGAAGACAGTATTTTAGTTTCAGTCTTCCTACCTAAACAGAACAGAAAGTAAATTTCTATGTGCTTTAGGGTAGTAGAGCATGAATTGCACAATTGCAAAATTTTTTAGTATGATTGGAATGACTGGAATGTAATACAGGAAATGAAACTTTGCATAAATTATCATGTTCTATAATTGCAAGCTTGATGACACCCCAGAAAGATTTATGGAATAGGCAAGGCATTAGGTGCATCCTAATCCTCTAGGCCCAACGGTATTATCTTCTCTATTCTAGTTACTTCTAAGAGTGTTAATTGCATCCCAATGCCTCATGGATTTAAGGCTTATATTCTACTGAGGAGTGGTCTATGAAAGATTATTGAAGTGAAAAACGTCACAAAACATAATGAAACCTAGTTAAACCCACATCTGCTACTTCATTTTTATTTTAAACCTGATTTCAGACTCCAGCAGGATACCTACAGTGTTCAGTTTCTTTACCAGAAGTCTTTGAGCCTCACTATCAGCACCTGCCAGATAGCTGGAAATATGCAAAGGCTGAGATTTCAAAGTGTACAGCAATTTCTCCTGGAAGAGTTAAAATTACATATAGCACAAGGTGGAGTCTTTACCCTGTACTTTTTTCTATACAATAATTCCAAGATGTTAGCACCAGCCCTCTGTTTCTTCTTAGACAACAGCTTTAACAGATAACAGAATATTGTTCCCTCTCTGGCTAGCTCTGTGTTACAGAGAAATTAAGAAGCAGTTTTTCGATATGAAAGAATTGAATTCCAGGCTAATGTCTGAATTAGCATAATGTTCCTCCCAAAGCTGTAACTTCTAACCTCTTTTTGACCTGCTTTTACTGAAGACATACCTTTTTTCTTCAAGAAAGAAGGTAGCTAAATATATTCTGCTCTTTACAGCAGCACATAGATTGTAGGAAGTATACAGAAGGACATGATTTTTCAAAACACAGAGCAGAATCAGACTTACTAAATACTTTCTTATAACTAATTTCTGCAGTTGCAGAAAGTTTTGCAAGTTATAACCCCCAATTATGTAAGACTTTAAATAAACCTTTATTTTAAAGGCATAATTTATGAGACTACTTGCCCAAAAAAACCTAAAGGCTTTTCAGTAAACCAGAACTAAAAAGGTCTCTTTTGAACTCCTTAAGAGCATGAGGCCTAATGAAAAGATAGCACTCATGACCATTTTTGAGGACTGTGTAGAATGCAATAAAATATCAGTTCAAACAGAGTCAATAAATCAGTACTTTGATGGAGAAGTAGTGCTTTGAAGACAATGTCATAGTAAATGGGATTTAGTTTTCAGACAGCTGTTTGTAAAAAAACATTAAAATTGGAAAGTACATTGAAAAATATTAAGTAAAAAGAACTGAGTTCAACACAGTATGTTCTCATTACAACTTTTACTGTCTTTGGAAAGGATTTATATCGAGGCAATTAGGGTGTTTATTGGCTCACACAGGCACAAGTTAGTCAGCAAATAGCCCAGTACTATCATAGTCTCTTTTTTTATCACTTCTGCAGTTGGTATCTTTTTTCAACCTAAATTCCAGCTTCCCTGTAGACACCAATTAAATCTTGGGCATTTGTGTCATTTCTGAAAATTAAGAGTAGTTCTTTAAAGAAGGCAGTGGTGAAAATCAAATGAATCAAATGCATACTTCACCTTTTTTTAAGTACTGATTTAGCTATGCCAATGTGGATTTACATTAATGCAGCAGTGAGATCTGAACTTTGAGTTTAAATTTGAGGTTAAGTTTCTCAGTCTAAGCCACTAAAAAGGAAAAATAGTATAAATTTAACTCAGAAAGTCTCTTGGGGACAGTGGAATTTTAAATACACATTTTGATGTGAAAACAATCCTTTTGCTGAGGCAAAAATTAAAAATTGTATTTCAACTACATTCTTTTTCTTTCTATTTTTCAGAGTTCCTTTTGCCCATTTACTCTCATCCTATAAACCTCAAGCTTTAGGCACCAATACACATCCCAATATACTCTTAGATTCATGGCTTTTTGTTATAATTAATCTCACAGAGTTAATCCCCTAATCAGTTCACTATTCGGTTCTCTCCACACAAGAATTAGCCCACAACATTTCCTCAAATCATCAGCTAATTTCTCACTCCAGTACAGCTAAGTGTCACCAGCTGCACTCTTGTGTGGACTGTTGGACAGTTAAAACTTAAATCAGAAAAATGAGACTGTGAAACAATGATTAGGAAAACATGACTTGAGAAATGAGGGCAAGTCTGCTTCTGTTCTTTCTGTCCTTCCCTGTCATCTGCCTACTGGGTTTCTGTGTTTTGGAGAAGATAAACCTCTCTACATGGAAGCATTTCCCAAGGAAAGCTTTCTAGCTCTATCAAGAAGTTGAGGAAGAATTTAAGGAACATCCATTGTCTCGTACTGAACTATTTCATTCTTATGGTCTACTGAACCTGTTCTTACCTTAGACAAACCATTCCCAATGAGTTGGCTCCTCAACACAATTAACTTTCCTACTGAATCAGGAAAAATTCCTTAAGAATTTGCAAATGTGAATATGCACATACCTGAAGGCACTATCCCAACATGGGATTGGAAAACTGGTGTAAAGAGAGTGAGAAGTAGAAGAGGAGAGTGGGGGATCTTTGCATCTGAGTCTCCAAGATGAGAAAAGGGGTTTCAGTGCATTCTGGGAGTTGTCTGTGCTGTGAGTGAGCATTTGTACATGCTCTTCAGCACACGGTGTGATTCCCAGGTCTGTCCTGAGCACAGCAGGAGTTGGACTCAATGGTCCTTGTGGATCCCTCCCAACTCAGAATACTCCATGATTCCCAGAGTTAAAGGGCAAACAGGCCTGGCTGTGCTGAAGAGCATGTTACTTAACACAGGACAGTGGTCTAGGAAATACCATTCAGTGGCAAATAAACCATTTGATCTTGTTGTTGCCGACAGGTAAAAGATGTTATAAAAGAAAGGTCTTATAAAATATGGATTAGGCCCTGTTACTTCAGCTAAGCTAACAATAGCTTGCAAGTTCCCAGGCAGAACAATCTTGGGAATGAGAGTTTGTTTACACAACAAACTACTCCTGGGTGAAAAACAAGTGGCACCTGTAATAATAGGGAATCTATCTCATGAGAATCAGTAGAAAAAGTATGTAAACTAACTAAAAATATAGATGTTTGATAGATACGCAAAATACCATGTACCTACCAATGAACTAAGTGTAAATGTATTGTCATCCAATAAGATCTGACACAGTGCCTTCTGATAATCTTATAAAATATGACCTGTACAATAGATCTGGCTTTCCTGCATAAAGAAAATGGAGTCTCAGCTTATTTATTACAATATCTTGTAGTAGTTCAAAATTTATGAGATTTAAGACTTTACAAAAAAATTTACAGAAAGATTTCACAGTTGTTTAATTATCAAGTGTCAGTCTAGCAGTTAAATATTTCCTTAATTGCATAATTATTTAATAAGAAAATAAATAAATTTTATTTAAAATTTCAAGGAAAAAAATCAATTATTCTTCATTCAATTGTTATTTGCTTTGCAATCATTTATCAGTTTTGGAACTTTTAGGCTTCAGAGTCAGCTTTGTTTGGGTTAATTGAATACTTCTAATTAAGATAGCCAAACACAATCCTTACAACTTTAAACACAGCCCCAAAGGCAGCACTTGGTTAAAAAAAGTTCAAAGAAAATTAATATTTGAAGTACAGCATATACTCTATTGGCTTGCCAAATGAATTAGTACAGAGGTTAATAATCATACTTTAGAAAACATTGACATAAGTTTAATTCCCTTTTCTGGATGAGGTTACTAGTCAAATTAATTGGTGCCAGTCCCCAAGAAGAGCAAAAATAGGAACTTAATTATTTATAATAGCATTTCACAGAGATAAGTCTAAATACATGCAAAGACTATACCCTCAGAAAGTGTATGTTTTGCTACTGTAGCATGACAAAATTATGTTACGCTTCTTCAGAAGTCATGTCAGTATTATCTGTTTACAAACAAAAATGCTGTTTCCTACAGAGAAAGTTCAAGATGTGCCAAACAAATAAAACTTCAAACATCTCCAAAAGACACTGAATCACGTCACTTCCCCCCCTCTTATTTGTTATCCACAAACACAAGTCAAAAATGAAATTTTGTTTGCAAAAGTGTTCAGAGAAACAAAGTTCCTGTTGATTCATGAGAAAAGTTCTCAGATGTCGCATTAAAATATAGTGGGATTTTGAGTCTGGAAAGAAAAAATACAATATTTTGAAGTCTAGCACTATGGAGGGGATGAAGGATGAGGCTTTGAAAATGCTGCTCTCTGGTAAAGTTTATTCTTTATGATGATCCCTTATATGTTTATATCAAACTCGTTGTTAGGATCCCACTTCTGACAGCAAAATGATGTTATGATGCACTAAAATAGTGCTAATGTCTGATTATTAAGAGATGCCTCTGCCTGAATTAAGGTGCAAACGACACCATATGCCAAAGTTAATAGTACAGATTCTGTTTAGCGGTAAATAAGAGAGAGACAGAGAGAGAAAAATAAGAAGGGGAGAAGGGGGAGGGAAAGAGGAGAAAGACATGGAGCAAAAGATATCACCACCACATGGGTTCCTTCTTCTGGTCCTCTCAGTGGTGGGGTTCCCCCATATATTCATCTGGAGGTACCACTTTTATCCGGTCCAAGTCCTGGGTATCCACAAGGAGTATGTGCTGTTCCCACAGCTTGGGATGGCATGTGTGTAAGCAGCTGCTTCCTTTTCTCACTGTTTTGGTAGAAATTTTTATCTGGAAAAGCTACCCAGATCTGCCTCACCAGGCCTCATCACCTCTTCCTCTTCTTGTGTCTATCCTTCTCCCACAGTCTGCACAGTGGAATCTTATCTGGTGTGCGAATTCTAAATCTCCCACTTCCATTTAGGTCTGAAATTAATGCCTTCCTGTTTGCCATTTGTGCCTGCTGTGGTACCTTTTCTTATGGGAACTTCCCTATTGGAGAGTGTTTTGAGACAATTTAACTGTGTTCTTTGAGTCCCTCACACTCAGAATTTTATAGTATGGCTCAAAATCATAGGTTTTCACTTAGGGGCAGTGAAACAGACCCTACCCATAAAACACTTCTGTTTTATAAGTAAAGATTTTGTTTCTTTTGTGCAAAGAGAAACTTCTGATTTCCTTCTCTGGTGTCACAGTAATAAGAGTGTATATCCCTTGAAATTCTGAGGATTCTCTATATTTGAATAGCCCTCTGAACATTGATTATTGGGTTCCAAACTATTCTAGTCCTTAGGTTCTGTTTCACACTCTTTAAGGAAAAGCTGTTAGCTCTGTGCACTCAAGACAGAAAAGACCCTTAGCTCACCAAACATAATCCTTGCAGATTGAGGATAATATAATTTTACAAATTGCATCCAGTTATTTCCCTTTGAAACCTAATAACTAATGTTTGATTGAGGCTTGAGTATACTGTGAACCAAAGAAAATCCATTCCTTCTGTTAAAATATGAAGATACTTACGATCCAGTATTTTCCATTATGGTTTTTGGTAACTACTGGTCATCCTTACAATTTAAAAAGTCTAACATTCTTCATTTTAATTCTTTACCCTGCGTCTCCCTTTATCTTTGCATGTTAAATTAAAGATACACTTAGTACACAAGGTTTTCTGCATATGAAGATAATTAAAGAATAACCAGACCACATCTCAGTTTTTAGTCACCACAAATGAAGAAGAAATTTATATAATGTCTGAATTATATAAGAATTTAGTCTGAAAGGAAACACTCCAGCTCATTTAGTCCAAGCACTTGATCTATAAAGGGTTATCTTCATGAATGCTGGTCAGATTGGTCCAACCAAGTTTTAAAAACCATGAAGGACAAAGATTTCACAATGCCTTCTGGCAGCCTATTTCAATGATTGCTCACAGTTTGCAGTGAAAATATTTTGTCATAACTATTGTGGAATTTCTTCTTCTGCAAGCATGAAAGTTCTTCAATTTCTTCCTCTTAAGACATTGTCTCTGACTCTGACGTAATGCTTCAGGTTACTTTTTACACTTTTTTTGATATCTCAAGAACTTCTTAAAAAATTCTGGTCACTGAACACTGTTACTTGCATCACCAGTGCAGTAGGTTTTGCTAAATCACTGAACTGTCTGCATCCTTCCTTTTACCTTTGTGTCACCTTAGCTGCATTTGTTGTGTTTTATGGCCATTACAATTGTCATATAGTAGTTGAGTCATTGTTGTCCAAAGTACATAACCCACATAACCCATAACCCACAGAAGTCTGCAGTCACTGGTCTTAGATCTATAGTTTGACTGTTTAAAACACATTCAGCTTGAAGGCTCCCAGGCACTGAAAAAACCTAACTTGATTCAGTATGACCACATAGATTCATCCCTATTTGTCACTTTACTAAGTTTTATTCCATTAACACTATTTTAAAATACATTTTATTTTAAACAATAAAATAGATTTTATTTTCATCAATTTTATATTTACTTTCAGCTAATTCACTAAGCATTCAATAGCATTTTCTGTAGGACTCCTGAGAAACCTCAAGTACAGTTGTTTGAGAATTGTCAGAGAATCAGCTTTAATCCATTTAATGCATGTTCTGTTATAATTGTGAAGTATTAATTTAGTACTGTAATGACTTCAGGTATCAAGTCAAAGACCTTCCAAAAGCACTTTATATCTGTGTAACTGAAATTATAACCACTACTATGAGTACAAAATACTGTATCCCCTTTCTTCTAAGATCTGTTTCCAGTAAAAGCATTAATTGAAGCTAATTTTATTCTCATAACTTAATTCTTTATTGACTATTTTAATTATATTTTCACAGAATCATAGTATGTTAAGGGGTTGAAATGGACCTGAAATAGTATCTGGTCCCAACCCTGCTGCCATGTGCAGGGACTCATCCCAGTAGGCCAGGTTCTAGAGGCTTTATTCAACCTGGCTTTGAACACTGGCAGGTTTGGGGCACTCACAATCTCCCTCGTTTCCATATCTCATAACCCTCAAAGTAAAGAATTTCTTCCAATTTAAATTAATAGTTGCATGATTTTTACAATCAGACTATTTTTCAAGAAAAAATATGTTGGGACCAAACCCAACATTATTATCAAATTGCTTGCAGAGTTGTGGCATTTTGTGAGTTTGGAAGGTAGTTGCCTGCAATATTGAGTACATACAATTAAGCATTCTTTAATTGGCAAATATATCATTAACAGAAATTCATTAACCAAGGTAAGTTCTTACTACTTGGAAATAATGCCATTTACTGAAAAGTGAAATCATCTTCCTCTGGTCTACAAAAACAGTAGTTTGTTATTTATTATAGAATATATAACAGTATTGTGGGGTAGTGTAGTAGAAAATTGATATTTCAGTAGAAATTGGATGTCCTTTACTTAAAACATATTCATAGGAAAATTATTTATAATAAAGAACAAAGCTAACTCTTAGACTATAATGGTGAATATATATTTATTTCCAATTTAATTGAGATCAAATCTGGCATGCTGGTTGCAGTGTGGGTTTGTTTGTATTTTTGTGTAGATATATCTGAGAAACACCTGGCTTTTGATGTTGATATAAAGACATTCGTGGGTTTACATATTCAGTAGAAACCATCAGCACATGATCTTGCATCTGAAGGCTGAAAAAAATCAGTATTCAGTCAACCAATAATGAAGGAGCATTTCCAGATGGATCCTGCCAGGTGTTAGCAATTAATTATTGACATATTTGGGAAAATATTTAAAGGTACAGTCAAATATAGTCTTCCTGCATGAGACTGTTACATTATATTGATGGTTGATTATTGTATGAATTTTCTCTTTCTATTTTACACAAAACGTTCAAAACAGATCTTATGAAGATATCAAAGGTGCAACTCTAGCAGGCTATTATGTGGCCTTTTGAAATCAGGGTTTGGAAGAGATTGTTTCAGAATGCATTTTGGAAAGTAATAATGATCACACAATATGTGTGTGGAAGTTTTTCCTCTGCTGTCTTGTTTAAATGCATATTTAAATAACAGCCATGAGGCAACTAATAAGAAATCAAAATAAAATTAAGCACAACCTCTTGTTAAAGGTCTGATTTTCTTCTTGAAGGACAAGAAGAAATGCAATTTACCCAGTCTGATTACCCAGAATGATGCAATAGCTCAGCTGACAACACAGAAGATTGATGCCCTCTGTTTCAGAGTAGGGACAGCAGCAGAAAAGCCACCATAGAGGCATGGTAATGCAATGTCTATCAAGCCTCTTCTTGGTATCATAGCTCATTCTTTCCCAGCTCAATTTTACTGTCTCAGCTGGGTAGTGAACAGTGGTGATAGTGGTTTCTGTGATATTAATATTTATCTACAAAATCTATCCTATGGGAGCTGGGGAGAGACCACCTCAGGATTCCAATCCAATTTAGAATTGATAGAGTGATGTGACCAATGAACTACATTTTATTTCTCTTTCTGCTAAAATCAGTTAATTTTATTTTTACATGACCAGAAATGGTCTTTGAGCCTATTTATTCTTGAATATACCTTTGAAATAGTATTAAAATACAAAATAGAGTTAGGTGCAGAGTTCCCCACCTGTAAAACACTGTCTTCACAGATTTCCCTCTCATTATGTCTTACTCTTAATAAAGAAAATACAAAGTTGGGATTTATTTCACGTAACTTTGACATGTAGAATTTTAGAATGTTAACTGCAAATTAGTGAAGATTCTGTCCTTTTTCAATCAATACAGATACATCGGTGCCTCCAGAAAGTAATTTTGCCTATTCCATAAGCTTCTTTTACAGTGAAATTATCTTCCTTCTGCATTTATTTCTTTACATTGACTCTGGAAAGCAGCCAGGATAGCTTACTTAGTCTTAGAAATCTAAATCTATACTGTGTACATAATTATCTTATCTCCAAATATATTGAAAATATTGCTTCAAAAAGAGTCCACAAAATCTTTTTCCTAATGCCATGTTACCCATGAAAGAAAGACTGTTCTACAACCTGAACATTTTGAACAGGTTCATATGTTTCTAGACAAAACATTACAGTGTGTAGAAAAGTTATGAAGCTGAGTTTTAAATCATGCCCAAATTTATGATGTTGTAAAGAGGGTGAGGCAAGAGGAAAGATTCCATTCAAATTCAGCTGTCTACACCTTGGTATCTGCATAGGTGTCTCCCACAAGTGAGATCTGAGATCACCGAGTTTGTTCAGTGAGATTTTACTTGGCTTAGGGTCTCCTGTTCTTACCTTTCTCAAAGGGGATGAATCTCACATTTTTCCCATGTCACACCTATCAGGGTACCCTGTGGTGTCTCAAACTGCCATAGGTGTCCATGAAGTTAAATTAAACCACTAGCTGATGTAGTCAGTGGAATGTAAGCTGTAATTCAGCTCTCTCTAAACATAACTGCTGTGCCATTTCATTGCTCTAGTACAAACATCCACCAGCATGACCAGCACTATCAGACACATCTGCAGGGGCTACAACAGCAGCTTTCTGGAAGGGCTGTCACCTTGTGGTGCACAAATCACATGTGAGGCTGGTTATGGTCAGCTAACTGCTTACAAGTCTCTTCTCTATCTATCATGTTGACTCCCATTGGCTGTAAAGAGGTGTTGAGCTGCCCAGCATGACAGCACATAATCAGAGAGAAACCTAACTCTAAGAGTTTTAATCTTGAGATGAATTCTACTGATGAAACTTTTTAGTCTTTCTAAATTCCGGACTTCAGACCTGGTGTTCCACACTTCTGAAGTCACATCAAAATTCAGAGCAGCATGAATCAGAATTTTTGTTCTCCTCTATCTGCTTGCTCCAGCTGAGAAAAATGGTGACAGAGTTTCATGTTGGCATATGAGAGCAAAAGGCCTGCAAAGCTACTGGGCATCTGGGAATGCTTCAGGCAGGAATTCCAGGGACAAATACAAGGTCAACACAAATGCCTTCTCCATTTTTAGAATAGAAATTTTGGCTATGATAAAGGGGGCAATAGGCAGCATATTGCTCTGTTCCAGATATGATTTTAGCCATCTGGGTCTATACCTAGCTGAATCAGCTTGACCAATTATTTTGTAATTCTAAAAATTTATTTATTTTATGTATTAAATTATATATGGCTTTTTCTAAAACTACCTGAACGTTTGCATCCTAGTGGACTATTTGAGTGTTCAAAATCTCAGTGAACCTATTTAGACAGAAGAAAATTATCTCTTCCTTCACAAACTAATCACAGTGCTCTTTCTTGGATCAATTGCGGCCTAAATATTTAGAGGGAAAAATGTAAGATCTGAAAGCCGTTCAGACTCACCTAACTTCTATATGGTAATAACTTGAAAATTAAGGACCTGGCATAAATAGGGTGGCTCAGAAAGAAAAAAAAGAGAGAATTTAGATGGGTTTTAATGTCAATATGGAGATTGAGGAACCTGTGAAAGATAAAAATTTCACAAACATACATCAAGAAAGATCTGAGTTTAACTGCTGAGTTTGAGATGCATCCTTCCCTGGAACTTGGGTGACTTAAGTTGGAAATGCCCATTAGGCATCTGTGTTCGTTCAAGCTTTTAGGGATGAAGTTAATTGGATAGAATTCCCTTTTTGCAGGTGGAGGGCAAAAAAAGCTTCTGAATTGCTGCTTTACAGCTAGTCTGAGTCACTGACACCTCTCATTGACTTATTGAAGGTCAGTCTGCATTTCAGTCTGCATTGTAAAATATAAATCTTTACTATGAATTTTTACATTCACTTGCCATAATTATTTTGATTTCCGAATTTTCATGGTCTATGTTCTTGTCCAATTCAATTGGTTTATGTACAAAAAATGGTCATCTATAAGAATGCATGAAATGACAACTCACACTCTAAAGCTGGCTGGCAACTGATCCTGAGAGTATGGCCATAGTCATGCTGTCACATATCCCAGGTCATTAGCATTGATCACACATCTGATATCTTTTCATCTCTGTGTATACGTGCCTTGCTTCATAGCATTGTCTTTACACCTTTTATGTTCCAGAGATCAATAGATGCACTTTTGGACTGCACAGGAATGGGAACATATTTACTGCTGTGCAGGGTGGTATAGAGGCCAACAGCATTTTAAAATTAAGTATGTCTATTATCAGCAATATTAAGAGTTAATGAAACAGGCTTCAAAACAACGAAAAATGTGCACATAAATGCATTCTTATCTGACAATATAATTGGTTACAACCCAAGTGAAATTTTACAAGTTATAACGAAATACTAATACAAATAACATGATTATATGCAGCCAAGGATTCCAATTTTGTCTTGCACCTTTTTTCCCAAGTGAAAATAAAGTTTTGGTTGTTGTTTTGTCTTCTTGCAGAAAAGAGAAGGCTCTTCTCCTGTTTTCCTTTTCTACCCACCAAAGAGACAAATAGACAGCTGTCTCTTGTCTGACTTTCACTGGTTCCTGTCCTGATAGGAAAAGTTCTTTCCTCAAATTTCACAGCTGGCCAAGGATACAGACAGTTTTTCTCATGAGGCTGCCTGACACTGAGAGTTATGCCAAAGCAGCTGTTCAAACAGCTATTTTTTTGAAGAGAGGGCTTCGAGTGATTCTAACATCTAAGGTTGTGTCTTCTTCCATCATACAAAGAACAGGCCATTAGAGGCCTCTCTACACAGAGAAAGCTTGTTTCTGGTATGACTGACAGACTAAACAGAAGGCTCAAAAGCATATCTTCCTTCTGCCCACTGTCATTACCGGGTTGCCCCTTCTCAGCAGCATTGTTTTCCAGTGAAGTAGCTCCTGCACAGCACAGACACCAATCTGACTCCTCATACTTATAGATTATTGCTTTCTTTCCTTTTTCTCTGAGTATCAGCTTTGACTTTGCTTGCCTTAGCCCTTACATCTCTGCTTCCTTCCAGAGCCATCCTGTTGAGATGCTGCCTCTCTTCCTGCTTCTCCTCTGCAGCTTCTCTTCTACTCAATATGCTGAGCTGCTCCTGGCATGACACAACCCATCCCATCCCTTTCTCTAAGGTTGTCAATAAAACTAGATATGCATCTGTC
This sequence comes from Sturnus vulgaris, assembly GCF_052056855.1. Lineage (NCBI taxonomy): Eukaryota > Metazoa > Chordata > Aves > Passeriformes > Sturnidae > Sturnus > Sturnus vulgaris. Next base: position 92,654,708 of record NC_142245.1, on the reverse strand, counting down.
ACACCAAGGTAAACGCACACTCCCCTCCGGCCTACCTTCACAAATGTATTTTTTCCAGAGTATCTGTTCAGTATTTTTATTGTGGGATTTTTTTTGATGTTTTGGTTTGGTGTTTTTGTTTGGTTGTTTTTTGAGGGGGAGAACCTGACTTAGTTAAATTGCCCTGTATATTACACTGCTGACAAAACCTAAATATTCCTACAAATTATGTCCCACCAGCCACCTCTCTTCTTGTCGTACTGAGAGTGCATCTCCAGCAGACCTGTCAGACTAAAACATTCTACACAATAAATGTCTTCTTTTGATGTTTGTCTTGTAAATTTCCCACAAATTCTGAAAGCTTTCAAGCTTGTTCTTAAGGTATTTCAAAAATAAGGAGCTTTCTCAAAACAAAACTTCCTCACTGAACCAGTGTACTGGGGAAGAAGATGATTGCAGGGTCATAGTCTGACTTATTTCCTACTCTGGCTCAGTCCCATTTCATGTAACAAATAGGAAGCAAAAGATATCTGAAGGACCAATAACAAATTGGCCCATGTAGGATAAGTTTCTATCACATTTCTAATTGTTCAGTGTTTATACATATTGAGGATAAGGCCAGTGACGTGTAAATGTGGAAAAGATTTTTTTAATGAGGGATAAGTAAACAATTTCTCACTGCCACTTTCATGACTTGCACTAAGGTCCAGTGAAAAGGTATCAAATATAGAAATACAGATATAGAGAACACAGAAGAAATACTAAATCAATATGCACAAGACTAATGAGTAAAAAGGTAATTTTAACATAGACATTCATTTACTTTTGAGTGTTTTGCTCTGCAGCCATTAAGGTTGATTGATACTGATTTTCATATCAAATCCACAAGAAACATTTTCCTTCCTCTTTTAATTCATGCACATGCAGTGAAATATTTTGTAATCATTTTGTTGTAGGATTAAAAATATTTTTAAAATTGCAAAATCCTCCTTGAAGTATCCATGTTGTAATAGAAAAAAAATGGACTTAGAAAGTCATATTGGAAGCATATTTGTTGTGAGGTATTAACATTATGGTATTTGTTCATCTGAAATAGCATTAAGATTTAGAAAGTGAACAATTTCTGTAACTTAATGTAAAATAGTTTTACCTATCCCAGACGTGTACACAAAGGAGATGACTTTGCCCCATGTTTTGCTTTGTAATTTTTTCCCCAGAATGTCAAACTCCAACTACAAACAGATCTTGATATAATGTCTATAATTGCTTATGTACTGGTGTAGCTTTATTATTTTAAACAACTTCATTCCCTTCTACCTGAAAAAAAAATCAAAACTATTTCATGTCATTTTTTTGGAAATTACATATGTAGGATTTTTAGAAACCAATAATATATGCTTATATTTTGTCCTGAATTGCCGTCTTGCACAGAAGAATGACAAAAAGTATCTGATTTTTGCTTTCAATCATAGGGCAAATTAATATACACCTTCAAAGCAATACTAACAAAATTATTAGGTAACAAGAAAAATTAAACTCTCAGTCAGAGTTGAAAATATGACACATGTAAAACAAGTGTGACGTTAAGAGAGTTTGATTTGGACAGATAAAGAGTTCCCAGACAAAAGGAACATGAATTTATAGCAATATTATTTGGAAACCCTTTTGTCATCTAGTGATTGAAATTGAGAGAGACATTAATGTCATAGATAAATGTAATTAACTAATATGAGAAGCTTATGCAGTTATATTTGTAGATGAGGTTTGCCAAAAAATCATAAACCAAATTATTTCATAAAAACCCTGATCAAATGCCCACTAAAGCCCATAGGAATTTTTCCTATGATTCAGTGAGCTTTCTTCCAGTCTTGTAACAAAACATCAAAGCATTCATAGAGAATAAATGCCGTTACCAGAATATTTTTAGTTTGAATTTTTATTAGGCAGAAGTTTTACAATAACTGCTCATCTGTTGACTGGCACAGCAGCTTTTGGAGAGAAGGTTCCAGTTATGCCAGGACAGTAATTTGTCCTGTTACCACTGACTCACCCCCACTCACTAGTGTGGCACTGCTGTCCTCGCCTCTGAGGAACGTGTGGTAACAATTACTTCAAGAGATCCCTGCTTAATTTTCTCTGCTAAATGCATTGTTGACCCTTACTTGTGCCTGGATATTCAGCTTTTGCCACAAGCAATCCATACTTAAGGAACTCCTGGTTGTACTGCATAGATCACATTGGATTGCGATTAGTGGAGCTTGTATACAAAGATGATTGAAAGTTAATATAGAAGTATATGGTGCTGACACTAAATAAGATATCCTGCACAAGAAAAAGATAATCCACTGACACTTAAAAATAAGCCAGATAACACTAAAATCTTGATATTTTGCTTTGTGTGATTTATTAAATTGTCATTAGGGACAAAAAGTCATTCAATAAGTCAGTTAACTGATGTGTGCAGCTGAGCCTGGGAAACAAAAGTAAATTAATGAATCCATTGCTTGTTAGTTTCTTTCACTAGTTATTAACACATTGGCTTTTTGCTTTTGTAATAAAAAAACCCTGCTTCTAGATAGGTGACCAAAAATAATCCTAAAACTGTAATTACTTACATCTCTATCAACTACTTCTTGTTTTTTACTCAGTGTAAGCTCAATTTTGCTTTAGTTTGACCTTAACAGAATTTTTCTTTTAACTCTGCAAGTCCTCTTTCACCAAGGTTTCTTGGACAACTTAATTTGTTTCAGTACACTTCTTACATATATTTTGACATTTTGCAGCCAATAAATCAGACCACCTAGTAAATGTAAATGGGCAGTCATCACCGAAAATCCTTCTCTCCCCATGTTGAACACTCCTGGATGTATTTGCTCTGTACTCAAGTAAAACCATTTTGCCTGTGCTGTCAGACATTTGAAAGCAGTGCAGGTCTGTACAGTGCTTCCCTCTATTTTGCCATTTTCATGTTTGTTTTTCTGATTTTTTCATTACAGGCCAGCCTCTATTAGCCTGCACCAATGAAAGCAATATTGTTTACTGTTCACAGTCTTGTTTCTCTGCTTATCTAAAATTTATTCACACTCACAGAGGTGTCAAAAACAAGGCTTTTTACCTCCAACAAATTTCTGGCACTTCCACAAAAGCTAGGCTGTTTTCCTAAACAGTTTTCCAGGGCAAAAGAGGCCTATCTTAATCCCAGGGTTATTCCAGTTATTCTAAATATCCAAGCAGACACTGTCAAAATCTAAATGGGAACCTCTCAACTTTAATTTTATAATGATTTCAAACTCCATCAACACAATTTTGAGAACCAACATTAGCTGGCAAGAATAGGAACTTTCTTTTATGGTCAAAATCAATTAAAATCTTCCTAGATTCAAAGTTTCCTGTGGAATTTGTAGTTTTATGTATTTTACTCCCTCTTTCAGGAGGGAAGAAAAAAAACAGCAGCATAAGCTACAGAATTAGGCTAAGTGTGGTATAAACCTCAAATAGCAACATCTCAAATGTAGTCTCTACAGAAATATAAATATTCATAGCAAAAATTCATTGGTTTGAGAAGGTTAAATGATCCCTATACATATATTTCTCTCATTTTCTCTCTCTTTATTCTTGTCATTAAGAGACAATACTGAGATGCTGAAAACATTTCCAGCAATGGAAATTACAGTTTATAAATATTTCACACAACCACATGATTATGCTTGATTAATTAGTTTTCAAGGAGCAAGTTAAAAACCATGAAAACATCAACAAACCTCTCTGAATAAATTCTCAAAGAGTATCTGTAAGCAGAAATCTTTTTTATAGCAACAGTAGTGCAAATTGCCAAGGCCACCTACCACTAATACATGGGCTGAAATACCAAGGAATATTTTTGATGCTTATATTACATAATAAAAGAACTGTATCTGCTCCAAGAGAAAAATCAAGATACCTATACCAGAGTGAAAAAATGAAAAATCAGCATTTTTTGAGTTGAATCTTAATTTTAATTCTGCCCTTTTTTTAAAATACCATCTCCTACATCATGAAACACGTCTCCTGTCTTAAACTGATATCTGAAATCTCTTAAGACCACTCAATTTGGATGATAACTACTGGTTAGAAATTAGTATTTTCCCACAGCTGTCAGGATCATTCAATATCCAATGATCAATTAATGTGAAAGTCCAGTAGTGAATAAAGGTGATGTTGGACTCCAAGCCAAAGGTGTAAGTGGTCATTTTCTCTTGCCTAAAATAGAAATTTAAAATTGTTCAGAGAAACTGTGGGTGCCCCATCCCTGCCAGTGTTCAGGACCAGTTTGGATGGAGCTCTCTCAGCAACCCTGCCTAGTGAATATTGTCCCTGCCCATGACAGAGGAGTTGGAACCAGGTGGTCATTAAGGTTCCTTCCACACAAATCATTCTATGAATCTTTGAAAATAAAAACAATATTGAGTTTATAATATTAGTTCTGCTGTTAGGGCATTAATTTAAATTAGGCTTAATGTATATGCACGTGTTGAATACATTTCAATTGCTAATTTTCGATTCTTTATAGGAATGGCTAAGGATTTCATAAGTTTGAAAATAAAATACAATTTCAAGTTTGTATTTTTGCATTCCCATCTATCCAGGAGGAGCAACATAGAAGGCAGGATCTTCAACTGCATTAGATAAAAGATTCAGCTTCCTAACTGAAAAAAAGTAGTAAAAGAGGGAAAAACCCATTTTATCTCCTAATGCAGAGTAAGAACTTTAGAAAAACACCCTTTTCTAATTGATGCATTAAATAAGTTTTAAATTTGCTGACACTGGAGTCAATTTAGTTGATAAGGACAGAAAGGAAGATGCAACACTTTGCAGTACATGCATGCATGTAAAATCCTTATTTTATTTTTAAGAAGGAAAAATTCTGCTGTGGGAGCAAAATACTTGCAAGCTTACATAACAGCTCAAATATGGGGACAAAATTCTTAAGAGATAATGCTCTGCATCTCTGATGAACCTGGGTACTTAGGAAATGCAGTTACTTCTCTTTCAATAGTATTTTATTCTTCCCCAGCTAATTCCTGGAAATAAGTAGCTGTCTTTAAAACTGGAGGAAATTATTTTAACAGAAAGAATGCAAAAAAATTGCCAAAGCACATAGGTAGTTTCTGTCTTACTTCTTTGCCAAAACAAGCAACATTCAATATTAAAAAGCTAGATTTTGCTAAATGTAATTAATTATTTGTGTTTGAGTATATCCTTACGGATAAAAATACCACCATGTCTACCAATAAAAATAATCATTGCTCAAGTTGCAATGCACTCATCTGAGATGTTCCAGCAAGTCACAACATGATCTTCTACTCTCCAAGGCTGTAATCTGTAGTTATCCCTGCACAACTACTGCCTGCTGCACATTCTGTGTAAATTATGTATTTTGATTTTCTATCACTATCAGAATTCTACTTCCTTACTTGAGGCCTGCTTTTCATCCTTTGTTATCAAAATGTCTTCTGTCTCAGCATGGCTATACTGCCATGGGAATACGTTTAGAACAAGAGCAAAAAACAGAAGGAAAGGGTACCTAAGCAGCAGCAAAAAAGGTGTTGGAATGCCCGAACTGATAAAATGCAATCAGAGAAAAGAAAGAAAGAGCTGATGGGAAAGGTGTTCCAAGTAGTAAAATTTCTAGTCACATTTCTGGTTCATTATTCTTTCATTACTAAAAGCTTTATTATTCTCTGGGATCACAGTGTAGGCAGGAGGAGAAAACATCAAACAAAGCTTGAAACATAAGCTGAAGAGTCAGCAGTGTAGTGGTTGAAAATAACTTTCTATCTTTTCTCATCAGCCACCAATGCAAAATCCTTCCAGTGGCCATAAAAAATTTTGTAAGAGATTCACCAAATCCCATACTTTCTCTCAATTCATGTAAAAAGAAACCCACCAAGGTTTCAAGGGCAGATACAAAGAATTTTTTTAATTTACTCATGAAGGGGTTTAATTGTTAGCATTCTGCCTTGAAGTATCAAAGTATATCTCTATTACAATGTATTTTATATACTGTGTAGATATATTCAGTAATGTTAAAAACTAGATTTTACTTATACCAGGTTGAATAAAATAACTTCCGTCAATTAATATCATATTAAAAGCCAGAAAAACTTTTCATTTACTCAACTTACTTTGCTGTATTTTCCTCATGTATTATGAGAAGTAAACTGGGGCATCCTACAATCCCAGTCTTGATCTCTCCTCGGATGGAAATCTTTCCACATCTGCGTCTTAGCTCACGCTTGAACTCCTCACATGACAATTTGATCTAAACTAGGTTACCATGCCAACCTTCTTAATACTAACCTCTTCAAGAAACCACATAAAAAATGCCAAATGATACAGGGCAGCTGTTATAAAATAAAAGCAACGTTTTAAAATGCTACCACCTGGTGGTAACCGTGTAGCAAAACCTTGACACGTACTAAAAAACGATGATCACATACTGCCTCAGATTAAATACAAATTAGAACCTTACAGGGGTTGCAAACTGGTGACTGGGAGTGGATGGGATTGCACTATGTTACACCTACAGTGCCTTGGAACTATGCTCAAGAGAGGAAACAGATTCCCAATGTTATATATGCAGTGGTAAATGTTTTGCAATTTTGTGCTCTTCAGTCCACATTTGCATCTCTGGATAGGAAATCAAACTTTAAGTCTCCTAAACAAGAGGACTACAAAGGGCTTGGTGCTTGATATTGAATAACTAGGGTATTTGTCCCAGAACAAGGAAAAAAAAATAAAATAAAAAAATAAAAATAAAAAAAAAGGCTGTGTTTTCTGCAAACGTTATCATACTGACTTCAGCAAAGGTGTTGGCACAGGAAAACTCCATTCAGAGCTTCCTTTGTTGACAGCATTATATAATGTGATATGTATTAATAATAAAAAAAAAAAATTAAAAAGATAATGTAAAAGAGAAAAAACTGTGCTTCTATAAATATCCAGTGATAGCTCTTAAAATCTTTACAGTTGCCATTTTATGGTAATGAAATCCCTATTCTCTGGGCAAGGGAACCAAGAACATTGAGTTTTTCCATAAACTCAGCTAGAAAAAAATAAAAACTTCTATCGCAGACACCATGGACCTGGGCCTAATCTCACACTGAGTCAGTATAAGGCTGATTCTGCTGGCTTCAGATGAATTATTTCTGATATGTATTGGACTGAGATCAAAACAAAGTCTTTCTCCAAGTCTAATTAATTGTATTTTAATTTTGATTTGCACCTGAATTAGCAGTGAACAGTTGATGCATATGCATTAATATTTCCCTGCTAACTCAGATGATAGAAGCATATGTACACTTCACACAGCTCTGTGTGTCAGGGTACCTGGAGAATATGGTTGTAGTTGGTACAGACAGATCATAAGGGAGGATACCCACAGGTATGAGAAAAATGCCTGATAATTTGCATAAGCAGCTGGCAGTATGCTCAGAGGGCCAAAAGCTCTCACCACAACTGCAGATCACCATCACATTGCTCTGCCTGTGCTTCTGAATGGCTTCTGTACATACATATCTTTCACTACTGAAATTAGTTTCTTTTTCTGCCTTTCAATTTATTGTTAAGCTTAAATATGAACGTGCCAGCTGTTCACCTTCCCTCAGAATTAGGAAGCTCATCCCTATATGCAAAAGCTTCCTTCTTTTTAAGGACATAGAGTTTTGTTTTATATACCCTAGTGCATTCGGTTTCCTAATCCAGAATTGCTGTGTTGTTTGACAGATGCATAATAGCCAGAAATGAACGGTAAAGTTGAAAAAGAGAATAACATTTGTTGCAGTATAATATTTCATATAAAGAGCTATACAGTTGCAAGTTTGCTAAATTATTTCCTATACTTATGATAGCTTGTAACTGTGATATCTATTTGCACTTACATTTTATGATGATCATTGCAGAAATTGACTACTGTGAAGTAGAATAGCTTGTTCAAATAATAAGGAAATCCTTATTTAAAAATAAGAAGACCCTTGCCTTTTTTTCCAGAATAAGGACAGGATTTTAGGCACTCTTTTATGTCTGTCTAATTTGTTCTGGTCTATGTCACTTCAAATGGCACTAGAATGGTAGTATCATACTCAAAAGCAATAAATCCCTTCAATTATTTAAGCCATGGTCAGGCTGCATATTTGGTTTGGGCTGAAATGGAAGGTGATTTGCACATCATTACAAGTAGATGCTACTAAAATCATGTTAGTAGCCAAAAATATTTTTCAGATTTCTTTGTGGTGGGGGGCTTTGATCATGTTTCTAAGGAATGATCAAGAGATCAGAATTAAATTTTTTGACAATGTCAATTCTGTCTGGTCCCGTAGCTGTTACTGATTTTTATTTATACCCACAACATAATAGGGCATTTCTTTTCATTTTTTCTGCAGAAAATCACACAATACTAAATATACTTAGTATTGTTAGCTTGCACCTTTTGTACACCTGAGTATTGACCCAGCTTTCTCTCAGGTGATGGTCTGGTAGTGCCTTAAGAGCCTTGCTGAGTACTAAGATAGTGATGGATTGGAAAAACAAAACCATTTCAGTCACCCCCTACACACACACACACACACTTCAACCCTTAAAGTTAGATTAGGTATTTTCAGTTTGAAGTCTGGCTGGTAAAAGGTCTGATTGCCCAGCGTTTTGTCAATGCCCATAAAGCAGAAGGAAGTGTGCACCAGGGGAGAGGAATGAAATTACTGATGAGAGCTGCTGGTTCAGTCAAAAATCAGGAGCTACTAGATAAGTGTAGTGTGATTAAAATCAAGATAACATAGCTGGCACTAATAAACAAGATCCTCAGGAGGGACAATTTAAAGCAGTGTAAAGAGCAAGGGAGACAAAAAAAGATGAAGGAGAAAGGAATGCCACAACTTCGAAAATAAAAAAAAACGGCAGGATGTTACATTTATATTAGAATTCCATGAACAAGTGAAATTATTTCATAAACAGTGATATAAACACAATTCTAGGTAAATCTGTGATAGCTAAGTTACGTGAAAAAAAAGAATTTGCAAACACAGTTTTCTCAAACAGAGAAGGGCTTAACAGAAATCAGGTCAGAGCACCAAACAAGAATCAAGGGCATGCCAAAGCAGATGAAAACCAGAAAAATTATTTGGACTGCAAAGTGAAAATCTGGAACTAAAAAAAGGCAGACACCAAATACAACTTCAATTCTTAATAAAAGCAAAGCCAGAAATCAGTCAAGAGTATATCTAGACCATGATAAAAATAGAGTATAATAGAAAATGTAGTAAAAAGCTCTTTAGAAGGGTGCTTCTAGAGAATGAAGGAGGCTATTCTAATAGAGATGTCTGTGTGTAATATTTTCAAATGTTTCAGAGACAGCAGGTTATTTGCACCTTCATTGCATACATAATGAGACATCAGAATGCAGAAAAGCTACATAGGAAATTTTATTAAAAATAGAAAAGAGGGCCTAAAGTGTTAGTTGCATAGTTAGAACAGTATAGAACCTGTCTTCAAAAGCAGGCTGAAAAGATTTGGTAATGAAAATAATAAATAAAGGTACTTATTGAGGACTCAGACTTGAGTACCAGATACGCTTTTCATACCTAATGCTTCAAGGAACTAAATGTCAAACGCTGTATCTGCACCAGTCCTTAGCCTCCAACGCATACTGTTTTATAGAATGATCATGTAACTCATTTTAAACAGTGTTTTTCAGCAAAGAATATATTTATCCTGATTTGTCAGCCTATTGCTTTGATCTTGTGAAAGTAAGCAGGTCATAAGTGAGACAACTTAGAATATTCTAAATTGAATTGAATCTGCTCTTCAAAGAAATTAACCCCAGGGATTTCTATAAAAGAAAACAAAGAAAGTCCTGGAGGTGAAAATTCTGTGGCCAGACTCACAAAGAATGAGGTCCTATTATATTGCAGTCTATGACTCTCAGCAGTTGTGACAAACAATCAGGCAAGTAGCCTGAAATTCTACAGACTGATCCTCGGTATAACTCCATTTATTTGGAGGAATTTGTATCCCAGACAACTGTTGTGTTGAGTCTAATTCAAACCTGATGTAAGCAGCTTCAGCTCCCTTGATATTAGTGCAAGACAACCAGCTTAGCATGGGAGGCCTGGATTTGCCACAAGTCCCTTGCATTGAATTGATTTTGCAAAACTCAGCCCTTTTGATATCTCCAGTCTCAAGAGAACTGCCCCTTTCTAGTACTGCATTGATCCATTGCTTAGCTGACCTTTACAAATGGACCAGAATAGAATGGAATTTAGTTATATAGTGTCTTTCATTCAGGACATGTCTCCAGTCACTGATAAACCGTTAATATATGAAGATAATTTGAAGGCAAATATAAAAACAGTTATAAATTAAGCAGCAGTACCCTCAATACAAGACTATTACAAATGAAAAAACACAATTGTTTGGTTGTATTTGAGTATTTTTCTCCCTCCAATTTAAACTAATTTGGGGGTTAAGAATGCACTAAACTGTAGCATAAACATACATGTAACTAATTTCACTAGTTCTTTTGGTTTTAAAATTATTCTGTTTCTTGCGAATTAAAAGTATGTACTTTAATTGCTTTTCAGAATCCGTTTAAGTTGAATCAATACAGTTATTTTTGAGATGTGTGAGGTTGTGCCTGGCAGGTTTTGAATATTTGTCTCCACAAACCTGTCCATTGACCATAATAAACCACTTCTTTCAGGTCCATTAATTCCTTTCTATTTCCTGATATTTCTTTATTATCAGGGAGGTAAAGAATCATCATCATGCACTTCATCTGAAAGACCGAAAATGCTTTAAACAATAGAGAAGCAATAGAGCAGTATGCTGCAACATTAAAAATGTTTGTGAGCCTCCAAAGCCATTATGTCCCTCACATGCCTTTATATTCACCCTGAATTGTATGGTGCTTAATAGGACTCCTCCTAGCAGATGAATTGCCTGTGAGTCCAGGGAGCCATAGCATGGCACAACAAAAAGTACATGAAGCACTTGTTTTACTAGAAATGCAAAGGACAAACAGGACAAACACAAGAAATGGCAGTCTCTAAGCCAGAAAATCCATGAGTAAGGAAATATGAGGAGTTTCGGGAGGTTTAGAAAGGCAGAAAAGCTCCTCCTTTGCCTTGTACCAACTGTGTTTGCCTGATGTCAGATGCTGCCTTTCTGATGAATGTTTTGCATTTGCTTGCTACCAGTATAATATAACCACAAATAATTAATGCATCATCCAACATACGTTTGTGAAAAAACATTTTAAGTCCTCAGGGATACCTGTCTTGTTCCTAAACACAGCTTTTTAAATCCATTCCATCAGGTTATGGATTTCCCACTGCTCTGTGCCAGCTAATGGCTGGTTATGAAATGCCAAGATCTGGTACATACAGACCTCTTTCAGTGTAGGGAACTTTTCAAATGTAGAATTTTTTTTTTTAAGTGCATAGAGTAGATTGTAGCAGATGGCTTCCTCTGTCTTGTGAATCCTTCTTCATTTGTGGCTCATTGAACTAGTAGTGTCATTACTGTCTAGCACATTAATTTGTAATCCATGTGCTAAACTTCATTGCAAAATTTTAGGATGAAGAGATTTGATTTGTGTGCACAATAGCTACCATTTCTTGTTCAATATGGCAAAACAGTTACAGTTTCTTCTAGATATTTTTCAGTCAGTATTTTCAGCTCTCATCTACCATTTGATTGGAAAAGCAAATTTCATGAATCTGTTTTTAGTTGCTGAGAAGTTAATGCAGGAACATATTTTTTTCCTAGTGACTTTGAAACAAGCTTAAAAAGAAAATCCCCTTATAATTTAATCTAACATTAAATATATTTCACAGTTACAGCTGCACTCTTCAATTTTTTTTCAACCTTTTTCTCAGCACAGGATGTATTGAAGAACTTCACATTTCACATACCGCCGTGTTCATCTCTACAACATAAGGCAATTTGCACTGGAAGCATATGTTTAAAAAAACTTAGAAATTGATCTTCAGCATTATGTAGTGGATTTCCTCAGGCCTTTTAGTGATTAAAATTTTAATCACCTGATGATTAAAGGTTTCATTACTAGGCAATTAGCACCTTAAATGAAAGGCATTTAATTCTGTTTTGGAAGTGGAACTGTCAGTATTTGGGGATTGCAGTCAGATGGAACACAAGGCAGCAATGAAGTGCAAACTGACCAGACAAGGTCAGAGGGAAGGAAGAGCTTCAGGGTGAAAGTGCATGAACAGCATAGGGATCCCTTTCAGCAGGAGAATCAGATTTAGGTCTTACAAAGGAGATATCAGGGTGCAGCAAGAACCAGTAGTTGCCTGGGTGGCAGGAACAGGGCAGCTGCAGGGGCAGCAGGGCAGGCCCAGCTCTGGGCATCAGGCACCTCTTTGGGGATGGAGAAAGTTGTTCTTGCATGATAATGTGGATCTCGAGGCAGAATAAATCTTGCCTAAAAATTGGGTAAGAATATTTGCTTAAATTTCTGTGTATTTTGAGATAGAATCCGTTAGTAAAATCAGAACTGTTTATTATAGTACATTTTAACACGAGTCATAATTGGTGTTGTTTTCCACAAAAATATATGTTTAGCTGGAAAGGTTCACTCTATTACCCCAGGCAAACTGAACTGCAAGATAAATTTTTTGCTAGTTTTTTCAGAATTGTAGAATTGTCGATTTTGCATATTGGCATTGAGTTTTGAGATACCAAGCTGCAAGCTGATTAGTTCTTTTCTTAGCTCTTTCTAGTTTTAGTTGCCTCTAAATCCCTTTTTTCCCTTTTTTTTCTTTTTTTTTTTTAGTCACTAACAGAAAAAATTTAGTCCCAGAAAGGACCTAATAGTCATTTATCTGTGAATTTATTATTTCATTATAAACTATGTGCTGTAGATATTAGAACTGGAGAATGTTAGGTTTCTTTGATCTATAATAATGATAACAACAACAACAACAACAACAACAACAACAATAATAATAATAATAATAGTAATGACCAGATTTTTAAAACCCCAAAAAAACTTTTTCCTGACTCAGTTCCTTAAGTATTAGAAGAACATGCATTTGTATAACAGAAACTAAACTATGGAGTTTAATATATTCCTTCAGAGCTGTTGTGCTGTTTCAAGGTAACAGGGGTATGAAACTACAACCAGTCATTCAGAAGGATAGGAAGTTCACCTATTTTTTTTTTCCTCTTTTTCTCTTTCTTTTCCTTCACCAGTCAAGTACCATTCTAGTGATCAATTACCGGCACAAAATTCACTGTGTTTGTAGCAGATTTAGTAAATACATGAGGGAAAAAAATCCAAATGTTTCCCCGTGTATTATGTAATCTTTTTTGTTTGGTACAAGAGAGATGCAGCATTGAACTAAGCATCGAACTAAGTCCTGTCTGTAACTCTGTTGCCAGACAGCAATGAAAAAAAGGAATTATCAGAATGAACCAGGCACTACAGGAGATATGTAGGAATTAGATAGTGAGTGTGAGCTGTAACAGTCTTTTTGCAACTATGAAGTTCAAAAAAGTACAATACACTATTACAATATTTAAATAATGAATTCCTGATTATGATCTGGTGTTTTGAGAATAGCAAATAGTACTCTAAAAAATTGTTCTACCACCTGAAGACAATGTCAAGTAACAAGCAAAATCCTCCTTGCAAAGCAGCTACAGAAGAGATATTGTAGCCTGAATATGTTTTTATTATTTATTTATTTATTTATTGTGAATTACATAAATCATGAAGACTGCATATGTCCTTGTATAATTTTTATTTAAAACGTGGCAATTACGATCGCCTCTACTATCTTGAATAATTGCCTTGAGGCAGGCTTAATTCCAGCATGGAACTGAGGTCTGAATGCTGGTTTTGTCTATTTTTCATAATGATGAAGCACTATAAATTTATGTCAGAACATTCTACAGATGTCATAAACACAGCTGCAGCTTTTCTATAGGTCTATGTGACCTATAGAAGGAATGGGGTGTGATTTATCTCATATTAATTTCAGCCATCTGCAGAAATTCACGTGACTAGTTTTACCTTCTTACCTATCTGCCTACCTCAGAAGAAAAGGGCTTATGTCCTTGAGGTGCTTATTTTTGTATGCAAACTGCAAGGTGGACTGAAACAGGCAGGTGCATTGTGGATATTTATGTCTGAGGACGGGAATTTTATCCTCAGGAATATGAAGGTTTTCTCAGGTGTTCATGGTCAGCTTTCATTTTATAAACCCTGAATCTGGATCACCAGCAGCTTGTCACTTTACTGTTAGGACAAGGTGAATCATGCCCTAATAAGGTTCTGGGTCTTTTTTTGTGTGGGGGTGGGTTTTTTTTTAACCCAACCACACGATTATGCAGATTAAAAATCCTTAGACAAATATTATTGCAAACAAATTAGGAGGTGCGAATAGAGCCCCAGTCTTTTCCCTTCTTTAGCAGTCAGCCATTATGCTTCTGAACTACAAAGAACATATCTCAGAATAAAATTAATTCTACAACACAAACTGCAGCTACCAATGAGCCATTAGGCAGCAACTTCAGTGAGAGGAATTAACATAGCAATTGCTGTACTAACAAAAATTACCTCTGTACCTTAAGGGTTTATTTTCCTCCCACTTCGTGATTTAGGCTACCATGCAGCAGGAAGCAGATAACTTTATTTTTTAAATACCACACTGGTTTCTGTACTGTATATAAAGTTAAATTCTGATAGATTTTGTATAGTGATGATGATAGAAAACCCAGACTCATGAATTATTGGAGTTGAATGGTGAGAGAAAATCTTATGATACTTAGCAACAGTGATCAAGTTAATCTTTTTCTGGCTTTTTGAGGAAGCTATTTGGAGACAGGCAGGACAATTTCTGAAGGAAAATACAAAGTCACTGACATACAAAAAGACCTAAACAGTTAATTAGATTTACAGAGATAGTACCTGGGTATAACCCTCTGGTAAACTAAATTAACAGGAGAGGAGACTTTTATAAGACTGTCTTCGTTAAAAATACTTGTTTCAAAACTGTAAAAAGGAGACTGTCAAAAGTACTTCGAAAACAGAATTATTACATTAATTAAAGTGTAATTAATCAACCTTCCACTTCATTATTAAATTAATAAGCATATAACATGGAAAATAAATGAGAGATTTAGAGTCTATAGATAAATTTACTAAATCTGTGAAAGTGTAGTGAGCAGACCAAAAAGGATATGTTAAATTATCTAAATACAGCTCACATTTACCATGAGATTCAAAATAATTCAGTTCTGCTTGATGCATTTTCCTATGAGATCACCTGCATACAGAAAATTTGGTTTAGATTTCATTTCTAGTAGCAACCAGTCTTAGTTCAGGAGATTAACATATCACACCAGAGTTGCAAGGGACGTTCTGTATACCTGAGCACGATCTCCCAATTAATTAGGAATAAGTCAGTGATCTCAGTTACAGCAATATAAAGACAACTGCTTTAAAATTTTAAATTCGGTAACAATATTTAGAGTTGATCTGCAAGAACCAGTAAGAGGCAGGATTCAACATTAGAGCCTCCTTTGGTCCTTCCTTATCTTTCAGTAGTCCATGCTTGATTCTGAGCTGTCTGAAGATAAAAAGACAGACAGAACAATGGAGAGAAGTTAGAACTGTGAAAGTGCTACAAAACAGCAATTTCACAAGCTACTCTTCTCAGTTTTACTGATAGATTAATGGATTAATGTGAAACAAGTCACACTATCTTACTGCATCTCATTTTTATTTCTTGTACCCCATGAAATTTTTAAAGCTTTGAGAAATCTTTAAATATGTAGATACTGGCTAAACAACTTTGTCCCAGTATCAGTCTCCCAGTTAGCATCTACTTTTTTACTTACACTGTTGTCTCCCTTTTAATGCATCAGAAGGCTTCGCTACTCTTCCAGTCAGCAAGTTCTTCTACTATGTAGCTCACCACTACATAATATTTTCATTTGATAGCATTCAAATTAACTTTTGAATAGACCACTTCACCATGTAATCTAGATCTCATTCTGTAACTTGTCTTGCTAAATCATCGTCCTTAATACTTTTGATCTCTCAGTCCCTCACAGATCTTACCATGTTTTGATTTTTCATTTCTAACTCTAGCTCATTTAGATGAATATTGATTGATATTGAAATTATTTCTGGTCAATCCAGAACCCAACTAGAAACCCACTTATTAAGCAAAGATTCCACTTTCCTTGTTATCTCTTGCGATCTGCTGCTCAGTTCTAATACAAATGACCTGAGAACTGTTGATACCACCTTATGCTACCTTTTAGTCATCATGTGAAGGGATAATAAACTGAAAGTGTCGATACAAAAGAAAAGTGTATTGCATGTACATGTTTACCTTTTTCCTGTTCAAACTACTGACAAGAAAAGACTGTAAATCAGACTTTTGTCAGAATATTTGACCTAATTACTCTTGATGCTTAATTAAAAATCTGCATTATATGTAAATTAGAAAGACTGAGGTTTTCACAGACATGTGAAAATTTACCAGTTCGTGGGCACTTATGCCAAGGTACAGGTGCTTTACCAAGTTCTATTCAATGATTTTATCAAGAATGCAGAGAATAATATAAAACCTTGTCTCTATGAATTTATAACTAGCATTAAGATGGTCAGGACAGTAAATAACAGGAGAGGTTACCATTACAGAGTGATCAGTGTTGTTCAGTTAAATTGTTACTCTCCAACCAAGCATGCTTTCAAACAGCTGAAGGTAAGTGAATTGATCCAAGGACGAGGAATGAATGTTCTAGGTTACTAATGAAAACACTGTTTTGGAAAACAGTCATTCAGAAAGTACAATGAAGACATAATATACGAATATCTTGACATGTTAGTGCAACTTCAGGATAAACAAAAAGGGCACTGCAGAGAAAGAATATTCCATTGAAGACAGCTAGCGAGACTATTGCTATACATCAAAACAAGCCGGCCAAGGGATGTTATTATCTCCCACTACCTCACTCTTGTGAGACCCTCTTTGGATTGCTGCCCCCACCTCCAGAGGCCCCAACATAACAAGGACATGGGGCAGTTGGGGTTAGCCCAGAGGAGGCCAGGAAGATGATCAGAGGGATAAAACACATCTTCTTAGAAAACAGGCTGAAAGTGTTGAGAAAGGGGGGCTGCAGGAAAAAAAAGGAGAGACTTTTTGCAAGAACATGTAGTGGTAGGAAAAGGGGAATGGCTTAAAAGTGTGTAGATCTAGACTTGATATTAAGAATAAGTTCTTTACTATAAGGGTAGTGAGGCATGGGAATGGGCTGCCCAGAGAAGTTATGGATGCACCATCACTGGAAGTGTTTGAGGTCAGGCTGGATGAGCCTTTGAGCAACCTGATCTAGTTGAATGTCACCCTGCTCATGACAGGAGGGGTAAAAATAGATCATCTAAAATGTCCCTTCCTATCCAATTCCTATTGGTCCCTTACAATTAAATATAATTTTATGATTCTACTAATGAGACAGTGTCTGTTGACCACATCCAAAGAGTAAATTACAAAAAGAAACAAGGTAGGGACTCAATTTGTTCACTTAAAGCGGAGGTTGAAAGGTGATTTGATTGCCATATAGAGATACTTATTTCAATTTTAGAATTAAATCTGATCAAAGGAACTAAAGGTAAACTTTCAGTCTTAAAGACAAAGGTATAACAAGATATGCACATTCAACCTTGAAAGAGAGACAGTAAATGTAATTAACAATTTATCAGGAAAGGCAATAGAGGCAATAGATGCACTCTGGCTCTGAGTCTGTAAAATAAGATTAGATATCCTTCTGGAAAACATGCTTTGACTCAGCATCTGAGAAAATCATATCCATTGTAGACCAAGTGATCACAACGGTCTGCACATCAAGTCTGTGAATCTATTTGTCAAATGAGAAGCACTGGCAAAGAAAATCAAGGAGTAACCTGCCAGAATTTCCTCCTGCCATGGCATTTTGAAATGGCAATATTTTGCTCCCTTGTACTGTGTAAGTGTGTCTGAAGTGATCTGGCAGATCTCCTCGAGCTGGCTGAATGGTATCCGGGTTTGCTAGGACAAAGAAAATAACCAGCTCCCCGCATTGGACAACGCAGGAATATTATCAGTACCAACATCCTAGACCAGAGGACATGTTGAAAGAAAATGAGGTTTGGGTTACTGAAGATTGTTGGTGTAAAGATGACTTCACAGGTGAGTACGTGTGTCTAAAAATGACCCTGGAACTCCCTGAAGGAGTGTACTGTAAATTATGTGATCCGACCTAAGTAGCTCAATGAGATCTTCCTGGGTATTATTTGGCTGGCAATATCAGTACCATTTCAATGTAAATCAGCATAGAAAGCCTTTGAAATTAATACATATACATATATTAGCCATACCCATAGATAAATACATGGAGACAGGTTGAAAACCAGGCAGTAAAAAAATTTAACAAAGATAAAAGCAATTTTATTCAAAATTAAATTCAATTATTAAGTCAAATTAAATTAAATACTAGGGCATAGCATGTGGTACAAGATAAAGACTATTTTATAAACTATTTGAAAAATGAAGGTTAAAATGTCCATTAAACTAAATTACAGCTGAGAAGCAGTTAAAGCATATTACTTTGACCTGCTTGGGGTTCTTTTTCCCATCACATGGTCATTTTAATCAGCATCAATCTTTTAAGAAATAAACATATTTATCAAAGGTAGCTCGCAAGTATTTAGTGGTTTTTACTATGCATTTGGTAAAAGGCTGAACAACACTGAGAATTTCAGCAGCAGAACAGCTTGTCAAAATAAAACCTTAAGCAGATGGTTCTAAATCACTGGAACTCTATGGCATATGCTGAAAGCTTGAGCAGTTCTATGAATAACAGAAAGCTGTCCACAAATGCAGAGGAAAATAGCAGGTGTGAGGCTGATGCTACCTGATCTCTATCACATGGAATCCTATCACTGTCAAAAGTGCTGTCTCTTGACTGCTTGAGAAAGTGACTACAAAAGTCTCTGATGGTGCAGTTATTCATAAGAAACATGTCATTTTTAAAACACTGCACATCAGCCTGTTGCTGAGAAAAAAGGACATTTATACTGGCCCAGAGAGAAGGCAGCTATGGCAACAGTTCCAAGGACGTTTCAAAATCTATTCATTTCCAATTTACATGTCAACATGAAATGCATATGTATTTTCTGTTATTCTACCAAATGCATTTCATTTTCTCAAAAAAAAGCAAGTCTTAGTCACTACGATTTTTGTTGATGAATCTCTGCATTCCATGTACCTCATGCATACCATGTACTGGAGGTCTTACTCCAGTGTAAAGTTCTGAGATAGAAATTACCTTCTTGTTCAACTTTTATTGAGCTTTTCTTGGTCACCTCAGAGAAAGTGAACTGAATTTTGTGAATTTTGTTCCTATTGCTAGTACTGATTGTTTGCCAGCAAACTATTTAGTATAAAAAGAACAGTACAAATCCTTTTCTGGGGCAAGTGCTACAACCTTTGGCTTCCAGACCTCTGGTTTCTATGGGAGTCTATTTCTCTGAGAAATAAGGCCCACACAGTAAGAAGATTTGTTTCTGTAAATACAATAATATGGTAAACAGAAGCAGAAAATACAGCCTTTGGCTGCTTATCTTGCTTTCTCTACATAAATTGGGATCAGTCATATTGAAGAGCTTCAAGCATGAATATTTTTCCCAAATGTGAATTAATTGTATCTGCAACTTCCAGTATTTGGTATTGGTGGAAAACCAATAAGGTAGGCATTCTTCCACTGCTTTATTACTTCTGTGTACAGTAATAGAAATACTGGTGTTCCCAGAAGCTGTTTCGATATGAATAATAACCTTAAAACTGCTTACAGTGATTAAAAAAAATATATATAGATTAATAAGAATAGAATATCTATATATATATAAGAATAATATATATATATAAGAATAAGAAAAGAAAAATATATATAAGAATTCTCATTTGCATGAGAATGTATCATATTATATGTATTATCTGTCATGATACTATATAATAACTACAATGATGCTATAGTATACTATATAATAACTATAATGATGCTATAGCATGCTGTATTGATACTATGTATGTGTTATCTGTAAAGTGCAAAAATAGGGCAACAACTATATTTTCAGCATATTCTAAGAATAAATACAAAATTAAATATTATGTGTTATTTTTAGTACATATAATCTTACTTCTATTTATAGAGTGAGTCTACGCCAACTTGGAAAAATAAAATTGTCTATTCTTATCTGAGGGTTTTGCTGCAATACCCTTCCAAGTAATTCTGGTATCTGTCTCTGATCCTAGAAATTGGCAGATTGTCTAATGCCTTTGGAGTCCAGAGTCCGAAGGCGTCTTTCATTTGAATTTCAGAAGTTCAAGCCAAACATTAAGAACAAAGTGAATTTGTACCATACCAGGTGATTTAACATCATCAACTTGGATGTCATCACAGACCTGCAAATTAGATCCTTCTGAAAAGTAGTGTTTGGGTCTCAGTTATTTTTGTGATTTAATAAACCATGTTGGGATGCTGAAATATCCTTTATTTGTATCATCAGGTGCTTCCAAAGATTTTGGGTCTTCAAATAAAACATGAGGATCGTATTTTTTCCATAAGAATTTTAACATGATCTGACAAAAGTCTACAGAAACTAGCAGAGTTCTCATCTTATTATCAGTGATCTTTCTGACTTTATCAACAGAAAATGCTTTTTGGTGTGTTTTTTGTGATTTTGTCTGGGATTCTTTTTCATAAAAGGGTGGTACTTGAGAATTTGGGAAAAGTATTGTGAATATAACTGGAATGTAATGTTATTATTTTGAGTGCAATAGCCTTGGAGCACAAGGATAGATACAGCTTAAGCTTCTGTTGGAAACTAAAAGTCTCAAACAGTATCATTAGCTCTCCAGAAGCTTTTGTCCATGACCTGCATAATACCATGGTACCAAGAACAAGGCACAGGGAAGAGTGTCACATATTTGGATACTGGTATGCTAGTGTGTGCCATCTTTCTCTCCCCTCATTTTGTAGAAGAAAATCCAAGGAATGGGACAATTACATTTTCCTCTTGAGCTATGTGGCCAAGCCCACATTATAATCAATGGATATTTGACCTCCTTTTATTCATTGACCAGGAAATTTGGCTTCAGCTTATAGCCTAGGGCATAAAAAAATGTTTATGATGCCCATATGTGGGCAGTGGAATTGAGCTACTAGAGACTGTCTATCTGACTCATTCTCCAGGCTGCACAACATTTAATTGATCTACAACAACACCCAACTCTTCCCTTATGGGCCACTTTAACTCCCTTCTCAGTGAAGTTCTGATCCTTCCTTTGAATGGCCTTTCTCATACTCATACTAGGTTGTTTCTCTTCTTTTTTAAATGACCACAGGTTCACCAGCATTGTCCAGGTGGTTTGATGGAATCTTGGTTGTGTAATTCATGTACCTCATTGAATTCATTAAAGAAATTTCTTTGATCCTTTTAAATCCAACAAGATGCAAGATGTGATCTTATTTTACATTGTATATACATATTCTTACACTGATTTCCTTCCCAAACTCTCTGAATGACTTTATTAAGATCGTTGGAATAATGTTACAATCCCACTCCTGAAATAATATTTGAGTTATTAAGAGATACCTCCACACAAATTAAGGTGAAAATTAGACTATATGTCAAAATCAAAAGTACAGATTTTATCTAACAGTAAATGAATGAGCGGGGGTGGGGGGAGGAGAAGGGGAAGAAATAGGAAGGGGGCAAGAGGGAGAAAAAGAGAGAAACAGACAGATCATAATCTACATTATGTGAGTTCCTTCCATGTCTCCCTTGGTTCATTTCCTTGTGGTCCTCTCAGTGGTGGGATCCCCAGAGTGTTCTTTTGGAGGCACCACTTTTACACAGTGCAAGTCCCAGGTATGCAGAGGCGTATGTGCCATTGCCCCAGCTTGGGATGGCATGTGTGTAAGCAGTTGCTTCCTTCCCCAGAGTTTGCCACGATGGGAATTTCTGTCCAAATAGGTTACCCAGATCTTCCTCACCAGGCCTTGCAACTTCCTTTGTTGTGTCCGTGCCTTTCCCACAGTAAGCACAGTGCAATCTTGTCAGGTGTGCTAATTCAAAACCTTTCACCTCTGTAGGTCTGAATTTAACACCCTCCTGTTTGCCATCTGGGCCTGTTTTGGTGGCTTATCTTGTGAGAACTTCCTCCTTTGACAGTGTGTTGGAAAAAACTGACTGTGCTCTTTAAGTCCTGAAAGACTTCCAACATAAGCAAAGGGACTAAAATTTCAATTGTGCCTTTTCTCCTCTTCTGCTCCCAATACACAGTGTGCAGCTTTTGTTTCCATGAACATTGTTCCCTTTGGTTTTTTATCAGTATTTTGGGGTTTTTTTTGTAGGGTAGGTTTTTTTGTTTGGTTGGGTTTTTTAAAATGAAAATACTGTTAGGAATTTATATTGAAAATTACTGTCAAAGGAACATACCTAGTGATCGCAACAGCAGATAATGAGGTGTGATACTGTTATTAATCTCTGGAAAATGTTCATTCTGTAATCCCACAGAAAGCATCTCCCTAGCAGACATGAGTTTTTTTAATAGTAGATAGTTCACTGTACCAGTGGAATGAAACTCTTGGCCACATTTTCCAGTCTATGATTTAATTATTGTTTTAGATCTTTTGGGCTCAGGAAAAAAATTTCCTGGACTTTGAACTTGACTCATTCTTCTAGAAAACAGGAAGGACAGAGAGGAGAGGACAAGTGAATGTGCAGAAAGTGAGAGTCAAGGGAATTGAATTGTGACTCCACAGTCAAAAATTTCAGATATGACTATGGGTGTTGCAGTCTAACTTCTTTCATAATAGAATCCACATATTGTTCTTCTTGATCTCTAGTGAGTTCAGAAAATGTTGCTTAACTAAAACATATTTCTAAAGCCTCTTGCAAGGAGGTTGAGGAGCTACCCTGATTTTCAGTGAATTGTATTCTACTTGCTTCACTAAGATCCATTTTTTTTCTGTGGGTGTCTCTGCATTTCCTCTAATTGCAGTTGAATTTACTGGCTGCTGGAAACTGAATTTAACTGGAAGGGGAAACTATCAAAGATATTAACATTAAAATTGGCCTCTGGGTAGAGAAACTGTTAATGCTTCTGTTGAAGCATTAACACATAAACTCATCTTTTTAGCTGGCCTCACCAGGGCTGAATAGAGAGGCAAGATCACCTCTCTTGATGGGCTGGCAATGCACTTTCTAATACACTCCAGGATACCACTGGCTTCTTGGCTACAAGGGCACACTCCTGGTTCATGGACCTCACTGTTTTCTCCTGTGCAAGCCCTGACTGTTAAAGGAAGGCAGACACACAAATTAGGTGAACTGAGTGATCTTCTGAAGGTCTCTCAGGGGACTTGCTTCCTTCTGTTACCATTATAAGGAACACAGGAGATTACAGCATCTGAATTTCCCTCCCTTTCTGTTTCAGTCTTATCTTTTCAATGAAGTAAGGTCTAAACTGGGCACATAATTAGAAGCATTAAATTTCATACTGAAGAATCCACTCAGGAGCGTTTCAATAAGACTTGCATCTTTTTAGATATCAAATGTATCAGCAATAAGAGAACAGAAAATATGGTTTCTTCCCCAGTAAATTTAGCTTAAGTGTTCCTAATTATTTTCTTTTAAAATCAGGATAATGAGGGACTTTTGTGTGGATGTTTGAGAAGTGCTACACAAAAGCATTTCTTTTGCTTCTGTATCTTCGCTTAATTACAAGACTAGTTCATTATTCAATATCTGTTCAGTGTTTTGAAAAATGTGGTTGAATATACTTGAAGAAAATGTTCATCTACAATTCTATGTGAATGAAGATTACCACAGTGTAAATTTATGGTAAATTTTCCACTTAGTGATAAATTTTATTATCTAGAATGCTAGTGCTACAAAATACCTTTTCCTGGATATCATGAGGATTGTGCCAGATAGTCAGAAAAGACTGAATTGACATATGCTGAGTAGAAATTTCCATTTATTTTTTGGAGTTGCATATTTAGATCTCGATGGAACCAGCTATTTCCATGGCAGCAGAGTTGTGCCTTGGGGTTAAATCTGGTCTTCTCTACTTAAGTTTCAGCCAATGCCACCTGGTGAAGTCTTGGAGCTGTAAGGCTAAATTCTGTCAGTCAGATATATATTTGATTTCCTTATTAAGGAATAAGAAGTAGATACTACTTGGAGAAGTCAACCTCTGTTAAAGAAACTCCTTAAATTTGTCTTTTAAACTCGGTTTTTGTCATGTATCAATATCTTCCTTTTGGGGGAAGAGGAAATTAATCTGATAAACTGATTCCAGTACATTTTGAAGCTTCCTTGGTTGTTTGATTGCAAAATGGCTTAGCAGTGTGTTTGGTAACACTGTGCACTGAACTTGGTAATGGACAAAGATAAGATGCATGACATTTCATAAAACACTAAAAAACTCCATAGGAAGTCACACTCAAATTATACAATTCCTGTTTCTGAAAAACATGATTGAGGTCCGTAGCACTGGCCAACCAGTCTCCTATGAGTACAGCTTTGCTGTATAGAACTAGAGGTACATGTGTCACCAGCAGCAATGTTCATGAGTGAGTAAAGGCCACTGTGACATCCATATGTCAGTGACATTCAGACCTGTGCCATCATTCATTCTTCCCCGGGACTTTGAGAAACTAAGTTGGTGTCTAGCAGAAAGAGGACTATCAGTAATACTTAGCATTGTTAGGCACTGCCTAAAGGACATAAAAGTAGTCTCTATATCTGAAAAATTTGCAACACCTAGCAAAGAAATAATTGCTTCAATTGCCATAGCAAGGAAGTATCTAGAATATTTTTACACCTGTGGCAGTGGTTAGCATCTAGCTTTAACCCACTATTCAGGTAAGAGAAGGAGAATTAAGAGTGGCAAATATACAGAGGTAGTTATCCATAATAGTTGCTAAACATAAGTTTTACCACCTATGTGTAGCATGAAATTTTTATTTTTTAAATTTTATTGGTTTGCCATCCCAATAAATAAATTCATGCATTATCCAGAGGCCTGTTTATTCCTTTTAGAAGTAAGATATGATGATTCCACATTAATCATATTAAAAAGCAATAGTTCTTAATCTATAAAACTACACCATTGGAACTGAGCTGAGGCATTCAAGCTAAAAGAGGACAGTCTTATTCCTTCATTTCAAGAGTCATGTCTCTGATGAGAAATCATTGTCTTTCTAAGATATGCTTTTTGGTTGGTTCTCTGGAGTCCACTTTTTTGAACCCTTACTTTCTTCTAGTCTTGCCTGGTTTGGAACACTGAGCTTATGGAAAACCACAGTAGAAAGAACTCTGTACCCTCAGGAAGGGAATTTCCTGGCCTGACAGGAAAATCAGTAAATTAAGAAAATGTAACCCTTCCTATGCACTATTTTTTTCACACATTTCTCTTGCTCTCAAGAGTTTCAGCATGTACTAAAATGTGAATACATGGACCTACATCCATGAATGGATAAACAGGTTCTTCTATGTTCAGGAGAAAAGTGAATAATGCTTGCAGAAAATTACACAAAGAAACTGAAGACATTATCAGGGTGCAGTGCAGCACCTGCTCTCAATTTGCTCACCCTGCCACCCCCTTCCTTCTCTTAAAAAAAATGGACCCTCCTACCAGCTTACAGAGTCATGTTTGCCTTAGATTTTTGGCTTGATAACTCTTATACCATGCAATGCTTGAACCAAAGTAAACAGGTGGGGTTATGAGGGTATCTACACTGGGAGAAGTATGCTCTAGAGAGCAAAGGAAACAAAACTTGATTCCTTTAAAGAAAGAAAACCATAGTCACTCATACTTTGGATGAGAGTCTTTGTCATTAAAACACTGAACTGGTGAGGGTCCTGATCTCTCATCCTGTGGCAGAAGTGGCAGGAATGGTTTGAAATGTTTGCTCAAGAGGCACTTGTTTGGATCCACTCATAGACTTTAAATCCTTACAAAGACTGACAGAAAGATACCTAGAGTTTCTGACAGCCCTTATACATGAGGATCTAAACGCTTCAAAAGAGAAACTTCTGGCCTTTCCCAGCACAGAACTAAAAACATTCAATTAAAATGAGCCCTTGAGCAAGTTGCCCAGGGAAGTGGCTGCATCACCATCCCTGGGGATACTTAAAAGATCTGTAGATGTAACATTTACAGACTCGGTTTAGTGTTGGACTCAGCAGTGCCAGGTTAACAGTTGAACACAATGATCTTTATGATCTTTTCCAACTCAAATGATTCTATAAGAATTTTGCTTGGTTGGGTTTTTTGTGGGATGTTGGTCAATATTTTTGGTTGGTTGGGTTTTTTCGTGCACCTGGTCTTTCTTGCTAGGACATTGGGCTGATATCACCATACCATATCCAAAATTAAGTAGGTAGTATTTCCGATGTTAATGAAGTTTCAGATGTTAATGAACTGTGAAGGATGAAAAGATGTTTGATGTTTCCTGTTATTTATCTTTGTCTTTCTCCAAAGAGCTGTCCTATGCTTAACAGTGTGGCACCTGAGCATTAACTTCAAGTATTTTGAACCATACTCTCACATCTGATATTTATGTTTTGAAGTTGTTCTGCACATCGGTTTGCATGTTATTCACGGACAAAGGCATGGCTGTTTGAGATGACAAATGAACACACTGATTTCTTATGATCCAAAATGGATTGAAGCTCGTAGCCCTCTAAGCTTGATTTTGCCAGCTAGCACATTCCATGGCACAGCTCTGAAAATGGTTCCTTGACTACGACAGCTGTAAAATAAACACTCCAGAGCTGGGCAAATTATTTCTTCATGTAATGCTTTTCTTTAAAGAATGCTAGTTCTGAGCAACAGATCTCTGTTTCAGGATCAAGTTGTATCTTTGAAATGAGTATTTGAATAGATTAGGCAAGTGGGTATTTGGTAGGACCATTAAGGTCCTTATTCTTATATCTGAGATGGTGTATGGTAGGAAAAACATTTACTAAATTTAGCACTCAACAAAATGCTGACTTTAAACACTAGAATTGCAAGCTGCCCCCCGAGAATGCCATGGCCTTTGCTGAAATTGGGTGGAAGAGCTGACAGGCATCTTTGTGGACATTCAGTTTTCATTTCCTGCAGAGCACAAATGAAGCAATAACAGCAGAAGTGAATCACTGCTTGCAAAGAGATACTCACTTTTGTGGATTGCTCAGTCAGTGTGGGTGTTTAGATCAGATGAAGAAGTCAAGCAAACAAGAACACAGGAGCCACAGGAACAGTTGGGAGCAAATCTAAACATGTATTTTAGAAAGCTGCAGGTGGGCTTTGCAAGCAGGTGTAAAAATTACTGTGAAGCCAAAATGCCTGTTATGAGTAAACAATGAAGGTTTTGATCTTATTCTGTGTGTATGAAGAGGAAATAACCATTCATAGGTAATAGAGTATATTTAACCAGATGGAAAATCTGTTACTAAGATTTAAAAAAGGAGAAGGATCCAAACATACAATACTGATCATAAGTCTGTAACTTAACCAAGGCTTAGGATACAAAATTATTTAGATGGGAAACATACCCAGCATGATTTCAAGTAATAGAGAGACAGACTTGGTTTTAATTGTTAAAAGTTCTCTATATTAAAGGTTTTGCTATCTCTTATTCATCTGACCTATGCTATTTTTGAGTTTCTGGTAATTTTCATTTTTAGGGTTTTTTGGGGAGGTTGGGGGTTTTTTGTTTGTTTGGGGGTTTGGGGTTGTTTTTATTTTGTTTGTTTTGGGGTTTTTGTTTGGGGTTTTTTACCCATTTTTTAGTAAAAAGTGTCAGTTTTTAACAGTTGTTGAAATAATCGAGGGCTCTGATCTCAGGTGTTCTTTTCTCCTTTTCCTTGAGAGATGTGATATGAAATATGTGCACAAATATGAAGTTTCTGGAACTAATAAAGGGAAACATATCCCAGGCCAGTAACTTAAGAAAAATATTTCTCTAATTTCTTTCTGCATATGTAATGCACTTCCAGGTAATTTGAGTTTCTCAGTTGAAAATAAAATTGTTCTGGAATGACTCCTAATTGGAGCTCACTGGCCCATGAAAACAGTTTGGTGGTCTCAGGTGATGTGTGCCGACACCAGGCACAAAGGAAAACCCCTGCATAGCTGGCGCTGCTGTCCTGCTTTGGGCACACTCCTGCAGCAGCAGCACCGCATTTAGCAGCACTGAGGCAGATGTGGGCAGTGCACGCTCCCAAAGGCTTATGCAGGTCAGGTTTTGGGCTTATTACCAGGCCAGTTTCACCGTCACTGGGGGCAGTTTTAACCTTTTCTTCAACAGAAAGCCCTTTCAGAGAATAGAACGTATTTTTAAAGACCATGCAGCATAATTCCCAAGAGGCAGCTTCTTTAGAAAATGTGAATCGCTTTAGATGAGTTTCAGTAGCTAAATATTTCCTTGAAAAAAGAGGGATCTGCAGGAACAGCAACCTAAGAAGGCTGGACTTTGCTAGTATACAATGCAGGATTTATATTGATCTGGGAAATAAATAGTATTTTCTGGAAAACAAAAAAAAACCAAAAACTCCTATTTAGAAAGATTGTTTTTCTGCACAGGGAGGATACATATTCTGAGTATTCCAAGTTATTTTTTCTCTGTGTGAAAGACAGACAATTTTGAGCCTCACCAACAAATATTATTAAAATACCAAGTTCTCATATGCCTAGAATTTTAAAAATTACTTCTGTGGTCTCTCTTCTCTTCTGGGGTAAATGTACGTAACAATTTTGATGTTTTCTTTAGATGTAAAAAAACTTGCAACTTCTTTTCTACACTCCAGAACTCCACACATCCCAGCATCTTTATTTCCATGACCCACTACGTCAGAAGGCTTAGCATTAGGCAGTGCAAATTTTATCTACTCTCTAGAGTATTAAAAAAAAGGGCATGATTATTATAATTGTAATATCAAACAATGGGCAACTCACCACTCACAGAATTTGTCAGGAGAGGAGCAAACAGGGAAAATCCCAGATTCATCCTTTTTAAGGATTCCCAAGACTAAAGAATGCAAATACAACCACTTAGAGACAGAACACCCTAACATTATCCCAATGTGCAAACAAAATTAATCATTAAAAGGGGAAACTAAATACAGTATAATTACAAGACCCCAGACACTGATATGTGTGCACTGATATGCCTTTACTAGACATCCCCAATGGATGTGTAAGACAAATTATTCACTGCAACAGTAGCCTTTGATGAAAGTATTTTGTGTTTCTCTAATGACTGTGCTTGCCTTACCATCTGAAAGAACCCTTTTTTCCTCAGCACCAATTCTTCCCATGTTCCACATTCTTGTGATTTTGGAAGTCGTACAACACTTTGTATTTTAAAAATAAATAACCCCCCCCTTAAAACATCAAACAACAAAAGACATTCAGAAACGGTTCTGTAAATACAAGCCTCAAATCCTTTTCCGAGTATTTACAGACAAAGATTGCAATCTCATAGAGCAGAAGAATGACTGAGCTCTCAGTCTGTTGTATACTCAATGCAGGATACAAGATCAAATATTAATTTGACCATAACATTAGATTCACATTTTCCCTGCACATTTTCTGAATCCATGTCTATCTAAGCAACTTAAACTGAAGGTAACTGAGTTTTGGCACTGTCTACCCAATATAAGTTGTTTTGTATTCTCAAATGAATTTAGATGTTAGATAACAGTGACTGTAATAATATTGTATTTGTCCCTGGAAAGTATATGACTCAATAGTGTAAATGTTCTTTCCAGTGTTTCGTGGTTTTGCATCAAGCTTGACTGCTTTCCTAACAGATCTGTAATTCTTGAGATAGAAACTCTCAAGACTTATGTTATTACAACTTATTACAGAAATTGAAAGTCAATTGAAATTGACACCATTTCCTAGAGCATTCTCCAGGGGACACTGTCTGCTCATGGCTTGGATGGGTGCACTGTTCACTGGGTAAAAGCTGGCTGGTTGGGTGGGCACAGAGAGTGGTGGTGAATGGAGTTACATCCAGCTGACCAGGGCTCAGTATTTGGGCTAATCATGTTTAATATCTATCAATACATAGACAGATAATAACTAAAAGTCAGACTATATCTGACAACATTTAATATTAAGTACAACAGATGCTTCTAATATACTCATGTGAGGCTTGAATCATTTACTGACTAATTAACTATATTGTTTTCCACTTTATTTTTAAAAATAATTTTTTGCATTTGTATCTATTTGTAAGTTATTTTTAGACATTGTCTAATCTACATAGCTTTGGTTGATAAGGCTGTGATAACATTAAACATTGACAAAGTTGTAGGAAAAGTATGACTGCACTATGTTAGGATTGTCCTGCAGTCAAAACCCATACCATGGAAAAGGCAGAAAATAGTTTAAACGTTTATTAACAACACTTTCTTCTCTTGCACTTCTACCTCTTCTTGTACCTGTTTCCCCTACCGTTTGAAGAGTACTCAGCCTGATAATCCTGCACCAGCTGCCATTTTCCTGGTTGCCCTTCTGCCAGCCCAGCAGCAGGTTGGTGACAGGGCAGCTACCAGGTCACACAGTGCAGTGCTCCTGTGGAAGTGCTCCATGTGCTGTGCCTGCACAAAGGAATTGGTCATCTGGGAAGGGACAGATTTCCTGCACCTGTGCAATAGATCCAGTCATACCATCAGGCTAGGAATGTGCCAAGCCCTTCTTTCACTAAAACAAGCTCTGTTTTTGCAAAAACTGGCTGTCCTAGTCGTTTGCTTCCCCCAGGACTTCTGCTGCTAAATGGTTTCTGACTTTCTTTTTAATTAGTAGGAATTTGCATGTCACCATGGTTCAGGATTTAGTGGAGATAATCTATACAGATATGTAGCATTTTCCATTTTTTTCATCCCATTCCAAAAATCTTACTTCAAGAATCAAATTTTTTTTCTGCACAATGACATGCAGGCCCATTTAGGTCTTGATTTCTCCGGCATTGTTATGAAGTCCTGACCAAAAAAAAAAAAAATCAGGTATATTAAATTAACAATGATGGGTCACATTTTTTGTCTGGATATAATCAGGAACATTCAGAAATTTTTGAAGGTCATCTTCAGTAAAAATGGATTTGGTAGTGGGAGGATATTCAGTTTCATGTTATTTGCCTCTGTTGCTTGAAAGATCAAAAAAGATGAATATTTGGAAGTGTTCAGAATTCCTTCTTTATGGGCTCAAAATTTGCATAAGTGATATTTTTACTTTTTCTTATAAAAAATCTCACCAAATTTTAGTTATTTTAAATTGTCTTTTTTTCCTTTTTTTCAAATTTCATATTTCACTCATGCATTTTCTAGGTAGCCCTGCAGTTGAAGAAAATAGTAATTTCTCTCAGAGACTTATGCAAGTAGCTTACAACAAGATACAGTGGAACAGTAGTGCCAGCAACTGCAGGAGACAAAGTAGAGATATTAATACACACACCTTATTAGCATCTCATTAAGATCAATTATAGGCCTGAACTATGGCCTTAAGTCAATCCAATGTTTTCCATTAACTTTAAGGAGCACCAAATGAAGCCCTACGTGACAGGTTCAAGTAGTTCTTAAAAGTGTATCAATTAAAAGGAACATGAATGGTATTATATAATTTTTTTCAACCTACTGCCTAGATATTGCTACAGAAAAAAATGATAGCATCTAGTGTCTGACATACCCATTAAATTGCTGCATATTCTTTCCTCATAGAGCAACAAATTTTCTTTTTCCTCAAGTTTAAGGTAAGTTTTACTGAACTGACCAAAGAGCATGGTGTAAAATATCTGGCAAAATCTCCTGAAAACCAGTTTTCTTGGCCGTGTTCTAAAAGTGATGTAGAGTTCTTCATGTCATAAAAATGGGTATTCAAGAAGGTGCAAAAACTACCTGATATATTAAAATTAACTAAAATATAAATCAGTGAGTACCTGTGTCTGGTGCAAAATTTCAGAAACAACTCTGGAGAAGACTGGGCTGGATGCAACCCCTGGGGGAAATGCAGCATAATACAAACAATGATAAACTGCTTGGATGCAACTGAAGCAGACTATGGCACGATCTTTCTCTGCTATCTCTCTGTTCCTCTACTAGAGGAAATAGCCCTCATAGCTGGTGCAGCTGGGACAGCCAAAGTAATGTGCAGCATCCTAATACAATGCCTGGGATGCAAGAACCAGGATCCGGTCTACCAACTGGGAAAGTCCTTGCATGCCTTGATAAACCTTCTGGGGAATGAAAAATGCTAGTCTTGTTGATGGAAATTAAAAACAATGCCTCCTCCTGGCCTTTGAAGCTCCTATTTTCTGGCAGACCTGTGCATGATGTGCTGCTGCCTACCTATTCCTTTGTTGGAAGAAGTCAGAGAGCCACCAGTGTTACAGTGAGAGGAGGGGAACTGCTGCTGCTGCTGCTGAATAGCCTCTAATGCTGGTCTGTGTCAAAGAAACACATCTGAGCCCTTTGAAATTAGTTTCAGTCGTTGGATGTGACCATGCTATAGGGATTTTAATGACAAGGAGAATCATGCAAATATCAAAATATCTGTGATTTTTAATGTCTTTACAGACTTAAGCACAGACATTTTCTAGACAAATGCCAACATGTGTATGCATCTAAGCATGTGTGCCTGTACTCATGTCCACATACATCATGCATATAGAGGACAGTTTTTATAGTTTTTAGACATGGAGTCACTCTGTCAGGATATCCATTCACCAAATGGAGTCGTTTCTGTCAGTGGGAGCTGCCATTTTAATGATGTTCTGCAGCAGAAGTCTGCTTTGATAATGAAAAGAGGAACAAAAGAAATAACTTCACCATCAGGAAAGAGAAGGAATCATAAAATCTAAACACTTTTGTATGATACATTCCGCAATTTTAAAATGTTTTTTGTTAATTGAACAACTCATTTTTAGTTAAGGGACCTACCTTTTAGCAGTGAGCTTTCTGACTGCTAATGCTTTCCTTCCTAAAGACAGTCCTTTCCAACTTACTTTAATTAGCTTTTGCTCTCTTTATTTTTAAAAGAATATTATCCTTTTCTGGGTTAATCTCTTACCTGTGATATTGCCTTAGCCTAGTGGGATTGGACATTATCCCTGCTAATGCAGTAGATGTTCCTTTTTTCCTTTCTCTCCTGGTCCTTGCAAAGGGCAGCTCTTCATAATTGTCTCATTTTCTGGGTTATAAATTGATCATGTACAGATAGATAGATATATATATAATATATATACAAGCACACACATATATATATATAGATATAGATATATACACATGCACAGGAGTGTGGGAAAAAAATACCTCCCTGAAGGCCAACAGCAAACAGCAGGGTGCCATCATCACTCTGTTAAACCACAGAGGTAGAGGCAGGACACCCTGCTGGGAAATTCCTGGGCTCAGTGGTACATATTTGGACACAAAATGAGGTCACTGAAGAGATGCAGTGCAGGCTCCCTTTCCCAGTGTACAGTGGTACCTTTGAGTGGGATGGAAATGTACTTCATCTTTCTGTTATTTTTTAAGGCTACATTGTCTCTGAGTCTTCAGGTCTTGTGAAATGATTTTGAAATAGCAAATGTCAGTTGCTTTGGAAATCTCTGTAAGCATTAGGTGTGAGACTGTTTTACTCTGACACTCAAATCCACTGGATATGCTCAGTCATGAGAACCAGTCAGCTGGAGTAATGAATTCATGCATAACAAACTGCCTAACTGAGCTTACAAAGAACAGTCTTTTCCTTAAGACTGTCCTAAAAAGTATTTTCAATCTTTGTTTTATGCTATTGCAGAGTAAGATTACATGTATGATTTATATCATGAGATATCTAGCTTGTTAGAAATTTATTAGCACTGAGAAATATATTTCAACATTTACGTAGAGTTTTATTTAATTTTGAGACTGATCAAAGGCTATACACCAGAATTCTTCATGCTTTGAACAGGATGAAGAATTATCCCTTGACATGAAAAGCTTTGCAAGATTCAACATGTAGACCTTCCTGAATACTCTGGATTTTATTTTTCTCTCCCACCTTTTTACCCACAGCTCCCCTGAAGACCCTAGAGGTTTGGTGCTTTCATTTCTGCTCACAAAGGGCTACCTGAGGCACACCACAAACTACAGGAGGAGCTGAGCCCGATGCCTCTGGGATTCTCCTGCTGTAAGGGCTGCTCTCTGGCACTGTTTCACAATATACATAGCTACCACTTTGAGGCCACAACTTGTGCTGCTTGAGCACAAGTTTTTGAACGGCGTGCTCTTGGATTAATATTAGCAAGTTTCATTAAAGGCTCTCTGCCCTCGGTAGGATTTTAAGAAGGGGTTACTTGGTAGTCACAGACTTTTTTACTGACTTTAGAAACATCTGTTACATTGTTACCAAACTGAACTTGGTCCCAGTCTCCCAGGAGCATCAGGGCTGAGAGGAGGTATCTTGTTACTATTCAAGACCAAAAAAAGGCAGTCCTTGAGTTTATTTTCTTTTGAATTTGAATACTATGTGAATAAGAATAACTGAACAATAAAAACAAAGAGTCTTGGCAATAGTTAACTAGCAGGGCCTTGTTATAATACACATCACAAACATCCAATGTCATATGGAATAATGAAAGCCTCCCAGTGTGAACAATAAGAGCACATTTGGTTTGAATTATTTAAATGGAATTTGGTCAAAGCCATTGGAAATGCAGTAGGTAAACTATTCCTCATTAACCATGTGCTGTGGTTTTAACCCCAGCTGGCCACTCAGCCCCACCCAGCAGCTTATCCAGTCCCTCCCAGTGGGATGGGGGAGAGAAACAGAAGAGTAAAAGTGACAAAACTTGTGGGTTGAGAAAAAGACAGTTTAGCAAGTAAAGCAAAATCTGTGCATGCAAGCAAAGCAAAACAAGGAATTCATTCATCACTTCCCATGGGTGGGCAGGTGTTCAGCCACCTCCAGGAAAGCAGAGCTCCATCACACACAATGTTACTTGGAAAGACACACATCATCACTCTGGATGTCCCTCCCATTCCTCCTTCTCCCCCCAGCTTGTATGCTGAGCATGAGGCCATATGGTGAGGTCATTTGTCCTGGCTCTGTCCCCTCCCAACAACTTGTTCACTCCCACTGTCTTCACTGATGGGGTGGTGTGAGAAGCAGACCGTGCAAGCCCTGCTCAGCAACAACTAAAACATCAGTGTACTGTCAATATTATCCGCATTTAAAATCAAAAAGACAGCACTGTACCAGCTACTGGGAACAATACTAACTCCATCCCAGCCAAAACCAGCACACTATGAGGTAGATAATGTGACCTAATAAAATTCAAATATATCATAAGAACTTTGCTATTTAAATAGTGGTAAGAATTTTACATTGCATATAGTGCATATAGGGGCTTTGTGACAAAACAATGGCCCAAGCTATGCACACACACACACAAAAAAAGTGGTCTCCACCCACACGAAACATGAGAAGAATTATAGAAGAATGAGACAGTTCTCCACAGCAGCTCAATGGCCCACATGACCCAGCTTGAGGATTTGTCCTCCCCTCTGGGATATAAGCGATTACAAGCATTTCATTGAAACAGAAAGGGAAATTTTCCTTTCCTAATATTTCCTAATTTTACTACAAAAGCAAAGTGTAGTTTTAGTTTTCAATTAATGTTATTTTATTCTGGAAGTGTTACATGCCTTAGATGCACCAGTAATTTACTACACAAGACTTCAGACTATTCAGACTGTAATTCAGGCTGAACCATAATGTATCTGTTCTAAGTGAAGTCAAATGTAAAACTCTCTCAGCCTGATCAAGGATGCAATTAGCCTGCAGTTCTCTTTGGTATGTTCTCACTCTCATATATCTCAAATCCAGCTCCATCTCATAGCAATCTACCAAACACCAAACAAGTCTCTGCATAATTCAAATTTAGTCAATGAGAAAAGACTATCAGGAGTATAATTTGTTTTGGTTTAGAATAAAAATTTTGCTTCCAAAAGAGAATGAGATTCAATTTTCAAACACTAATAATTAGGCATACTGCAGATACTTTTCATTTTAAGAGGAACTGCTAAGCTGTTCTTTTATATTAGCCTTATGATTGGCATGACCTTCAATTAACCAGATCAGACATCATACATTCCTTACAAGCAATTTAAAAACGGAAATGGCAGTTGATCCTCTCAAAGAAAGTCCATTCCTGATTATCGGGAATGAACTAAACTAAGGGTAGCTCTGAAATGATGCAGCTCACACTTGCCCTCTTTTGAAGAACTCTGTTATAATAGGCTGTCTTTATACTCTGTGAGGATACTCAGTTCCTAACTGTGATAAATCTTCCAAAAATCACTCCTTTTAACAAGATCAAACAGCGTAGAACATCCAAAACGCTTAATTCTTTCACGTTGATTGCATTTATCATCAAAGAATACAACGTGTACTGCATGACATTTGGAAAATAGTTTTAATTGCCCTTTTATTCATTATCATAATCACAGGACATAGAGTGAACAGGAGTATCATAGATTCTACTGTTTTCAGTAAACAACAGGAGTGTTTAAATTTTGA
Source organism: Sturnus vulgaris (assembly GCF_052056855.1). NCBI lineage: Eukaryota > Metazoa > Chordata > Aves > Passeriformes > Sturnidae > Sturnus > Sturnus vulgaris. Next base: position 92,618,058 of record NC_142245.1, on the reverse strand, counting down.
ACCAGATGTCCTTCTGGTATCCCTTCCACCCTACTTTATTCTATGATTCTATGGTTTTATGATTAGCAACTATATATACATGAATTGCATGCCAGAGAAAGCGTCAGACAATTCCTTCTTTATGAAAAGTGGTGTGCTTGAAAATTCAGGCATCTTTCCTCACGAAGAAGCAACACAGCTTGTCAAAAATAGAGTCAGAAATATTATGTTTTAGTAAGGCCCAACTGTACAGGAAAGAGATGAGTGAGGGGAAGAGCACTTGCTAAAAGTACTGTAGGAAGAATGCCTTGCAAACCAGGAACAAAACCAGGATGACAGTGAAAATTCTAAGCTTGATGGGTTAGAAATGAAATTATGCATATGAAAATGTTGCAGTAAAAATAAAGGCAGTATTTGAAGAATTATCAAAGTTGCATTCAACAAACTGAGGAAGAGCAGCACTGACACTAGTAGTGATTGGGATAGAGACTGCAGCAAGGCTGTTCATTTTAGAGAGTTTTTCTGACAAGAAAAAGACAACTCAGGCCACCTGGTGTTAAGCTAACACCAAGGGGACAGGTACAGAAGTGTGAAAAAAAAAGAAAGCCATTGTTATTTAAGAGAATTGATGCTGTGTCGTAAGTAGTGACAATATTTGTATTGTTGTGTGAAACATTTTTGCACCAGAGAGCAAAATACATCCTGCTAAGTAGTGGTGCCCTACATGAGGTGAACACCAAACCATTTATTGCAAGTATGTTTCGCAGAAGTCAATGGGCTCATACATAATTCTGAAGAACTGGAGGATAACTGAACTGAATATTTTTCTTGTATCTTTTCTCACTGAGGCTTTTTCTCCTCATTTTGAATGCAAGTGTCCAGAAGTGTCTTTTGATGGGGGAGGGAAGTGGTATGTAGTAATTAATTATTCATGAATTGAAGTCAAATGCGGCAAATAGCGGAAGGAAAATGGAAAACAGGAAAATCAATTTGTCTTTTTGACAAAACAATCAATTTTTTCTTGTGGCAAAAATGATTATAGACTATCACAATTAATTTAAGGTAAAACTTCAACTTAAAGTGAAGATGATATTCATAATAGATTAAATATTTTTTCCATTTCTTTACTTGTTCTTCTTGAAAAAAGTAATCACTTTTACTGTTTTAGCTAGGACATAGCCATTGCACAAGCTCTCCAGTCCAATAAGAAAGCTAAATAGAGAGATAAACATTTTTTTCAGGGATCTCCTTCAGTAATTTGCATCCAGAGTGGCTGCTACATGGAGAAAATTTGTCTCTGGGCCATTCTACAAGGCCACAATGAGAGCTGCAGGAGCAGAAGATGAGAAAAAAGGCATCTGTCTGCTGCTGCACTCAGACCAGCCTGCCAAACACTCATCATATCACAGCATCAGTCTGAACAAGAGCTACACGTGCCAGTGGACAATGTATGTGCTGACTCACTCTAGCTGTAAACATGCGCCAGTTGGCACTGACAGGGAATTTTTCAGCAATCTAATTTTGATGGAAAACATTGATTTGTCAAAACTAAGATACTGCAGTGGCAATGTACATACCAATTTTAGCATCCAGACACTCAGCTGCTGCAGAATAATCAGTATCACTGTGGTTGGCTTCTCCCCGAAAAGACCAAGGTCCTGCTCTGAATTAAAACTATTCTTTCCTTCATTCATTATATAGGGAGCGCAGGAAATCATTGTATAGGAAGCCTAGGAAAACTGGTCAGCTAGGTTATATATCTAACCTTGGTGTATTCAAATACCTACCCACAGTTCAATCTTTTCAACCCAAAGTCTTGTCACTCAGTGGGAAAACTGTTCATAATCTCCTCAATATAAATGAAATATTTAATCTTATTCAATGATACAGCAGCACACCAGGTGTCTTACAAGGCTGACAGCAAATGTTTGAAGCATAAAACACCTATGAAGAACTAAGGAGTGAGACTTTTATTTGTGGTTTATGATTCATCGGTTAGGCTCTGTATTGAAACTTACACAGGAATTAGCAGAAAACACATTTTTCACTACTTAAATTTTTGAGAATCAAAATGGTTTTCTGTGCTCTTTCAGGATAATCCTGACATGTTAAAAATGTGATAAAAGTGTGATAGCAAGACTGCAAAGAATGGATTTGGCCCACATTTGAGTTCTGGGAAATTTCAGTCCAAGCCTCTGCCTGTTTGGCAATTGCTTGCATAAATCTGGAAGATATTCAGAAGTCCATAATCTTACAAGAGTTGATATCTTGTTCAGTTGGTCAGAGAACTCTCCTAAGCAGTGCTAAGTTTAACATCTGGGATGAGTCAAATAGACCACGGAAATAAACAATTTAAATTGGACCCCAAGTAACCCAGTTATGACTCTACTGGTATTTCCCCAATAAGAAAGATTTCATATCTTTCTTGTCCATTTGACATTGTTTCCTACTGAGTTAAAAATGTCCAATTCCTATAAAAAATTATTTGAAAAAATAGCATCTTTCCTCAACAGAATTTATGCAATTATAAAATTCCCTAGTAGTAGTTCCCTGATTTTTTTGACTACTACAGATTATTCTTGAATTCCCCCTACCCTTATAGATAATCTGAATCCCAAGAGAGCTCTATCCACAAAGCTTATATGCCACCACTATTTCCAGATTGCCCAAGTTTGCTGTAAATATAACCTCACATCAAAAATATGCTTTTTCCCTCAACTTTCCCTTTGCCAAGCAGAAAGGATGTCCTATACCTTTTCCTTCTTTCTTGTACTTGTATACTGTTGGAGAAGATGGCAGAAATTTACTTTAGCAGTTCATCTCTACAGTTTGGGTCCCTGTGGGCAGAAAATTCCCTTAAATTTCACTTTGATCTATAGTGAAAAACAATTTAAAAATATGAAAGTAACTCTCATTGAAATTCACAGATTTTGTGTGAAACTCCCTCTGTTGATTCTTATTCTTCTTTTGGACTGTAAACTTTAATCTGAATACATTGTATCTGAATGATGCAATTTCTGAATAAATGTAGACATTGCCAGATAATAATAATTCATCTCATCATATCCTTTTCTTTTTGGTATTTGTTATACCACAGCCATCTTTGATCTGTTCATGAAACAAAAGCAGAGACTTTATTTTCCAGAGTAATTTAACTAAGTTGTTCTTCCATCAGCTGAATCAGTACTGATTTCAGTACTGCTCTATAAATCCCACTTGAACCTATCTTCCTTAAACATGTGTGTTCAGATCTTTATATAGCATTACAGTTTAGTTCTCATCATTATCTATTACCTTAACGTTTATAATTTCGTTTTGTATGCTTACAAGAAATACATTGATATCACTTACAAATTTCTTTTTCCTCTTAAACACGTAATTGGTCATTAGTTGTCTTTCTGTAACCGTATTTTTTTCCTATCTTTCTCATCTTCTGTCTGACAAGTTACCCAAAATTTTATCTTCTATTCCATATGTACATTATTTTCTACTTGTTTTAAAAGCAACACAATGCTACTAATCTATTTCTCAAAATATTCACTTTATGGTTTAGTATTGGCAACATTTTTTAGCTTTTAATATCATCTGATTTTCTATGGCATGTGCATTTCTGGGCTCACAATGTTAATGAAAACGATAAGCAAAATCATTTCCAACATAAGTAATTTAGAAATATTTAACCCTTGCCTGAAAAGCCCAATTTTTACACCATGCATTCTTGTCTGTCCTTTAGACCAACTTCAGTTCTCTAAATCTTACCTTTCTCAACATCTTCAGTTTAGTAATTTCCCCTGTGCCTGTACAAAGTACTTTCTGAACTCCAGACAGGGCTAGCTTATGACATTTCTTCACTTTTAAAATAAGTTGTCTCGAGAAAGAAAGATATAGTTGGATGAAATCCATCATTGGGGAAATTTGTATGAACTGCTAATTATATATTGGTTTTCTAATTATTCTCTGTTTTTTAATTATTCTTACATTCTGTTTGTATCTGAATATTGTTCCTGCACTTGCTTAGAGTACTTTTTTTTCCTTTTCAACATGCTTATTAGTTTTATGTCCTAGAGACTTGGTAGGTTTATTTAAATAATGAGATAGTACCCATGATTTCATATGCAAGCTCTTTCTGCAGTTGAGTTCTGAGGAATTTGGTCTTGGTCTTTGTACATCTTGTTTTCATCTTGAAATGAGCTATTTTCACTAAACTGCATGTCAGTCCCACTCATATTAGTATGAACTATAAATTTACTATGGATATGTTCTGTCTCATCATCCAGGTTATTGACAAAAATACTGAGCAATTCTGGCTTCAGTTTCAGCCACCAGGATAGTCCATGTGTTGCTGGCCATTCACTGAATTTCAAATTATTGGTTACAACCCTCTAAGCTGTTCAGTCTAGTAAATTTTTAATTCATCTAACAGGATTAGCCTTGTTTCTTCCAGATTCAAACAAACCAGCTGTACAAGATGGTACTAAAATCCTTGCTAAAGACAAGTGAGATTACATTCACCCATTTTCCTCATTCACATGCCAGTCATTTCATCTGAAAAAGCAATCCTGCTGATCAAACATAGTATGGCCCTCGTAAATCCATTTTTCCTGCCTCTGATTACCTTCTGTGTTTGAAAATGCTTTCTAATAGGATGTTATTCATTTAAAGACTACAATGAAGCTAACCTGCCTATTACTTCACAACTCTTCCCACCTTTTAAAAAAATGAGTAGATTTCTTCTGCTGATCTTGAGGAAACTCCCCCCATGGCCATGACTCTGCATGGAGAATGAGTTTCCATTTTTGGGTAAAATCCACCTGGCCCAGATATCTGCATATATATCTGAGTTTTGTCAATAGTCCTGCTCTGGTGTCCATCTCCTTCCAAACCACGGTGGTGTGCACCAACGTCTGAGAACAAACTTATCCATGAACAATGAAACAAAACTTGTGGTGAGTACTTCAGCCATTTCTATATCCTATTTCCACATTATTTTTTTTTCTTTTCTTTATATCTCTAAAGAGTTCTTATTAACTGTTTCAGTTTTCTTATAAGGCTGAAAACAGTTTGATGACACAAAGAGATTCCACTTCAGCTTTTATTCTCCTTACCCATGTAGACTTTATTGATGTCTACAAATATCTGTATATATGTCTAGTTTTCTTTTATAGCCTAGAGTTTGTTATAACACCCACCCCACCTTAGTTATGGCCTAATTGTATTTAAATGTTTCTCTAATGTTCATAAACTTTTTATTTAAGGATGTTGCCTTCAATTCCATCTCTTTTGTGAATTAAAACTGAAAAAAATATGTCTAAAATTATATGAACTCTGATGATTTTAGATAAAAATATTTTGCTTATCCAAAACTAGCAACTAGCTATCATGTAAGGGCTCAGTCACTGTTAGTAACATTTTTCTACCTAATCTGACTATTTTAAATGCTAGCAACACAACATCCCAACATTTCTCCTTTTTTCAGTAGTCTTGCAGAAACCCATGTATACAAATGAATTATTTATTAAGGCAGTAGGCCCTAGTAATATTTGTTCTATTGTAGCTAATGTATTTTACTAGACTATAAATTCCAAAGAAGTGATCTGTGTATGTCTATGTATACAGAGATTATATATCACGTAAAAATGTTCATGTTTTCCTTCACCTAGTGAGATCTATATTTATATTATATGATTTATATTGTCTTACGATGAAAAGTGAATTAAAATGAAACTAGTTTTCTAATGTAACAAAGTAATCTGGTTGCAAATTACACTTTTCTAAACCAATCCTTTAGTCCTTGTTCTTTGTTTGATCTTCTGCTGCTTTTGAAGGACACAATAGGAAGATATGTATGACTAGTGTGCAAAATTTCAAAACTTAGTCATCTTTTGGTACATAGTACTGAGTTTTTTCTTATTTGTCAGTAGCCTGTTAATCTGGTGCTGATTTAGAGAACTGTTGATGGGCAAAACACACAATTTTGCTGGACAGGGAGATCAGAAAAAATTAGTTGATTTATATTTAAAGATGTAAATATATTAATTCATCCTGTTTACACTGAATCACATGTTTGAATAGGCATCCTTGAACATAATATTTGTCTAAACATAAGCAGTATGTCATTACTTTGTTCGACTCAAATATTTGCAGCTTCTAACAATTGTAAAACATAGAATGAAAATAAAATGCATCTAATAATTATCAGATTAAGTATAGCACACCAAAATAGCTACTGAAAGCAAATTCATTCAATGTAGCTCTATAGAGTACTACAGTAGTCTCTTAATCTATGCAGCTTTTAAAGACAGCAAAACTGAGTGGCAGACATGAGTGATCCAGATGAATAATCTAAGTGCACTGATGAGACCTGACTGAAGGAAATTTTTCAGCAATGCATATGGTATAAAATTCACTAGAAATCAAATTCAGTGGGAGGGACTGTGTTTGTATGTATTTAATAATAAGATATATTTCTTTTTAAAGTCTACATCTTTCAGAAACTTCAGGGGATGAATAAAAAGAGATAATGATTTGTCTGACTACACTTCTGAGAATACTAAATGACTGAAAGCCAAAGCTTGATTGAAACCAAACAAGTTCTGTTTGGGATGCTAGATAAGAACTTGAAAGTCCTATGAGTGAAGGTGACAAAATGCCTTCAAATACATACCAAATCTGCACCACCTTATGACAGACAAGCTCTCATTTTCAAAATTTGAAAGATTTGGTTGGTTTTCCTTTCTTTTAAGAGGCTAAACTAGTTTTTCCTATAAAGATGAGCATTTGGATAGTAATGTTTCTGTCACAGAGACAAGTACATCCATAGAAGATGGAATTTGGAAACGGAGCCTTAATCACGAATATGAAATAAAGATCAATTCACATGTTCAAGTGGCAGATAAAAAACAGTATCAGAATTGCAAAAGAGGCCTCCAGAGATAGGTGAAATAGAAAATAAGGGAAAAGTAGCTCAGATTTGGTACAGGTAAAGTGTTGCACTAAAGCTGCTGCTATGCATTGCTGCTACTTTTAGTTTGAATTTAAGTTTAGCCTTTTGGTACATTCCCTTTTTTTCATGGAAATCTACTTGATCTCTTTTGATCCCAAAATGCTATCATATGATCATTGGGATCTGCACTGTTGGATAAATTAGGCCCTTCCATTCCTCCTTTGGAAAAAGCTGCTCAACATAGCTTCTCCATTCATTTAAAAAGAAAATCAGAAATATAAACCAGATTTTCTGTCTCAAATTTAAAATGTCACTTTCTGAATATATTCTTTGCCTCAGTGCGAGTAGGGGCAATGAAACTGCTTGAATGCTTTTGAACAGTCCAAATACACTTGTGGCAGAGCCCTCTCCCTATCTTCCCCTCTTTTGGATCTCTCTAGTCATTATTTATTCTCTCCTGCTAAATCCTTTCTACAGCTACATTCTGCTGGCAAGAGCAGTAGCCTGCAACTGTCAGACACATTTATCCTCCTTCTATATTTATCCATAGTCTTTGGTAGATTCTGTGAAAAAGATACCTAAATCAGACTGAAAGAGGTAAGGAGGGAAGATAGCAATTCAAATGGAAAAATAACCCCTAAAGTGAATATATTGTCAAGATCAAAGAGAAAACTGGTAAAATTTTATAGAAGGATAAGAACGTATAATCTGTGAACACTTGGAACAAAGACAAGTTGAATCATCTCCAGGTTCCTAAGTCAACCAGGATGTCTGAACAGAAGATTGATTAGGACTTCTTATAGAAACTGTATATCTCAGCTTAATTTTACCTAGCTATGCAAGTACCCAATAAAAATAGTGTTAGAGGACAGACTGTCTTTCTTTCAGCTGCTGACTGCCCACAGCCCAAGCGATGCACTCTGACAATGGCCTTCCTTAGCAAGGATGAATTTGAAACTCAGAAAGGATAAGGTCACGATTTGCTAGGTTACTGCAATTCCCTTTGCCTTTCCTTCAGTAATAGAAGGATATGCATGGATCATATTCTTGTTTCAGACAAATAGATGTGGAAATATGTATCCAGTAGCATGATGAAGAGTGTGAAGATGATTTCTTATGGCTTCAAACAAATCTTAATATTTTATCTAAAAAAAGTCTTTGTGATGAAAGAATGCAACATATTTTGTAGAGGCACACTTATTCTGAAATAACTTCTTCATCAAAGCAGGTGCTTTTCAATATATGTATTCCTTTACCTGCGCCCACAAACAGTAATTTAAATCACATAAGGTAAGAGCAAGAATTCCACAAGAGGAACGAGAGTATTTTTCTTACATTGTAGGAACCTAGGTAAAACATGCAGTGAAATCTGTATATGTTTTAAGATTACCAGGTCAATTCTAGACATTTCAAACATAAAGAAAAAAAAGAAGTCAATTTCAGGCTCGTCCTATTTGCATGAGTCATATAAACTTAAGACAGGCCTTTAAAGGAGGAGGCTTATACCTGTAAATTAAGTAGAGTCAGGGAATAAACATGGGCCCTGAAGGTGAATTCCTTTTGCCCTTCAAATACTCACCGAGGTCCACACAGCACGTGCCAGCTTGCTCTCCTGCAGCAGCCATTCCCAAGGAGCCAGTTGCATTACTCCATAGTGAAGGATGGAAGAGTTTGAAAGCTGGGATACAGATAAAGTTTGCCAGAGGATACACATTGACACTGTTCTGTTTACACATACAAATATACCCCTAGTGTCCTACATACATCTCAGGTGAGATGCTCAGCTTTCCCTAGTTTTTCTAAATGTGATTTGGGAGATGAAACGAGCAGAAAATGCGTAGAAGTCCCGCACTGAATATTTATCTTGTATTATTTCAGTTGGAAATTGAGTAAGAAAAAGATTCATGATGCAGTTAACTGCTTTCAGAAGTGAGGCACGTGTGTGCTCTAGCAAACACAGAGAAAAGGCACAGAAATGCATATTTTCTTGAAAAATTCAAAGGCTCATAGTGTTAAAATGACACGTAATGTCCACAGGGAACTTGTACACAGTACAAGGAACTAGAATGCCTATCTTTTTCAGGGGATGGCATTCAGGTGGAGAGCTGGTTTCATCCTGTGGTGAGAAACCACAGCAAGTAGCATTAAGGGGAAAACTACATTTTTTAGCTTGGCGATCAAGTGTCATTTAAGCAAGATTCTGTATTGCTCCAGTGATATAATGTCTAGACATCAATAAATTGAATCAGTAAGGGACAATATGATGACTTATTTACAGAAGTCTATATGAGAGCAGTTGAATTTTAAATGCACAGTATCTGCAGAGATCGCACACACTCAATACTTCGAATTGCTCATTCTTTTTCCTAGAACAACCTTACGAATTAAAATTTTACATGTTCTATTCTACCATTTAAAAATTAATATTTCTTCCTAAAATACATAACTGCTGTACTTTTTAACTCTCATATGATTAGGTTGAACCACCCTGAGTGGAGGTGGTTTGCATATTTTGTTGCACAATCATACCACCTAATCAACTCCTGGAGAGTTCCACACGGCACCTGCCCAGCTTGTTTCCTTTGGGATCAATTTTTATTTTAGTCTTTCAAAACTATGGTGTATGATTCCAAAGAAATCATTTTATCATAACTGCAGAATTCTTTTCAAAAGAGAAGAGAGGAAGGAAGGAAGGAAGGAAGGAAGGAAGGAAGGAAGGAAGGAAGGAAGGAAGGAAGGAAGGAAGGAAGGAAGGAAGGAAGGAAGGAAGGAAGGAAGGAAGGAAGGAAGGAAGGAAGGAAGGAAGGAAGGAAGGAAGGAAGGAAGGAAGGAAGGAAGGAAGGAAGGAAGGAAGGAAGGAAGGAAGGAAGGAAGGAAGGAAGGAAGGAAGGAAGGAAAAGAGATAAAAAAGAATGAGATGAAAAACAGAGAGAGGAAGAAAGAAAGAAGGAAATAAAGAGAGAGAAAGAGAGGGGAAAAAGAAAAAGAAAAAGAAAAAGAAAAAGAAAAAGAAAAAGAAAAAGAAAAAGAAAAAGAAAAAGAAAAAGAAAAAGAAAAAGAAAAAGAAAAAGAAAAAGAAAAAGAAAAAGAAAAAAAGAAAAAGAAAAAGAAAAAAGAAAAAGAAAAAGAATAAAAGAAAAAGAAAAAGAAAAAGAAAAAGAAAAAGAAAAAGAAAAAGAAAACGAAAAAGAAAAAGAAAAAATGAGAAGGGACATGGAAAAAATGAGAGGAACATGGAAAAAAAGAAATGAAAATGTTAAAGGAAAGAAGTTACAAGAGTGAGGCAGAGAGATCCCAAATTCGCTTTGACCAAGAGACCAGAATTTCACAGGATCTACTGTGTCCTGTGAATCTTTTGTCTTTCCAGAAGGAAATGGTAATTGGCAGATAGAATGAGCAACTGACAGATATGGTCTCATCCATTAATCTATCCAAATATGTGTCATAACTGAGTGGAGAGAGGTATGAAATAGCAAGAGTATAAGGAATCTAAATTTAGACTTACTGTAATTTTAGACCACAGACTGCTACTGCCTGAAGCAAAGACCCAATTACTAAGTGCCAGATGTTGCAATTCAGAAACACATCTGTAGCATGGGGAAATAAGTAGGAAATCCTCTCAAAGATAAAAATGCCAGATGATAAGGCATTTTAAAATTTAATTAATTTTAGAACATATGGCAGTGCTTTCAGAAACACTGAGTGTGTTTTGAACAACTTAAGTAGAGGGTGTTGACCAAAAGTAAGTTTGTTTTCAGAAGCAACTGTTTACCACATACATTTCAAGTAAACAAGGTTTGTTTATTCAAAATAAAAAGATTGGAGAGGTTGGCTTTTTAATTAAATAAAACATGAACAGCATCCATCTGCTTACTTGCTGTGCATTGACAAAACCTAGGAGTGTTAAAGAAAAAAAGAGAGAGATCTACCTAATAAGCATCAGGCAGTCATCCAATGACATCATTCCTAGTAAAGAAGTAAACCCACAAGCTTTAATTGCCTTCTGTTACACCTAGAATTCTCACTAGAATATTGTACACTTTGAACTATTTTCAAATTTATTATGGAGAGGGGAATTATCCTGTCAGAGTTCATGTTTCAATAACTAAATCAAATGTACCATGAAGCCATGGGGGAGAGTTCACAGGCACTGTTTTGCCCCTATGCATTAGTGTTTACATTTTGTTGATGTGACTGCCCATTTTTATCATACTTGTAAAATATATCATTGTTTCATCTTAATATTTCACTGTGCTGCACTGAATTCATTTTTATAAGCATTATATGGATTTAGACTAAGCTGCTGGTCTTTTTTAAAGGTTCTTTTTCCTCTAGTGGTCTAACTTCATCAGTAGTTGGACAATTTCATACATAGTGGTCATTTATATTATTTGTTTGGGCCAGAAGTGGGATTTGTCTTAGTCCTTTATAATTAATTTTGAGAGATTCTGAATGTCACATTTAAATTATTGAAGATATGGGGAGAAGAGTGTGAAAGACAAATTATATGTAAAAATTGATTTAATATTTGAAACAGGTGCACTGAATATAACTAATAAACAAACCCTAGCATTGTCAACCCCACCTTCTGTAATTTTTCTGATTTTCACATTACAGGTATGTGTCAGGAACACACAGACACAAGTATTTCTGGTCCTAGATAAACTTTAAATAACCAAATACTTCAATAATGCTTCAGCTGGGAAAAGTGGTGGCCAACCAGATATCCTGAGCTGCATCAAGAGAAGCATGATGTCCTAATGGATGGTGTCCTTGTCCACAGACAGTACTAGATGATCTTTAAAGATCCCTTTAAACCCAAACCCTTCTTTGAGTCTAATAATATCTTCTGGATGTCTAGCAAACTAGAGTTGTTTCCACTAAAATAGTTCTTGCAATCTGAAAGGTCTTGGTGTATTCTAGCTAGAAGTGGAGGGAGACAGAAGGATATATATGTGATGGCAGTGTTACAGCAAGAGGTGGCAGGAGTATATAAAATACCTGCTCTTTTATGGGGTAGTGGTGTCTCTTGAAATAAGGGATAGCTTGGCAAAACTCCATTATCAACATTGAAGACTGTAGTGAGGCCAGAGCCAGAATATTGTACTAGCTTCTGTTAGATGTGGGAGTGGAGATTTGAGTGTTAGTCCATCTCAAAGACCTAATATCTGAATGGATGAGAAGGAAAATAATACCACATGGAGATAAGATTATTTCTGTGTGGAAAGACGGAAAGAATGTGAAAGAATTCAAACAGAAAGCTGCAAGTCTTGGAAATATTTTGCCAATTGGACAAGACTGTACTTCAAAGTCATGTATAATTCTGGGTAGTAATATCTTCTTTAATACTCTTAGATTCTTATTTTCAAGTCCAGTTTTTTCAGCTGATGCTGATTCCTCAGTGTATATATATAATCTCTGTCTACTAAATGGTGTTTCACACTGTCTAAAATTTTTCATCATTTTTTGATGTATCTGTGCATACTGGTTAGAAAGCACCATAATGCTTTCTACTTCCCATGGTGTGCTCAAGTTTATAGTACAGTGCACTGGATATTTGCTGGCTATTAAATTTTAGTATAGTAAAATCAATGTTGCATACTTTTATCAAACAGACAATAAAACTAATTCAGATCATGAGCCTTAAGAAAATTCCATCTTCTGGAAAATTAAGAACATTTCCCCTGTGGATTTAATAAAAAAATCACCAAACCCATACTTCTCCTGCTTGTATTTTCAGGTCATGCAGACTTCAAAGCTTTTCCGGTTAAAAGAAAAACGAGGTCCCTCTGTTTCCAATGTACATATTTTCTTTCAAGAAAGTCCATGTACCACTGCTTAAAAATTAAGTCTCACCTTGTGGCAAACAGAAACCAATGAGGCAATGAGACTCCAGTAATTGCAGTTGAAACTTTTTATTAGGAACAGGAAAACAGTAATTATAGAGCTGAAAATGTACTTATGGAAACCACAGAAAACACAGGGGCCTTTGACATAAAGACTCAGAGTCCTTCTGGTTTTCTTTTGCCTAAAAGAAGTGGCTTACAGTATAAATAAAACTGATTGATTTGGGGTTGGATTTGGGAGCCTGAGTTCCACTGACAATCAGTGGGATTTATCGAAAGTCTCTTATTCATTTCTGGGAATCTCAGCTTTGAGGAAGATATATTGTTAAACATACTGGGGTTTTTTACAGGGTTTTTTTTTCTCACTGTGTCTAGCAGAGACATGTTTTCATTACGAATCAGTGGTTTACTCCCTATATGCTATACTCACATGGGTATTTTTATTGACTGTGAAATAAATATCTTAAAGAACATGTTCTGTTTACAGATCAAGAGCTACTGTAGAAACAACTTTTCAGACATAAACATATTACTTGCTACCAGCATCTGTTACAATTCTATAGCAGGCAATTATTGAACAAAAATTAAAATTAATACATTAACCTAACCTAAAAAATGATAAAAAGAAACCAAGCTTGACTGTATAACAGTTGATGCTGAAGAAATACAGCATCATACAGAAATGAGCATTTGGATTTTCTCAAAATAAATTATAGCTGTTGCTTTTTATACAGGAATAATGCTCCCTAAGCCTTATGGCAAGCCTTTAGACTTTAGGGGTCCCTTTGGGAAGGAAATATCACTAAGTGCAAATGATTAGGCTGTCACAGGGTGTAGGGAAAAGTCTGGTCATTATGTCCTGGGACTAGAGTCATCACTATGGAAGCCAAAAAGATGGTCTGAGGGAAAGAATAGCTGTCACATTATGTGCAGTTCTTTGAGTGACACATTTTGAATAGATAGGAATGGGGGCCAGCATTGAAATTTTTCTGACTTTAGCTGTCTTCCTTATCTAATTTATCATAATTGGTTTTCATCCTTTCTTTTCTACCTTCCACTCTTTCTAATAATCTCTCAATTTCTTAATTATTTCCCCCCCCTTTCTTTATTTAGAAATTTCCCCTCAGTTGGTTTCCAGTATAAGACTTGTTCCAGTAAGAAGAATTCTTCAGATAAAAGTACACTTGAAAATCTTTCTAATAGAAACATGGCTGCTAAAAAAAAAATGTAAAAGAAATGTCTTTAGTTACTGGTAATACCTCAAAACTATTAGACAGCATCCAAAGGAAGGAACAAAAGATGGGGAAGGGCCTTAAGGTGAAGCTGCATGAGGAGCAGCTGAGGGCACTGGGTCTGTTCAGCCTGGAGGAGACTGAGGGGAGACCTCAGTGCAGTTACAGCTTCTTGTGAGGGGAAGAGGAGGGTCAGACCCTGATCTCTGCTCTGTGGTGACAGTGACAGGACCTGAGGGAATGGCCTGAAATTGTGCCAAGGGAGGTTTATGTTGTATATCAGGAAAAGGTTTTTCACCTAGATTTTGATTCTTCCAATTGTCTCAGGAAGCATAACTCAGATTTACTTTATTTTGAAAATATCCTGAAATTCCACATATATTAGAAGCAAGAAAATTATATAACCTAGATGCTTTTTACAAAAACAGGAGGAAATTGAAACATATTCCTGTGGCCAGGAATATGTTTTGGCTGCTAATAACTAATATTTTAGTCTGTCTGTACCCAGGCTACAGAGAAAAAGGTCCTTTAACACAGTGCTAGGAAGAGTCAGAATAGGAAACCGAAATGATAGATTTAACTTTGCTCTTCTGCCTTATCTCTCAGCTCTTTCTCTCTGACTTTGTTTTAAAGGATACAAGTTTAGATTTCAAACATAATAATGACAGAGTCTCCAGCCCATCTGAACCAACCTGTCCTTGTTTCTCAAAAAGGACAAGTGATGCATCCAGCTTTTCTGAGCTGGGGTTTTGTTGGGGTTTGTTTGGAGGGTTGGGGGTTGGTTGGGGTTTTTTAAAATTTAGTCAAATAGTTCGTTTGCAATAATTGTACATATAGTCCCATTCCTCCAAAACAAGCAAGAAGAAAAAGCTAGAAACTGTTGTGGTGGTTTTTCAACTCAAGTAGGCTTTCCATTTACTCAAAATCAAGTGCTTTTTCCAGTGTTACACCCTGTACTTCCCTCTTGGCATCCAGAGATTTGGTTCTTTACAGATGTTCTTAGTAACCTGTTCCCAAATCAATGTCTCCAACTTCTCTGTTTTCAGTCAGGGTGCCTATGATTTCAACAAGCTTCTCTGTGTTCTGCGTTTGGATCTCTGTCATTCCAAAAAAAGATTTTGTAATTTGATTTCACCTGAATGAAAGGAATGACCAACATATATATTCTCAGGCGAATCAGACATCACAACCAACAACCACCATTTTGGAGGTAAGCACACTTACTAAAATTTTTTCCATAAAATTTTGCTAAACAACTGTCCTACTCATCTCTTACACAGGTTAAGTGACTCCCCTCTGTTGCCTTTATGGGAGATTCCCTAATACAGGTAGGTTCATGGGTCAGTGTGGTTTTAATCTCAAATAATGTATTTATACCTTCATGCAAATAAATTACTAATGCGAGAGACATATTTTAGTAAATAGGGAAGGAATCCCAACTTCTTGTGTAAAGCCATGCAGAGGACTTCACAGTTTGCAAAGTAGGACCTTGAAGTATTTAAAGCTTTTTTACAAATATGATTATTTTTCTTTTGGTTTTGTTGTTTGGCTTTGTTGTTTGCTTTTTGTTTCATTTTTCTCCTTATCTTCTACATAAATTATATAGCTGTTCTATATATATTTTTCAGCACCAGCTTAAGTATCTGATACCCAGAGTTCATATTAACCAGAATAAAATAAGGATTTCAGGAAAAGGGAAAAGCAAAATCAACAACAACAAAATAGCCCAACAACAACCAAACAAACAAAAAGGCACCTCAGAAGAGGATAAAAAGAACAAAATTAAGCAAAACAAGAGAAAAGCATGATAAAAGTATGGATGAGGCATGCAGGCCTAGGAATGTAAAATTTTTCCTGCTTGCAGAATCACTCATTTTTTGAAGCACTAGGCTGATATGTGAATTGCACCTTTTCAAGGTGAGAACACTTAAGACAAAAAATAAGGGTAGAGGGAGAGTGAGCAGAATTCACACCAGATAGATGTGTGAACTCAGAGGGACTAGTAGAGACAAAGGTTCCTCTCAGAGACATTACAGCTGAGGGATAATATAGTTGTAAAGGACACAGAAAATGAGAGCATAGTTTAAGTTCAGTGCACATTAAATATTGAGATCTCAGACAACAGTAACTTTGAAAGAGTCTTTCACAATTTCTGTGTAGTACCAGTGGCCCCACATATTTTTGACTTTTTTTAATGAGTTTGAGGCTGTAGCATATAAAGAAAATAGTATAAATAATATTACAAACCATGAAATTGGGAGATCAATACATTTTAACATGGGCTTTCTTATTTAATTTCCAGCAAATATCTCTGTTTTCATTGCTGACAGCTTCATTGAGGCTGGCTTGACTGAAAGACGAGCACCCAAAATTGCCACAGCTCTGTTCTCTACCTTGCAACACAGAATGTAAAACAGAAGTGGCAGCTTGAGCCACGAGAAATCACAGGAATAGGAGATAGGGAAAATTTCTTAGAAATTGTTATCTTCCACCAACTTATTTTGAAGTAGAAATTATATCTTCATTATAAAAGTTTAGACTATAATGGAAAGACAAATGCATGAAAAGTGTAAATTATTTCCTGCCTCCCATACCCCACCCAACCAACCCAATCCTTTTGTTAGAGTCGCCATTTTAAATTTGTATCTTCTCTGGGGCAAATGAAGCAATATTAAAACAACTTTCACCCAATAAAAGACATTGGAAATGAAATTGACAGTACTGAAAATGGTGGTACCTCCATTTCCTGACATAAAGTGAATCCTACCTTTTAGTGATGTACTAAATTCCATAAGTAATCTGATTTTCTTCTCATCCCTATGTACAGAAGAAGAGCTCCTAATATTAAACTGCTAGTGGCATTTAGAGTGCTTTGTACTGGGAACTTGATAAAAAAGTTCAGTTTAGAATGTTTCTACAATGTCAAATGTGTTCTACAATGCCAGCCTATTAATATTGTAGAAGGCAGTGGGGCTATTGACTGTAGTCCAGCCTAGTTTCTGCTGCCACGTTTTATTTTTGTGCAATACAACTGTACATTGAAGGACATTGTTGGTAGCAAGCCAGGTTGCTCCCATAGTAGTGTTTACCAGTATATCACTGATGAACAGGCCTTGGGGTTAATAGGTAGATAGACTTCAGGCTTCACTGGCAGCTCAGAGGCACCAAGATCAAGCATAAAGGCTTTTGGAAGTCCGTAATTTTAAAACATGATATCATGAATGGCAACACTGAGTCTGAGCTGTGAGAGATGAAAGCTGGAGGGAAAGGGAAAAAGAAGAGCAGCCTCACAGCAAACTGCAGTGGTTTGGAGTTTCTTCTGTGGACGACAGTGGGGGTGAGTCAAGCTTAAAAAGCCACATGTCTCTGTTCCCAGTAAAACCAGACGTTACTAAGGCTCCTCTGCCTGTGGAGACACTGCAAGGGTAGCACTTGCATCAATGTTATCTCTTGTGACCACGGGCTGGAAAGCAAACCTACTCATGCAGATGCAGCAAAGTCAGTCTACTGGATGCAGGCACATGACATTTAGCATGAAAAACAAGTCATGCTAAAAAGAATGACAAATTTCCTAGAAGATCCAAGGAGAAGATCTGGTCTGTTCAGTTTAGATGCATAAATTTTGATGTCCAGGATCTCCTCCTTGAGATTACCAAACACTGCCACCTGCCCCATTGTGCTATAGAGGGAACATGGGTACCCACCTCAGATCCCAAACACAGTTTAATCAGGAGCAATTGTCATAGGAAAACACTCTTCCTGTAGCTGAGAAACTGCTTCATTTAAAATCCTGTCATAAAGTGCCTGACAGAGAATATCTTAGAAGGGTTTTGTATTCACAGAGTGCAAGAGTTAAGTGAGGTCTTTCTCTTTAAATGGTTGTTGTCCTTCACCCCACTTCCCTGCAGGCAGACCTTTGCACTCTGAAGAGCTCAACTGAAATCAGTATAGTTCAAAAAGAGCACAGGGCTTTACAACTTATATGAAATAGGAGGATAATTATGGAAAAGACACAAGTGTATTACAGACACCGGGAGGCAATAAGAGGCAAAGGACAAGTTTACAAACAATCCTGCCCTTCTGTAGGCCAGCAGCATGCACAGCTTGACAGTTCAATATATAGCTTGTAATTTGTATACAATTTTATAGTTCCAAAATATTATATTGAGTCAGTACTTTAATATATCCCACTCTGCATCAAACAGTACATTCATGAAAGCATCAAGCTGCCTTGCTCCTTTTGAGGTCCCTGGCACTTTCTGAGGTCTAGGGCAGGCAAATTCTCTCATCACAATAACTGTCAGATCCCAATCCTTATTCTTGTTCCACAAAAACAGATCCACAGAGCCTTACAGCATTCCACAGCATTACAGTGAAGATTCAGTGAGATTTCAGAATCACATCTGCAAAGCCAGGTCCACATCCTGTTTTTCTTGGGTTGTATTTAAAGAAAGCAGAGCTGAATGTCTGTGGAAGAAGTGGGGGTAAGGCCTCCCACTGGGAATAGCAACCATTTGGTGTATAAAAAGCTAACAAATTATATTAATAACTTAGAAAAGGCATCACTTAAGTTATGTTTAAACTACCTATCGCTTTCAAATACATAAAGCAAAATTACCTTAGCATTCACATATAGTGAAAAATATTACTGTAAAAGTCTGACAAGTTGCTATAGATTATCAGTTCTGTCTGACTTGCTACAGAAGAGAAGAAATAACTGAAGACTATAATGGGCAAGAATGAGACCAGAAAGGAAACAAAAAGCTGAAGATGATGAGTTAGAAAGGCCATCAAACCACATGGTTCTTGGTTTGGTGCCATGTTTTTGTGCCACAGTCACTCCTTCCAGTACTGATCTTTCATGCCCATGTCTGGCAGCTGTCTGCAATAACCTCACCCTGCTTCCATACTCTGACAATGATCTATGTAGCATTGAGTGGGGCAGATGCACTCCTTCAGACCAGGACTTCAAAGTGATATCCTGTCTGGAAAGGAAAAAGCCTTGGCTTCCATGACACATACCAGTCTGTAGTTGTACTCTATTTTGCTAGAGTTTATAAGTAAACAAAACAGAAAATAGAAGTTTCTATATAGCCTAAAACTAGACTTCTTACAGCTGATGGCTTCCTCTAATTTGTGGTCCATGGGAAGTGGAGGCCAGAAGAGAAATCCATAAATGATGGATTATGTATCAGGTGTTGCAGAAGTTACCCAGCAGTATCAGAGTTGATGAATGACCAAAAAAAATTCTTTTGCTGAGGACCTAATATTTGGACTGCACTGAAGGAAATTATCATGAAAGCTGCTGAAAAGCTTCAAATTATAAATTTTCTGATAACTGTAATTGTATTTCATTCAAGATTTGTATGGATCTCTTTATATTCCTTGGGTGTTTCAGCAAGCAAAATTATCTCAAATATCTCAGTCACAATTTAATTCAAAATGCAAATAAATTATCCTACAACTTCAGAGAAGAGACCTCATTATTCAAATAAAATCATTACTAGATAATCAGTGTAATTTTGGAGAGATGATGTGCAAAATCAAAGTGTGCATTTTAAAGGCTGTCTCTAATAAATTAGTAGAAATTTGGCAGCTGATTTAAAGGGAAACAGAATTCCACCAAGTATCATTATTCCAATAAAATATGAGTTGAAGTCATGATGAAAAACATGCAATAACTTCAAATCTATCTAAAAGCTGCTAATTCTTATTCTAGAAAAAAAAATAAATAAAAATATCCAGAGCTGAGAAATGCCCGCATTTGGGTTGAAGGGCCATAAAGTTGATAAGAGGACTGGAGAACCTCACCTCTAAAGACAGGCTAAGAAAGCTGGAGCTGATCACCCTGGAGAAGAACAGTTGTGTGGAGGAGATCTCACAACAACATTCCAGCATCAGAAGGGGCCTACAGGAAAGCCAGAGATGGACTCTTGGTGAGGAACTGTAGTGACAGAACAAGGAGTAATAGGTACAAGCTGAAAGAGTGGAAATTTAGGCTCAATATTAGGAAGAAACTTTTTGACTGGTGAGACACCAGAGCAGGTTTCCCAGGGAGGGTGTGAATGTCCCATCCCTGGCAATGTTCAAAGCCAGGCTGGATAAGACCTTGAGCATCCTGGTCTAGTGGGATGTGTCCCTGCACAGGGAAGTGGGGTTTGGAACTAAATGATCTTTAAGATAAACATCTCAACATTCTATGATTCTATGAATTGAGAATAATTTTATTTTAATAATGTTAAAAAGAACAAAAATCCAGAGGATTACCTTCTTTCTGTAACTCATTAAGATACAGTTGGTCTCTAAGATGAAGCTCTAGTAACTTACATTTCATTCTCTGCTCATGTAAAGCCGTGTGTTGCACAACTTTTTTCTTTATTTTCTCAGTTTGAGATAATACCTTAGTGTTTGTTGTATCAGTGCCCCTAGATGTAAATGCTGGAAGAGAACAGATGGATTTTGCAAGATGTCCAAATCATGTATATTATTTTTCAATTCGTAATCCCTTCATTCTCCGTAATATTTGTCACAGTCATATGTACCCAGACAGCAGTGGCAAATACAGTGTAATTTTGTGTACAAATGCCCCCCACTCAGTTGTGGATATTTAACTGTTCTGCCCCAAGCATAAGATCAAAGACACATATCCTAATATATGTTCAAGAAGAGACATATATTTTCATCCACCAACTTTTCTATTCTTCCCCTGTGATTTATGGCATCACACAAAAAACATAATTCTAATCTGAAAATTCTCCTCCGGAATTTGCAATGTTGCTGAATTCAAAAGGGACAGTAAGTCAAATGTATCAGACAAGATTGTTCCATTATGCTAATTTTCACATTTTATTGCTGCTGAGTAGATTGGTTATGGAACTGTGCATTGGTTACTATGTTATGTGTTTCTAAATTCGTCTTGCCACCTAAATGATTCTGTTTCTCTATGGAAGGTCTTTGGGGTTGTGGAACACTTCCAGTTTGCCAGAAGTAGGTTTGATAATAGTTCAAAAAGGGACCCTAGATTCCTTTCACTGAGCTTCTTACTGGCTTACATACTAATTGCACATATTACTGTATTATTATATAATATATAGTAAAAATACAGACTCTTATTTGAACCTAAGGTATAATGACTGAGAAATTCTCCTCAATGACCTCTAAAAAGCAGTTTATCTGGTACACAGTGTCCACATTCTTTCACAATTGCAAGCAGGATGGCTAATATGAATGTCTCTTTGTATTCAGTCTCCCACAAAAGAGTGTTCTGTACAGAGAAGTCATTCAAAGTATAGTAGTATAGGCAGAGTGGCTGATTCCACGGAAGGAGACCCTCCCATCTTTCTCTAAAGGGTTCCAGATGGGATGGACCCAAAAGGGAAGCATTGATCTGTTGGCTTCTCATGGAGAGAAAAAAAGGAAAATGAGTTAATGAGTAGGCCTTAGACATATTCAATTTAAAAACGTTCTTTTATGATGAGTAGGTTGTTTCTGTTAAGAATAAGCAATCTTACAGTGTCAAGGAAGATTTAACAGTTTTACAAAAGTAAATATTTTGGGCAGTCAGCTATGTCTGACTGCATATTGACTGCCCTCTGTTAAATCAGTCACTTGCCACATTGGGCTCTAAATGTTTAGAAAAGCAACTAAGTGAGAGAGAGAGGTGGAAAACCCTGTGTATTTGTTGCACTCCTATTCACAGTACAGAAATCACTGTGGATCTACTTTTTAGCAAAGGTGTGGGATGGTGGGAGGGCCTGTGAGTACTGAGTGTGATGGGCTCACAAGGCAGCTAAAGCTGCAGAGCAGCTCTGCTCTTGTTGCCCCCCAGGCAAAACACAAAGCCCACAGGACTTGACAGTCTTTAATTAGAAAGAATGTGTTACTGGAGAAGATGGCAAACAGCCAGGTGCCCTAACAGTTGTCATACCAAGGAGCTAGAGAAGAGAACTGTGAATAGTTACCTAAGCTTTGGAGAAGAATCTGTCATATGCTTACCCTCTTTCCTCCTTTCACTAAAGGATTTTTCTTCAAGACAAAGATATCCTTGTGATTTAGGGAAGAAAATTATTTCATCAAGCAGCTCAGGTTTATTCTTGCATACTTGCTGATGAGGCCTTGATCTAGCCCTTCTGAATGATCCCAAAACTTTAAACTGTAGCTTACTTAAAGACCATCAACAAAGGCCCTCCACTACAACAGCTATGCAAAACCTTGGAGATGAGGGTCAGGGTTTGCATTTTGCCCGTTCGATTCAGATAAATTAACCAGTAAACCAAGATAATAAACTCTCTACTCACAGTTTGTTTCTTTCAAGTCCAAGCATATCCACAGTGGTACTCTAAGAAATTTGCCTAAACTTGCCACCATGGCTGCTTAACACAGGAGGCTTTCAGAAAAATAAACATATACATTTTCCAGCTGGTTTATGGTTCTTTAACAGCAAGACTTGGCCAATAATTTTCATACAAAATAATCTTCAAAAAATAGCACAATTGAAGAGAGATTTTTTACCATTCCATATTGTAAGGCTGAATATGTACTGCACAGGCACATCACCATTCAAAGAGTAATTCTACTTTCAGGTGTTGTATTCTTTCAGGAAGACTCACAGACTTTATAGTCATCTCTCAAGAGACAAGGACTCACAGTATAGGACTGTTGTAAGGTTCTTCCAAAAATAAATAATCAATAGAAAGCTATCCTACTGAGTGAGAATATTGCAAGGAAAAAACATGTTATGGAAAACTACATCACAGTTTTCATAACAAAGCAAGAACAAAAAGAAAGGAAAGATTATTAAAACTGCAAGATGTGCAGCAAGACTGTCATCAGAGCAGGAGCTGGTAAGTGAAACTGAAAAACATTAAGTTGCTTTTATTCAGATATGGAGTTACAGGCTCTGAACCACTTCCCTTGCATACCCTCTGAAGGCATTAGGAGTGACACAAAGAATGCAAGATCAGGAGCCTGCAGCAAAACCAGGGCTTAGCTCAGCCGTTCAGGGAATTTATGTTCTCTCTGCTAAAATAAATTAGAATAACAAATATTGGGAGAGACTAGACAGGGAGTTCACCTTGCTAAGTGGTTACCATTTGTGCTCCAAGTAGAAACATAAAGTAACAAGATTATGTCTGATTTACAAACAGGCAGTTCTTTACTCTACTTGGAAGAAATAAGGATTCATTCCTGCTTTCATGTGCACCTTTAAGTCTGTTCTCATGTAAGACTTAGCCTTTTTAAGCTGAAGCTTTCATTGTTTAATTTATTATTTATATTAGTGTTAGCATTAATATTTCATAACCATTGGCCATCTGTGAGATGAAAGAGAAACCCAAGTTTGAAAGTCAGAGAATCAAATATATAAAACAGTTTTTTCAAATTAAAAAATTGTTATATTAAAAAAAAAATACAGGAGACATTCTCTGCAAATAAACTTCATTTATAATTCAAAACCTAAGATAATGAATCCCAAAGGTCAAGTCTTTCAAGTGAAGTGGCTGACCTTGGAATCAGTCTGTGGGCCTATCTCAGTGCTCTTAAGCAGTGTCCCCTGAGGCTTAGTGATATTAGATCTTTTAAGCCTGGCAGCTCTCAGCCTTCTCATTTCTTTCATGAATCATAGAAAAACTCAAGATACCAAGTGTCAAGATACAATGGATATTTCCACAGCTTCCTTTTCCCATGATGTAAAACTATAAAACATCTCACAAAACTACCATTATGCAGCAGGCACTTATTCAAATTAATAATCTTTAATTTTTTCGGTCGCAGCAAGAAGGAGACCACAAGAAATAGAACTGCTGTAATGCAACTTTCTGAGCATCAAGACATTTTCAGGATAAGCAATGTAGCCACTGAGCCATAGTAGAGCACATCAGAGCAGCAAATGGCTGGTGTGGCTCCTCAGTCTGGAGTCAGCAGGTCCAGAGAAGACAACTGCAGCAGCTGGCAGGAGGCAGAGGACCAGCTGAGGCAGCATCCCAGATGACAAAATGTCTCATTATGGCTCTGTACAGACATGCTTAGTTTAGCCCATAGTCTGTACCAAAACAGATAATTTTCTGCTTGCTTTAAACTTTATTATTGATCTAGGACTCCAGATTCCCCCTTACTGTTTTATTGAGACCATCTTTCAACTTTGTATCTTCTAAATCTAGCTACTAAATTAAGTGAGAAGATAAAGCATAATTTTCAGTTTTAAACAGTAGAACAATGGATATGTATTATTTCCACACAAAATCTCAGAAATTAATCCTAGTTTTCAATTAACTCTCTACTAAAATTTTCTTAGAATACTATGTAATAGCAGCTAATGAGAAAAGCAGTGTTATCTGTAATTATGCATGTACTAGACAACTAAATATGACATAATGTTTAAGGGTTTAGGTATTGTCTTTTTAATAAAAAAAATAAAAATAAAAATCTTTCAAAATGAGAGTATGAGAATGGATTATTTATTTCTCCTAATGTATGCCAAGGAGATTTGTCATGAATGTTGTGTGCTGTGTTTCTAAGACTTGAATACAACTTTTCAGGGCAATATCTCATTTTATTATTAATTGTAAAATGTTCAATTTTCATTGGGCTTCCATTAGGCTCTGATTTTATTAAACAGAGGCTTTTCTGAAAGCCCCTCACCTTGAATTAGGAGTAACAACCCATTTGCTTCACTGATAGAATTTATTCCCTGGGACATTTCTAATTTTGCCTGCCATTCCCAATTAACCTATTTTTCTATGGAGATATTTAGCTCTAACTCAAGGTATTCCACAGAAATATGTAGGATTCACCTGACCTGGTGTAGAGATCTATGTCTTAGTTAACTAGTCCCTAATTGTTCAGAAAAAAATGGGCAATTATAGGACACAATTCATTCTTTCTAACATAGATGTCCAAAATATTGGGTCAAACTTCATTTTCCAAATTACTTTTTTCATTAACAAATGACAACAAAGGAAATAGGAGATGGCTAGTTCAGTGGACATATCTACAATCTAGACCACCTGCCCAAATGCATAGGTTTCTTACAAATACAAGTTCTTGAAAGTGAAGTATTTTGTCTTTTGAGGCATTTTTCATTACTTGTCTTTGTATGATTGCTTTTTCATGATGCACCAACAGCTGTTTTGGTGTGATCATTGGATTAGGTGTTTGATCAGCTTTGCAGCATCACACTCCCTATGTATTGGAAAGATCCCAGTGGAAGCTCTGTGCCATTAACCTCACTTTGCAAACTCATGAGCTTACTGAGAGACAGATCTGTGGTTACTAGGCAGAAGTGTACATTGGAAAAAATGCCCTTTAAGTTATGCAACACAGCATGCTGAAGGCTTACATCTTCACCCATCCCCAGGGATAAATAATGAAGGATATCATCATATTAAATTACAAAGTATATGTAGAATTTTTCAGCTTAAGTACTCAAGTGATCAATATAGTCTAAAGGCTCAAACACAGGAGTTTATATGTACTAAATTTATCTCAGCAATAATTATTTAGAATGGCAGTAATGCAACACTATGTCAGCATTTAGATTATTATTTCATCTTCAAAACAGTGCTATTGGGTTTTTTTTCACTTTTTTCAACCAGTTCTGAAGCAAACAGGTAACCTGAAAAAAATATAAAATAAAATTAAAAGAGGAGATAATAAAAACTGTCTCTGCAAAGGAATATTTGATTGAGCACCCTACACAAATACTCATGGGTAGATCTAGGTGAAAACTAGAGAGCATGACAAATAAATCTTGCTCTGAATCTTTTCATTCCTCTTGGTGTATCTTTTAAAGACATTTGTATTAAAGATATATTTATATTTATTCGAGATACTTTAACTGTAAATCATTACTTTTCTCTCCTCTTAATCCTGAATTGCAAGAAGATTATTTGGACCTAATTTTAAAGTTAACAAATTAATGAGTTGATTTAGGAAAAAAAAAGTTGATGGGCTAGAAGCAATTCTGGGGGTTTTGTTGCATTTACTTTGTTTTGATTACTTTCTAAATCTTTCAACATCTTCAGATATGTTTACTTCATACATCTCTATGAGAGGAATAAATAGCAGCAGTAATATTTTTTTGATGGCATGTCAGCTGTCTCTTCCACTGAGCTGGTGAGAAGACCTAATTTCTTTCTTCATAACATCTGATAATGCTTGGAAAAGGACTTAGCCCAAGTCTTTAGATAAGGATATACTTGAGAAGACTGTACTACTGATATAGCTTGACAGTCAATTGACTAACAGCAAAGTAAATGAATGCATTCGTGGGATGAAATATACTTTAAGCAGAAGGCTCACTTAAGACCAACATTCACTTTAGATTTCAGGTAAGCTTTACTTTTCAAGGTTATGTGAGATTTAATTACATATGGCAAAACTCTCAGATATGAAAAAGTCACCAGATACTGCAAAAATAAAATCTGCAAAGTTTAAACTGAAAATACGACTCTTAGAAATGAGAGTCATAAACCACAAGGATAGCTTATCAGTGAAAGTGATAAATTTCCCCCCTACCTGGACTCCTTATGGCCTTGTTTTAGCAAAGCACTGAGACTACCATATCCATAAATTCCACTGTACAGGTATAGTCACAAACATTTTTGTCGAGGAAAATGGGTTTTGTGAACCATCCAGACAGGAATGTAAGATTCTCTTTGTAACATGCTCGAGGGAGAGCTGCGGAATGCAAGCATGACATTAACCACGGTTCTTAATGGAGTTGAAGCCCTTTTCCTTTGAGCAGTGTCTGCTATAGAAAAAGCGCCAGTGTGTGGCTCCTGAAATAGATATAACAGTGCCTGGGCATCCCATACATTCAAATTGGACTGTGCACACAGCAGAAGTAGGCAAGCAGTTGGGTTACAAGGTGCAAGAATCAAGGAAGGGTGGTATGGAGCAGAATCTCCTTGATGACTTAATTGAATGGATTGAAAGCAAAGCAGTTTTGTGCATGACTGCATGGTACTTCACTTCTCCCTGTACCTCAGCATAACCTCTAGTAAAGCAGAAGCCAGAAATTAATCTTTTTCTCAAACTTTATGAGTATGACCATACTTTGTAGTGAAAGTAATTCTACAGAAAAATAGCATTTTATCATTCTCCAGATAACTCTGCCAGCAAGCATTCATGGGGAGCCACAAACGGTCTGGCTTTTTTGTTAATAATTAATTGGTGAAACTAGAAATCCTCTGTCCAAAATTATAGAGATTCAAGGATTGGCATATAATGCAAATCTTTCCTGGATCTCTGTAGAGATATAATTCTCTAGGTTCCAGTTAAATCAGTTAAGAAAATGTCAAATCAACATTCAACCCCTGTTCTCCTTTCAGAAATGACAGAATTGTAATTTAAAGTGGAGAGAAATGCTATATGCAAGTACTACCAATAGGTTGTTTCTGAAGATGACAACTTCTCTTTTCCTATTTATGCTACTGAATTCTGAATGCCTGTCTAAATCCTTCCCTCTGGGTCTTTCAAAAGTGTCATTTCATAATAAACTGCTCTTTTGGATAAATAAGCATTGACAGCACAAAGGCTGATAAAGAGATTCATTTGCCTTTACCACCAGAAAGTCTGTGCATAAAATTTTCCTTTACATACAGGTTTTACAGTTCCTGAAAGCAGGAAACTTGTGTTCATCTAACAGTCAGTGTTAATTTTCCATCAACTGAAATGTCATGCAATGGAATGTAGAACCTTAGTCCTCAGTAGTAACTCCCAGACCAAAGCATCTACAGCTTTGTAATTCTACTGCTGCTCCACTCAGATGAAGAAAAGCCATGAATATATTTGCATTAATAAACAGATACACCTGACAGAAATCTACACCATATTTCATAGCTGAGTTAAGAAGAAGTTTGGTCACTGTTTTGGGAACCTATTAGTCTTTGAAATGCATTGTTGCTTTGCTGATGAAACTCAGATCTTCTGTTCCACTTTAGAGAAATTTCCCAAGCTGTCATTCCAGATTACTAGGTCTGTCAGTGGCAGACCTAGTTTAAGCTCTTCTGTTCAGACCCTATTCCATTCTGCCTCTATCAGAACTTACTTCCCTCTCAGTCATGGCAATTCAAGTATTTCTATAACTGTACTTCACAAAGATTTTGTGAAAATATATTTTGCTTTTCCCATGTTGGAGTTTTCAGTTTCAAATTTTGGACAGTTGCATAAACCTGGTCACCTGAACAGTAGGACTGATGTCAGTTTCTGGTGAAAGACTAACAATGCGTAACACAAAGTATAAGGAGGAAGGGGGAGCTGATCTGCTGCCATCTGCTGCACAGGCACTGTGTTGAATTCTTTTCTACAGCTCCAAATCCCCATCTAAAAAGAAAGGAAGCTACAGAACCTAATACATTAAAGCCTCAATACGATTAATATGTTAGAGGAGTTATTCACCTAGATTACATTCATGAATATACTGAATCTTAGAATCCACTTAAAAGTCACCTTTGCACTGGTACTTGTTCAGAGGCTATCTTTTGGAAAACAGTGCTAGAGTTACTGTATGACATAGATTTGCATGTGCCAGGCAAATATCTCACGAGATTTCTAATTGTTCCTGAGATCCTTTTCAGATGATGGAGAGAGAAATGTTCTTCTGGAAGCTTACAATGGAAAAAATGAGCTGCATCAGTTCAGTCAGCTAAGGAAGACAGAGCTGATCTGCCTACGTGATGCCTTTAGAGGCACATTTGTGGAAGCTGGATGCTTAATCTAGACAGATGGGAACCCATTTCAGAATATTTATACCAACTCTGACTATGCAACCCTCCTTTTGTAATGAGAAGATCAAGTACTTTACATTTCTTGATATTATTATTCACTTCACATCCTTGGCATTTATCACCATTTTCAGCATACTCTCAGGAGCATAGCAGTGCCTATTAGCCTCTAAACCTTCCCAACAGGAATATTTTTCAATGTTGATGGCTTCCTTTAAACCATATTTAAATAGATTGATGCATCTGTACATTAGCAAGGCTGCTTGTTTGGAGGTTTTGACTAATATTTGGATTAGCATATATTATTTAACCTTAACAGACATTAGGAATCATGTAAGAGCTGCAAACTCAGAACTTGATTTACCAGGGAGTTCAAAGACTGAAAGCTAGATCTAGTGAGGGTATAAGTACCTTCTCTGATTTGATAAAATTCACCCTAACAGATGCAGTTAGTGGTAACAGGAGTCAAGACTGTACAAGCTAGATCCCAATCTTATTGGACCTTATTAGAAGACATCTGTCTTCTCATTTAAACCTTATGATAGTATTATCAGCAAACAAGTTATTCTGATCTCAAGACTTCAGGACTTTTTGAATACATAAATAAATGCCCCAGTTTTCTTCAGGACTACCATGTACAATATTCACTTAAAAACTAAAGTTCTTTGGACTAGATGTATCTTACTTTAAATTAATCTCACAGAGCACAATTGGGAACATGTTCTAAGGTACTTGTTTGCTCCCTCTATCCTGTGAATCACTGTTAATGTGTTAGGTTGGCTGGGTAGGAGGTGGGTAGAGGGTGTCCCAGGGACAAGCCTCATTGTAAACTGTTTTAATACATTTATTTTTACAAAACTGTCCTGTTGGTTAAAGAAGTCCAAAATGGAAAGGCTCTACAGGGTATATTTAGTATAACTGCTATTACTACAATCACCATTAAATTATTAATTCTGAATTACAGTAATAGGACCATAAGAACTGGCTTCAAATCAGAGTTCTGTGAAATTCACATGTAATGCCCCATAGAATTCCACGCATTTGAAGTATGAGCTTACCTACTTTCACATATTCCAAATGTTGTTTTAAGGAACATCTTCACAAAATGGCTAATTTCCATTGTAAGCAAGTCAAAAAGTACGTACATCTGGCAAAGACATTTCATACAAAACATTTCTACTGAAAAATGGCCTTACTTCAACTCAGTTGTCCTTCTACCTTGTGTTAGGCTGTAAGTATCACCTTGGCAAAGGTAACCTTAGTTAAGCACATTGTCTCCAACCAGGGAAGGGCATACTGAGAGAGACCCTCATTGAGAGGATTCTCTTAGATGTCAGTTTCTCACTGAGGTCCTGCAATGAGAGTGGCTTTTGAGTGGTGATTTCTGAATTCAGATTGCCAGCTCTGACATGAGAAGTTGAAAGACTACTGCTGAAGTTAATTTGGCCACAACTTTTAACAACTCTTGTAGGAAAAAAAACAAAAACAAAAACAAAACAAAAAAACCCCCACACTTTGAGAGAAATTGTTTTGTGTTGTTCATCTGGTCTTTCTTTCTGTGGTCATTAGCACATGCTCTGACAATGAAGGGGTTTAAATAGTAGTGGCCACTGGTTTGTACAAGTTTTCTGTTCAGGCCTTGCCTCTTCTGGCCAGCTGATGTCTAAAGTGAGAGTTTGCGAGCTCCCTAGTCTTTCTCTAAAATCCCAAAGGCAGGGGTTTAAGGATTCATCACATCTTTCGTTGATACCAATACAAAAATAGTTCATATTATGCTGGCAGCGCCTCTCATGTGCTCATGTTCTTTGCACTGCCAGTCTGATCTGATATGATACTCTAGATTCCTGAAAAGAAGAAATCCTCTACCTGAAATATCCCAGCAGTGCTGAGCAACAGCTTAGTAGTGAGGTATTTATCACACTGGGAGTCTCTCTGCTGTTTTTAATGCACATGCACACGTCTTTCCTCATTTGAGCCTCCCCATGGAGGACTCTCATGCTTATGGAAGCACATGGAACTTGGAGACCCAAGGGGCCCCTGCAGCTGACACTTCTCTCTTTACAGGTGGAGCAGGTACACCACTGGCACTGGCCACACAACCTTCATTAATGGTTCAGATCTGAGCTGGGTTTCAACCAACGATCTATGTCACTGAACCTTTGCAAGCAAGTGCCTTGTATTTCCTGCTCCTGATAAAAGATTAGCAATAAGACATGGTGTTAGCTCCTTCCTTCCAGTCACTGAACTTTACACTTTTGTGCTTGGTGCCTGTAAAAAGAGATCTAATACTTGTTGTCAAAAGCTCTCTACAACCAAAAGAACAAAGAGGATCATTGTGGAAGACATCCCACCCACTTTGAGAAGAATCTGTCATGGGTATGGTATCCCCACAAACAGTCCACTTAACTCTTTCAGTCCCGCTGATCTAATGCACCACCTCAGGCAGTGGCAGTGGAATGAGAGGAATCTGCCTCACTGCTTCACAGTGGAATAGAAAGAGGCTCACAGTCAAGTGTTAGATGACACATGTTTTCTGTGGTCTGAATGAAACCCATGCATCTATTAACAGTATACTGGCATTTCCTCCAAGGAGCATCTGGGAAAGCAATGTTCCTAATGGCAGCATTCTCATTTGCCAAAGGTAAATTGAGCAGTGTATTTCTTCCTTGGGAAGTATTATGTTGTTCATTATTTTAACACTAGAGACAAAGTGTGCAAAAGGTTGATTTGCTGCACAGCACCGGAGTACCAGGAAAAAATGCCAATCATTTGAAAAAATGACATATCACATTAAATGAGTTGGCCAACGCATACAAATTTTTATGTAATTTTCCACCAGCTATCAGGCAAAATTATCTCAATTACATTAAAAATGCACAGTTTTGCAATGTCTGGCTCACTGAACAAAATTATACCACTGCAAGGGCTGTTCAAATCATCAAACTCCATAAGCATAACGAAATAAAATACCAATTCAATGCAAAGCTATTCTAAACTGTATCTACAAGAAGAAGGAGGAGGGACAGAACAGTGAATCTTTTTCCTTTTTATTTTTTTAAACCACTGGAATATATTATCATCTGCTCAGCCTAGTTTTTTTGTAAGTAGTAGATAAATGTCTGGGTTGAGTGCTATTCCTTGTAGCAGCAAAAATGACTTTTTTTTTTCTCCTATAAACTTTATTACTATTATTTGTCACAATTTGAAGTACATAGTTATTTATACTGGGAAGGGGCTAACCAGGCAATCACCTGACAGGCAAATTCAGATAATACACTCTAGCAAATAGAAATGGTGACCGCCTGCCAACCACCAATATCATTTTCTCTGCAGAGCAGCAATTCATGAGTAATTCAATCAGGTATTCAATAGAAAATTATTCCTGTTTTACAGACTGCCATCACTAACAGTGGGGCCTGATTTTGCTGCTTAACCACTTTGGCACAGAACCACAGACTGTGCAGTATTGGATTTTCTCCCACACTTTCAGTAATAACAATGTGAAAAGAATGAGACAGAAGGTAAAAATGTGGACAGAGGCCTTCACATGTTGCTATAATATAATCCGCACTTGCAGAATAATTTTCAAAAGATCCTTAAGTGGGAAAACATTCACAAAAATTGATAGCAGATCCATTGCACATGAGGAGTATGGTAGCAATCCATTTCAGCTGTGACAAGCTAACACGTGCAGTTAGTCTGTGCTTCACAGAGATGTTCAAGAACAGAACTTAGAGTGTGGCACACATATTGCCTTTTAGAGGAGCAAAGACTGACTGAATCCTTCCTGGCAAAATCCTGATGATAGAAAATACACCTTAGCCCCCAAAAATGTAGTCCCAGATCTTCCTTGTGGTAAGAGTAGATGGGTTGCTCAAAGGACTGTTTCCAGTGCTCTGCCACCCTTCTTCAGAGTAGCTTGTGGCTAGTCTGTGGCTGTTCTCACAGTGCCAATGCTCTGCTATCTTCTCTCCTGCCTGTGGCTTGTTTTTCCCATGTACACTGTTTTGCTAACAATCTCCAGCGTCTCTCAATTCTCTTATCTACAGCATGCATCATATGCAGACCTAAATTCTTTCTGTCAGCTCCTTAAGCAACCTCTTTTTTCCTTTTTAGAGCAAATACTCTAAATACTTGGAGTATCATGCCGTTTATTATACCTCCTTTTTCATGCAAATGCCCCCAAGCAAATGTAAGGAACAGCAGCAGATGCTTCCAGCCTTCACTGATTCCTCTCATCATTCCATTTTCTCCAATCTGTGTCCAACAGAAGCCTCTCACTCTTGGTTCATCTGCCTAATGAAATTCTCTGACTTACACATAGGTAGAAGAGCAACATCCCAGCATACATTCCCTGTAATATATGGTACATCAGAGACTGAACGTGACTTACTCCTTCAAAATCACAGAAACATTAGACTGCAAAGTAGGCCATTTCAGTTATAACTGGAAGCCCCAGAAGGTCCTCTGAACATCTGCTCTGTTTAGCACAGGCTATAAAGCAGCTTCATCTCCTTCAGGTAAAAAATTGGTATATCAAGCTTCACCAGTTTGAATTGTACAGGACGTGCTCACAGATATATATTTTTAAATATACAAGAACTTTCAAGCTCTGTCACAGGTCAGAGTCCACCAAGCCTTGTAGTTTTATCCCAGCTTTGGAAAGTACTTAAAGTACTTATACATGGGACCTAATTTTTTTTTCCTGATTATGAAAAGAAGGATGGAACTTGATTTTCTCTCATATCTCTGCTTTAGCTTGTTTGAATTCCAGTTCAACTAACTCGTGAAGGGCCAATATCTTATTCTTAGTAGAATCATGCTGTAGCAGCAGTGTTTTTGTCCTCTAAGGTACTCTTCACCATGATAACAACAGAGCCACATTCCCAGTGTTCTTACCTTGTTTAAGTTCTAGAAAATTTTAAAGTATTAGAAGTCATTTTGATCTGAAATGTTCTAGCAGAATTTCACTGTCAGGGGAATGCCCTGTCAGAAAGAATCACCCACTGGAAACAATAAGAGAACAGCCCCTGTCTTACCACAGTCTGTCATTTTTTAATGTGCAAAGCCTACAGATGAATGATACTGACCTCCAGACACAAGCTGGGAAATCAGGAGTTCGAGAAAGCCACCCCAAAGAGATTAGCCTTTCATGGTAACAGGCAACAAGAATTCTACTTAACAACTTGTCGATCATGAGGATACAACACGGCAAATTCATGTGCAACAAGAGTAAATAGAAAATATGTAAATCCTGAATAAAAAAATAATAAAATGAATAAAAGAATTATGTTTGTAAAATGGGGAATAAAAATTTTGAAGAAATGCTACTTACAAAATTGTCTTTTGGGACAGGTGTTTCATTTAATTGTTTTACATTTCAGAAAAGGTCTTGACTTTTGCAGACTGAAGTAAGTGCATAGCTCAGGAGCAGATAAATGTAGTTGAACTGCCAATAATGTAAAATGCTTTAAAATAGTCGATATCTAGGCCCTCTATCTGATAGTGGTAAAATATGTTTATCTGCTGCTCATTCCTCAAGTTATTCCTTCTAAACTATTTCCTTTGGGGAAAAAAATGCCTCATAGGTCTTACACATCTGTCTATAAATGTTCTTAGCCCTAAAATCCTAAGTTTGCATGAGCTACCCCAATAGTTTCACATATGGGCTCTAACTCCTAAAATAATTAGGGCTGTATAATAGGTCTGAAAAGACAACTCTTGAAAAACCCTCTGAGGTAAGAGCCATTAAAAACTTTAGGACCACAGTTAATAAAGAGCTGCATTCTATTTTGGATTCTTTTCAAAGATGAAGGATTTTAATTTGCAAATAGCAAATCTATATCAAGCCACCTTAAGCCAGTTCCATGCTGATCTCTAAGGCCGACAGAGTGAGAGGCTGATATCTCACCTGCAGTTCAGGAAATGTGAGGAGAGATTTCAATTCAAACCTCGGCAGGAACAGAGAAGCCTTGTTTGGAAGTTTCTTTCTTGGTGGTCCATACATGAAAGAAAACTTCTTAAAAGAGAATGGATTTTGATTTCTCATTGCAGAAGGGGTCCTTTTAGTCAGTTTTACATTGCAGAATGAAGGCTCTATGCAAGCTAACATCTACAAATAAAAAGTAAAGACTTTTCTTTCTGTAAAACATGTTCCTCATTAAAATTTACAGCTTGCACATTTTTTTCCAGTGCCACTACTATACTGAGACTGTCTGCTTTGCTCTTACAGCAAACAATCCTTTTCCCTTATATCTATGATGGAGCTTTTTACACTAAGTCTTTATCAGGCAGCACAGAGAGGATTGTTATGGATTCATGGAGCAGGGAGAAGAAACTGATGGCAAACATATTAATGCTGATCATCATACACATAAAGAGACAGTATAATTATTCCAGCAATGATGGGTTCCTGCGAGAAAGAGAAAGCAGTTAGCAACAGGAGCAGAAGAAAAATGCAAAATGCACTGCAAATCCCAGAGAAGATTTACAGAAACTGGAATAAACTCCTACAGATTTTACATTAGATTGGGGCAATTTTTAAAGCTTCAGCATCGTAAAGAAAATCTTGAAGGAAAATAAATAAAAAAGTATTCAAATTGCTTTGTTCATATAGACATCTGCTCCTGATGAAAAGCATACTCTCTAATAGACTGTGGAAGGAGATGTGGTAGCAGGTCTCTGTGAGCTGGAGGAAAAGGGTTCTCATTTTGTGTTTGCAGAATGTTGCTGTGGTGATGTTCGGTCAGGTGCCTGGTCCTGTGTAATTCTGAGTCCTTTCTAACTTTGCAATATTTTGATATGCTAAGATGGTTGAAAAATTAGAAACTACTCTTTAAAAAACCAAGTGGAAAAGCCATTCTCCATTCAAGAGTTGAAAAGTAGATATTTTTTGACATTTTAAAATTTTCTCAGGATCATTAACCAAATCATTCTATGATTCTATGATTCTATGATTATCAAATATGTTTTCAAAATGCACAACAAAAGGAATTTTTATAGTTAATCCAAATTAATTTGAGGAAGAAGAGTTAACTGAACAGATCACATTTGCAGTATTAAATAATTACCAATCAAATTTTCAGACATTTAAAATCAAGATTTTTTTTTTATGTCAATTTCAGAGAAAACGATCCGGCCTTAGTTTTCAGGAAAATAAAAAAAGTATTTTTGCTTGAGTCAGCCTTCTAGGAAGCACTCTGCTCATAAGTGATTCCTCTTACAGAATAATTCATATATTCAAACCACTTATTTGGCTTAACTTCTCAATAAAATCCCAAGTCAGTAACCCACCGTTTCTTGCATTGTTAATTGTTCACCTAATCAAATCTTGCAGCACTTTTTACAGTGGTAGAGTGCTCAATCTTTTACAAGATAAATATGCAGAATCATATTTTTTTGCCCATAAAATCCAGTCTATTACATCTTCTATACATAACTTGGTATACATCCTATACCAACACAGCCTTGGAGCCCATTCAGTTCAGAGGTGCTGGTGTCCTCAGGTTAAAGCCGCATCTTCCTGGCCCTTCCTCAACTCTCCCCATTTAGGATTTGTAATGCTTTTGGAGTTATCACTGGTTTTTTGTTGTTTGTAATCAGAAACATGAGACAGTTTAGGTCTTAATTTATGTCTCTCTGTGTTGTGTCAGAGGTTAGGAGAGATGAAGCTTCACCTGAAGGCCCACTGACTAAAACTTCAAACAGAAGTAACGTACTTAAGAAACAGTGAATTTGGTTCCGTTTTTAGTAAATCTGAATTTATATGGCTAGATTGAAAGCAGAACCTCCAATTCATTGAAAATTAAAGAGAAATTACATTTGATTTAGAGGTTATGTGATTTCCTGCAAGTCCCTCATCACTTATAGTTTCTTTCCTATGTTTAGCAATGCTCTTTTTCCTGTATGGTTTATCAGGGCTAGATTGGTACATCACAGTGTATATTTATGTCACACAGTACAGAGCCAGTGCAATAAGCTTGTCTTTACACTGAGTAATGCAGAGAATAAAACAGAATAAGAGGACATCTAAGTTCTTATTTTTTAAATGCACCAATGTACCATAGGAGATTGAGCAGATAGAATTTAATTTGCTGTTTGCTTGTTGCTCACTGAGAAAACCTGATTCCTATCAGTTCCCCGATGAGTCTGATTAATGTTATCACGTACTGTACCTGTAATTTGCTGGAGGTCTTGGGGTTTTTATGCTACAGATAGTCCCTGTGGCTTCTTCATGCCATTGGGAAATGTCCTTTCCCTGAGTAACCAAGAATAAAGAATACTGAGCGTGTCCTTTCAAACCTTTTGCATGTCTCAATGGGACCTGGATAACAACTTTTTGTTCCATGCTTTTCTCTTTAGGATATCTGCCTTGAGACAAGAAACATTATTAAGGGATCTAAAGGCAAGCTTTTTCTAAATTTCAAGTTTCTAAAAATCTCAGAGGATTTTTTCTAGAGGATGGCCTTTATTCTTTCCTGCAGTAACTTTCAATTAAAAGAAAAAACATGTCAAGTAGCCCACAAACCTCTGGAATAGCTGGTGAGTCATTATAACCAAGGGTCTATAAATAAATCATATAGTTCTGTGTTTGTATTATGCTGTGCTACAGGGTCTATCCAGAGCAATCATTACTCAATGAGAGAATTGCTTTTTCAGTTTTTTGCTATCCACTGAAGGGTACTTTTGAGAGTAGCCATTGACAATACACTGGCAAAAACATTTTTTGGCAGCTTGTAACAGAGAGATTGTGATTCTAAAAAAGTACAGTAACTTTCTGAGGGAGCTAATCATACTCTATTAGTGAATTCTTCATTGCAGCAATTTTCTACCTGATTATACCACTAATTATTGTCTCTGGAACAGAGTGAATAGCTTTTGAATAATATACTTGACATTTTCCTCTGTATCAAATGAGTATTGGCTACCACTAGTATATTTGAATAATGTATTTCAAAAGATAATAATTTTATCATAAGAAAAAGACCTCTCACAGGATGAGACTGCATTCTTGCAGTAAAAGTATATGTAAGGAGTCTGTCCAACAACAAAAAATTCAACAACCAAAAACAACAAAATTTCAGATTACAGATGTTAGCAATGCTTTGCATTTGTATAATACGTACAGCTGGTCTGAGAGTGACTTATTCACTACTGAATAATCTTCATTCATATTAGTAGTCCTGCTTCCCAGGATGAATGAAATAAAATGAAATACAGTGCTGATTAGGCCTGCACTGTCCAATCCCTGTGCCTAATATTATAAAGCTAAGCATTCACATTCATCCTCCTAAATCAGCACACTTGATTCCCAACGAAGCTGAGGGAATTTACTCCTCATTGAACTCTCTGCTTAACATGTCAGCTATATTTAAACATTCAGACTTTAAAATGTTACTATAATTGGATAAATGCAGCAAAAATTGATGCTAGAGCTATAACTAGGCATATTCTGGCTCCTGAGTTTGTTTCCTAAACACCAAGAAAAACATCCTCCATTCCATTACAAAATACAGTATTTGCCATTTTTTCCTGATTTCCAAAAGCCAATGTTAAAATTCAAGTTTTCTTTGGATATATCATCAGTTTTTCCATCTCTTTGATAGATTTAATGACACAGCTTTACAAATAATTTCAAAATCGTATGTGGTACTAGCAATGAGTAGAATTTTAAATGCTAGCTTTTGTGCAACCTTGTAAATAGTTTTATCATTCTGCTTTTGCTTGCCCAGGAATTGGTCAGTGATTTCAGAAAATCATTATTATTTTATAATTCAAAGTCTTAAATATTGTCTTTTATCACCAACATTAATGTTTTAACTTCCAATTCCTGCCAGTGAACTTGACAGAAACTTTCTGAGCCCTTGGTACCTTGAAATCCTTGGTAGCTTGGCGTCTTGGTCATGCCTACATTGAGGAATGACTCCTTATGCTGGGATGATGATGGCACGTGGTTTATCCGTGTGCCCTGGGCTACCCTGGCACACTGAACGTGGTGTGGTCGGCGTGACCCTACACTGAGGTCACACAGCAAACCTGTGATGAGGTGGTTGGCAGCCTGTACTCCACAGTGCAGTCATGTCTATATTCCCTTGGGTTTAGAAAGGTTGAATGGGCTCCCAGACCTAGGATATGAAGAGCAGTTTGGGCAGGGACCTGCCTTTTGCAGCTGTGCTCGCAAGCTTCAGTCAATGCTAATTCTGTCAGTTAACGAAAACCTTCCATAAGGGCATCTAGAAAGCCAAAAAATTCCTTTCTGGCTCACTCACTTTTTTAAAGATTCAGATCCTGAAATCTCATCAATCTTTCCCACACAGCAGTTTTGTTTTATTTTATTTTTATTCATTCCCATTTGGGAAAAAAAGCAAATTTTAATGAAGTAGCTTTTTCACCAAAATCACCCAGTATTTTCCATTCAGCTTTGCTAATGAATGAATGGATTTTTAAAATCACTAGGGACTGTATATCAGTGAAGGGGGAAATTCTAACCCAAAATATTTCAGCTGCCCTGGAAGATTCTGAGAATCCAGATAATTTGCTCCTGCCCTAAGCAGCAATGGTAAAATGAGATGGATGCAAAATTCAATTAGATTTGAAGGGCTCAGCTGGCCATCATTTTAGAACAGTATCAAAGGCATTGGAATCAGCACATCGCATTTCTTTTGACAGCTTATGGAAAAGCAACCAATGAGAGAGTACAAAATGTCATCCTGGCACACCTCATGTGTCAGTGTGCAACAGGGACCCCAGGAAACCTCTTCTATGGAGTTGTTGAAGAGGAACAAAGGATTTTGCAGAAACATTGCAATCCAAAATTGAAAACTCATATTTTTTAGTCAGAGGAAAGTTGAGAGCAACTACCATTAAAAGGGTATAAGTTTTTGTGGGAAATGGTTGAATGTTTCACAATCCTGGAAATAAATCAGAATCCTGACCTGGAAAAAAGCTTCAGAGTTGATTTATGTTGTACAGATGTAAATAAAATGCATGGCATGTAAACTACATGTAGGTGCAAAAATTAAGCCGAATTCCCGAAGATTACAGAAGGAAATAGAAGGGGGAAATGCAATTAGGGATTTAAATGTAGCAGCTGAGAATAGAATGGCTGCAGAAGTAAAAAAATTCTCCAGTTGTACAAAAGCAACTGTCTCTGACTCAGATTTCCAAAGAGAAATACAAAAATTCCCAAAGTAAAAAAAGAGAAAAAAAAATCAATCAAAAGGCAAAAGTTTGAAGGGAGATTTCAGTGTTCATTAAATTAATTTTTGTTGCAAACGTGAAAATTTCCTGCCAGAAAAAAAGTCATTGTTATGAAAGTGTGATTTGTACTATATGTTTTCTGTAAAATTCTAAATAGCATTTGTTTTGCCTTTGGGTTTAGGTGGCCTATAATGACAATCACTATATTGGATTCTGTCGAAAAGATGGGTCAAGCTGAAATGGGCATCTTAGAATCATAAAATATGCTGAGATGGGAGACACTCAGCAGGATTATCAAGTCCAACTCCTGGCATTCCAAAGGACAGCCCCAAGAGTCAAAGCACAACAGGAGTGTTGTCCAAACACTTCTGTCAGGCTGGTGCTGTGACCACTGCCCTGGGGAGCTGTTCCAGTGCCCAAGCACCCCTGGATGAAGAACCTTTTCCTGATATCCAACCTAAACCTCCCTTGGCACAACTTCAGGCCATTCCCTCAGGTCCTGTCACTGTCCCCACAGAGCAGAGATCAGGGTCTGTCCCTCCTCTTCCCCTCACAAGAAGCTGTAACTGCACTGAGGTCTCCCCTCAGTCTCCTCCAGGCTGAACAGACCCAGTGCCCTCAGCTGCTCCTCATGCAGCTTCACCTCTAGACCCTTCCCCATCTTTGTTGCCCTCCTTTGGATGCTGTCTAATGGTTTAATGTCATTTTTATATAGTGACACCCAGAACTGCCCCCAGCACTCGAGGTGAGGCTGCCCCAGCTCAGAGCAGAGCAGGACAATCCCTCCCTTGCCCAGCTGGCCATGCTGTGTCTGATGCCCCCAGGACAGGGTTGGCCCTCCTGGCTGCCAGGGCACTTCTCACTCAGATCCAACTTGCCATTGACCAGGACTCCCAGGTCCCTTTCTGTGGCCCTGCTTTCCAGCATCTCATTTCCTGGTATATACACACAACCAGGGTTGCCCTGTCCCAGGTGCCTTATTCCTGAAACTGCTGGCTGCCATTCATCAGAACATGTTATTGTTCTGAGCTTTAAAACTGAAGCTATTTTCCAAAATATGGGCTGTATATATATGTTTGGTCAGAAACCATGCTGATTGAAGAGGCTTTTTTCCTATTTTCTTGGTGGACTTTTCAGAATTTGTGTGTACTAGGAACAGTCCAGGAATCTTCAGAAAAGATAGTGAATTCAATTTGCTATGTGAAACTGAAATGGAGAAAAAGCTTTGCAGGTAAACTTCTTACTGAGCAGGTGCCTTGGAGAAATGTGAGAGAAGGTATATCCCACTGTTTTGTTTCTACAAAATCAAAAAAATGAGAGCTTGCATATATCTTTTAACATAAAATAAGACTTACTTGGCTCCATTTACCCTTTTTATCTTTCTAGTCAGTGAAATCTTCAGATTGTACTTTCCAGCAAATTACTGAACACCAAAGGAGCATCAAAAGCCCTAACAAGTAACAAAATTCACTATAATAGGCAGCTGATTAATAATGCAAGGGACAGCTGGGGACAGAAGGTCAAACCAAGAATTCATTTCGTTAATAAGGCCATTGTTAAGACTCACCTGTGTGTTGGACTTTGGGAATACCTACTCAAAGTTGTCATTCTCCCTACCTAATCTAAAATACATAAATCCTTGAAATCTAGATTCATTCACAGTCTAATCAAGACAGAAAAAATTGGGTCATTTACAAGCTTAAAAATACATTTAAGTAATTTTATTTCTAAGAAAATGACCTTAACCACCTTAGGTAATCAATCATCCACTCCTAGTAAGGGTCATCATTAGCAATTAGTCTCTTTACTGTGGCTAACATTACACGATATTCACATACTCTTGTATTCCCCTTGGTTATTATTAGACATCAGTAGAATATATGGCAGCACCAGGCCTCTGTCATAATTTTCTAGGAAAAGTTTTATGATTTGTTGCCCCTTAGCACAAACCAAATCTCACAGCTCACGTACCCCATGCCCTCAGGACCAAAGCTAACATCACCCAAACACAGGCATATGCACTGCAAAGCCTAAATTTCTGAAAAAACTGAGTATCAGTCCAGTTCTTAGATAAGGTGACGGGATCAGAATACATGGCAAAAACTTGGTGCAGTTAGAACCCATGAATCAGCTCAGCTTCTAAATGAGTTTCCAAAAGAATGGCCTTAAATTGAAGGATGATAGAAAGTATGTTTGCCCATGTCTTCTGTGTGTTGTTGATGTTGAAACCATAATCAACATTCATTTCATGATCTACGAAAACAAAGTGAAACTCAGTCATTTTGGTTCTGTCCAAGTTATTCTTTTCTAAAATGACTAAAACGCATGTTTTTTAACAATATTTAACTTACATCATCAACTAAATATTTTCTTTTTTTTTTTAATATTTGCTATTTTTAGAATATATAAAAAATCTATTTTAAGAAAAATATGTGTACTTTAAAAAATAAATCAAAACATATTGATATGGCATTTTACTAGTTACACAGTGGAATATTCAGAAAACTGCATCAAGTGAGTATTTGAAAGACTGTAGTAGACACGGTGCTCTAAGTGTCCAAAAGTGAAATGTCAAATCTACAAAGATCTTCTAGGGAAGATCTCTGTTACACGTTCTCAGCCAGCTATTTTTTTCTGGAGCGTTTGCTTGGAAGTATCTTTGCAACTCTACAATGTAGTGAATTT
This sequence comes from Sturnus vulgaris, assembly GCF_052056855.1. Lineage (NCBI taxonomy): Eukaryota > Metazoa > Chordata > Aves > Passeriformes > Sturnidae > Sturnus > Sturnus vulgaris. The sequence continues at coordinate 92,575,451 of NC_142245.1, read as the reverse complement.
TAATCAGAAACATGAAAGAAATATAATCTGAAAATTTCTCACCATGAACATGACGTCCCTTCTTCTGATCCTATTTGTAAGCAGAAATAAAATTCCCTATGCAAATTTGCAGGTGGTGCTGAAGAAAAGATTTACTGTTTGACTAATTTGTCAGGGACTCCATGTTTAACTGCATAATTATATGCATTAGCACGTGACAAAGCTCTAACTAGCCACCAAACACTTGAAGTGATGTAGACCACCTTTTGCTCCTAGATTATGGTGCAGCATTTCCAGATGCAGAGCAAAAGATGACACAGTTAAATACCCTTAGTGTGTACCCTTAGTTTTCACTGAGATGGATTAACATCTCAGGTCCAGGAAAGCTGCCTTATTTATCCCTGTAAACATGCCAATATCCAAAGAACTTCACAAAACCAGGCCTCACCCCTTTTTGATTTTTGATTTTATAACCTACTTAGTGATAAGATTTTTTAAATTTTATTTTATGTGTAGAGGTCTGAATTCTTCAACAAGTATTCATTTTCAAACTATAAAGTATGCCCACCAGACAGCATTTTGCCTACGTCCAAAACAACTCCAGTGTGCTGGATGAACAGTAGTCATAGTTATGCAGATGCAGTACATCTGGATGACCTTGTTTGGAGAAATTGAATGGCTTTGAGGGATGCTTCCTTCTGGTGCAAAGTGGGCTGCTTTTACCACACCATTTTCCACACCAGAACTTTATAACCTTAATAAATATCTTCCCTCCACACCACAGTTTCCAATATGTGCCATAAGGAAATTCTTCCACATTGAATCACTTCTAAAATTTAATAGATTTATAGCTTTAGAGGCAGATTATTTCATTCTGCTGTCTCTGTTACATGAAGACAATATCATTCCACTTTACAGTTTCTGAACTAAGACAGAAACCTCCGGTACTGTTGGAGAGTTCATCTTTTGAAAAAGAAACAGGCTTGATGCAAATCCTTCTAATGATAAAGAACCGACCAAAAGTTCTCTGTTATAAAGTAGGTCATTCTAGTGGTTAATTACTTTCATACCAGACAAATGAGCCCTTTTCATATTTGAATCAGTCTACCTTCAGCTTCCAGACACTGAGGCTTACAATGATTTTTCTAATTAGGCACATCTCTACTGTCTGATACCTGCTGTCCATTTAAGTTCTAAAGAATTAAGTTATCTTATAAAATGCAGGTAAAAACTGTGTTCTCTCTTATTTGTCCTTCGTCTGCCTCACTGAGCTCTGGCTGCAGCCCTAATGAACTACATATATTGGCTTTTGTGACTTTTATGTATTTCATAAAACCTCTGAAGTACACAGGTCAAGTCAATGAAACAGGGAAGCAAAAGCCTGGCAAATCTTTATCTGTAGTTAAGGAAGTATGGTCATTGAAAAGGAAGCATGTAAGTTCTTTCTAGGTACCAGTCTTGGATTTCATTATGCTTCTTTCAACTACAATGAAGTTGGGGTACACAGGGTTTCCTGTCTCAATTCTTTCCATTTTCTCTTTAGTGAAAATTGAGGACTAATAACGTAAGCAGAAATGCTTTGTGACTTTCACCAGAACAGCTTTTTTTCAGTAGAGTTAGCTCCAATAATGCAGTCTTTAATCTACTCACATAACCAGAAAAAGTATGAGATTTAGTTTGAAGCAGGATTATAAATAAATAACAAAAAAACCCCAAACTAAATAACTAACTAACAAAACAGACCCAACTCACAATTAGATGGTTAGCCTATACCTCTTCAAGCTGTCTAGGGATTTTTTTAATTTAGACATCATCCCTAAAAAGCAAACATATTTTACATCATTTGAGAAACAGAACTACAGGAAAATCAGGGTGATAAGTGAAAAACCTTGGTATTGTATATTCAAGAATTATTTAGCATGCAATTATTGAAGTCACCAGTAGCAACTGCATAGTTCAATTTGCTAAAGGTACTATACTATTAAATACTCCCTTCTCTTTTTTCTAAAATAAATCCTCCTGTGTTTAAACTTGTCAATCTCAGTGCCAGCTAAAATTGAATTTATTTTGGAAAATGTGACTATCCTTCCATATCAAATAATTATATCTTTCATTAATTTTAATGTTATTTCATGGATGTAAAAATAATTCTTCTGTACCTAGGTTAGGCAACAATGTCACTTCATATATTTCACTAATGATCTTTTACATTAAGAATCAGAGCTAAATTATTTTGTCAAATTAAAAGAAAAGTTAATTTTTGACATCCACAGGTAACATTTATCCATTTTTAGTCTCCTGACAATAACAGGCTGTGCCAGAAACACTAGGAAGAAGTATGTTTCTTCTGGTAAAATGACTCGATCAGGACTCAAGAGACCTGATCCTGCTGCAGACTATCTGTATGACCTTTGGCAAGTCACTTGATAGCTATGTGCTTAATAGCTATATCTGCAATCAGAAAATTATATCTGCCAGGTGTGGTAGAGATGCATTTACTTTATATTTAGGGGTCTGGGAGTAGCTCAGAATGCTTAATCCTCCATGAAACAATGAATATGACTGGAATATGAAAGAAATAAAAGAGTTTTGAATTAGAGAAACACTATTAATCTACTGAAAAAACCACATAAATACACTATTCAAAATAAAATCCATTACATGATAATGTGAAATATCAAGAAAAGAAACTTAGAACTACTAGGCATTTTGGCAAAAGCCTCTTGAGGACCAATTAGAGATACGAGTATGGTTCACAACTGTGCTTTTCTCCAGGCCCTGTGTGTAATTTATAGCAGTTCTTATTAGGTATCCTTTCCTACTGAAAACACTACAGTGTAGTTTCATGCCTGAAAATGTTTCCCTCCATTCTTTTGTAGAGTAAATTATCCCTAGTACTTGATTTTTATTGCAAAGGAATACCTGGAGGGGAAGGGCAGAAAAGGAGAAAGCAAAATGTTAAATTGGTATTCCCAAGAGAAATTGGTCTCTTGGCAATCCTGGAGTACTGATGATAATAGGGAAGGAGCAAATACCAGCATCTGATTTGGCTGGCATGAATGTGAGGGATTCAGTACCAAAAAAAATTGTACAAAGTTCTTTTTCTCTTAAATAGATTTAGAGTCACTCCTAACATAGTAAAAAAAAAGGATAGGAAAATCATTTTTTCCCCTGTGTAATATAATGGCAGGTAAGTTTACAAGACTCTGGGAATGATGTCTTTTGAAGCTCAGACAAGTTTAAGATTCCTCCTGAAAAGAACTTATACTCTGTGACCAGTTTGCACTACATTCAATGGTCAAGAACAGGGAGAAACCACACTAATGGAAAAGTCAGATGAATCATCTGGGATGCATCACTCAGCAAAAGGCTCCTTTAAGTACAGTGGTGCAGGAGAATTTAATGCATGAGAGAAGATACTGTGTACAAGGAGGAAAAGAGAGAGAAAACACAGGCTGGTGAACAACAGCCACAGACAAGACCTGTGCCATGTTGCAAACAAAGAAAAATAATCAATGTACGATAACTCTAATATACTAATTAATAAACCCTAATTAACTGGGACTAGTAATAATTACAGTGACTGCTGTTGCTATTTCACATTGATATTCTGTCATTTCATGATATCTACATCAACTCTGTTCAAGTGTTAGTACACTTTGGGTCCTCAGAAAAGACAGCAGTACAAAAGTCTGAGAAGAGTATATCTTGTTTCATAGGGAGAAAGGAGGGAAAAAAGGACTTCTTGCTTTCATCAACTTTTCTTACCATGTTCTCTTCCTTTGTTGCTTATCCCTGCTACTGGGCACATCACCCATCTGTCAGTCCTCTCATCTCCTCTTCTTTTGGGCTCACTTTTATGCAGCTTTCTGAAAAGAAAGGCAAAGGAAAAGTAAATACAGTAAGTGTGTACTTGTTAGACAGATGAGAGAGGGTGGAATTCCTTCACCACAGAGAGGAGGTTAGATAAGGGTAAAAACAGAGTGAAAACTCTTTAGAGGTGGTGAATTATGTCTCATAAATCATGTGGTATGCTTTCTGCTTACTCAGAAAACTTATTTGTATACAAGTACCGGAAAATGAAAACAGGTTAATAAAGATTAATTTTCACTGCTATGTGTAGAAATTCTTTTAAGCTACAATATCAAATGTTATTTGAATGACCACAATATCATTTTGTTGTTGATTGGGGTCAAAGCCATCTACTGTGGCAGTCTGGGATACTCTCAGTTAAAAGGTTCAGATCACAGCCCTCAGCCCCCTGCCTGCTGACAAAAACTGTGGTCAGATATTAGAGTAGTAATGCTACTAATAATTGCAAGGTTTAGTCTGAAATCCTGCATGTAATCACCAAAACTCAATAAAGTTAATTCTAAAGGGATGAGAAAGTGTGCATTAAAATACCATGTATGATATAGAAGACATTTTGCTTGAGTCAAAAAAGAAACCAAAGTTCTTCATCCTAGCAAGGAAAACCAGCAAAACCAAGATTAAGTGAAGAAATTATCATTTCCTAAAAATATATCAAGGGAATAAACAGAACAGAAGGAAGTTCAAGGAAAAAAGCTATTGCCTAAAATGAGTAAAATAACATTGTCTGGAAAAGGGCAACACTGACATGAGAACAAATAAGCAAAACCTAGATGTGACTCAGTTTAGCCTACAATTTATGATATTTTGCAACACTAGAAGAATAAGACTTGCAACAATATTATAAATTAAGTATTGAGCAAGAATATATGTTTTTTTGGTCTTAAAGAGAGCTTATTATGGTCAGGCAGATATGACTACCAGTATATCATTGGGCATTATGATCCAAGGATTTTTATGTTTTTATTGCAGATGTCTTGGGCATGTAGATGAAGATAGCTGCTAAAATTGCAGAACAAGGATTTATTTCAGCAACATTCATAACCTTCTTCCCCATAAACTCTAAATGTAATGATATTATTTTTATTTCTCCAATTTTACTTGTTTTGTGAATTTATCATCAGAACACATCAGCACAAAGCCTCATCTTCTTATTTATATAATCCCATTGCAGCAGAACCTGTGCCCATACAGCACATAGAAATTGCTGATATCTACCTGCATCTATGAGTTACTTCTGTATGTACATCCATATTTAAAATACCTTTTTTAGAGATATCTGCTATTTGTGGCTGCCTGTTTAACACTCTATGTACCAATCACAAGCAAGGAGACTGTGTATAATAACTTCACCTAATGGGATGGAAATATTTTAGCATGAACGCTGAAGTGCAAGGATTGTACATATAAATATTTTTAATGGAATATTTATAGGAATATTCATAGGAAGATTTATTGCTTTTTTAAACTCAGATATGATATTCATAACAGTGAAGGTACAGATCATTTTTTTGTAGACAAGACAACAGAGAATGGTTCTGCAGATACTCCATCCCAACCAACATTGAGTAAGGAGTAGCTACACACATGGAACTACTTAATATGAATCAACTGCAGCATAAATAAACTTCTAGGTTAAATCTATCAGTCCATCATGTTACTCCTGTGCCATTAGTCAGCGTGTTACCTTGAGTGAGGCTTTTGTTCTTCAGTGAACACATCTCCATGAACAAGAAGGATGTTAAAAGGTTTCTTAACAGCTACAGTTACAGTAGAGCAATAAATTGTAACAGCCCTACAAGAGTATAACATTCTTTCCAGTATAGGTCTTCAATGAAAGTTATAATAAGAGGACTGTAAGAGTATTTTTTTCGTTGTTGTTATTGCATAGGAGTGAATTTCTGTGACCCTTCCTCAACCCTATTTTGGAATGGGATGTCCCATCCAATCCCATTCGCTGTGTCTTCTTCCCCATCCCAACCCCTGCAAAAAGAATAACATAAGAATGTTGTGCTGATCAATTTGTCCATGTAGACAAGAAGAAAAAGTCCTTAGAGTTCAGAAAAAAGGCCATACTCTGTGGCAGTAAGCCAGAGGATTTCTGATAGTTGACATTCAACAAACAGTAGTGCTGTTGAGAGAACATGGCAAGCAACTGAGGATACACAGTATAATTTGTTTGCATAGCTTTTATACTGTACAATAGGTCAACAGTGACAGATGCAGACACACCTGAACCTACAGTGTCTTGCCAAAGCCAGAAAGACATGTCCAGAAGTGAGCTGGCAAGTCTGTCTGTGACTGCTGTACCCAGTGAACTTTCTCTACTGGGCCTCAGCCAGGTGAGGGGTTTATGTATATTGCATTTTTTATTAAGCACAGCATGTCCTGTAAATCTGAAAGTCATCTTGATCCCCACATCATCAATACAGAGAACAGCCAAAACTACAAGATTCACAACATATTTATTATAAATTATAGTCAACTTTAGACTGTTAATAGATACTTTAATGCAGAGATGGCCTTCTGGGTTGAGTTCATAGACAAAAACCCTGCAAAATATTTTATCTGCTTTCTTGCTGCATAAAAAGATGTTTTTTATAATTTCCCTCAAGATTTGCTTGGCCTGTTCTTAAAAAGCCTTTTAATAGCTATTCCATAACCTCTCCTAGACAGAAAAAATCCAGTTTGTAAACCTTTTCTCTGTTACCTTCCTTCCCTATGACCCAGCATATCCTTCTCAATATGACAAGAAAACATTCCTTTATGTAACAATTCAAGTGTCCTTAAAAGATTAAGAATGCAACTTGCTTGTACCTCTTCACCTTTTAGTTGAACATGAGTCTATCAGATATGGAAGAATCTCTGTGTGTTGATGGTCTTGGGTACTTCCTCGCCCGTATTTTTGTATGCAAACAGGTGTTGATTCAACACTTGTGCTCTTCCATCACATGAGAAGATGTGACACGTGGAGAAAACTGGCACATTTTGTTCACTTGATAGATATTCATTTGTCTGTTCAACTATGTGGCAGCAGAACAAAATCTTTAACTACATCCAAAGGAGTGGCAGGTTTAGCTCAACCTTAGAAATGGCTCCTCTGATTTGAAGCAGAAGCAACATCCAGTGAAAAGCTGCTAGCCCAGCTGGAGCTTGCCATGAGCCTGCGATTGCAGTCAATATTTTTTCTGTCACTAGGAAATACATCGGTAATGGGTAATATTTGGAGTAGAGAGCATGAAGGAGAAAGAGAAGGGCTGTGGATCTGGCTGCCCTCTTCAGTCCTGCAACTCTCAATCCACAATTACTTTTGCCTCTTGGCCCTTCTCCATACAAGATTTGCATTTTGGAAACAAAACAATCTAGAATATACTGTCGAGAGACTGTATATTTTGTTTCCCACAGCAAACTTTCTTTACTGTACAAGTAAATTTTCATAGCCATTTATCACACAAAGTGAGATTTCTTCTATAAAAATGTGTGTGTGTATATATATAATGGTATCTTGTTTTTTAATTTATGGAGTGTTTCCTTCTTTTGCTTTGGTTAAGGATAATCAAGAGATCCTGTCTGACCTTCTCAACAGTAGGAAATATTATATGCACCGGTTTTGTAATATCCCCTGTTGCACTTAGTCTTTCCATAATAATTAGCCCTCACTTCTTTAATCTCTCTTCGTGTGGAAGCTCCCATCAAGGCTTACACACAGAACTGGATTTGGTTTTAGAAAACTTCTGTTAAACTAATTGAGAACCTCTTTGAGGAAAATGGAACAAACGTATCAAGATAAAGGGGGACAGCATAAAAAATTAAAAGTAAGCTTTCTTTTCTTTGCATACTGGAAATACCTCAGGCTAAGAGCTTATTGAACAGGGCACATATATTATTATCTCCTTCTCAAGGGACTTGCTACCAAAGGCTTTTTGTCCTCACTATTAGTTATGTTGGCAGGTGTTCCTCGCAGCTCAGAACTTGGCCATTTGGATATCATGATTTAAGTTATATCAGAACCTCAATCTCCTGACAGGTGCAATTTGATGTCATTCTGTGCTACACAAAAATATATTTCTTAAATGCAATGCAGTGGGCTGCTCCTTTTTTCCTGGCATAGAGCAGAATTTTAGTGAATATCACCATTTGATCTCAGCACATGGCTTGGAGCTCAACTGATTGATTGTTAGTGTTCATCTTATTCTTGTGAATCTGTCTCTGCCATTACATGACTTTGGTTTAATCTCACTAATAAATCCACACTTTTAATTTTAGCAAGATCACACTTATCTTACAGTCAGATTTTGCATTCTTTGGAACCTGAGGGCTTGAATGAAAAGAAACTTCTGCGTATGGAAACTCATCAGAACACAGACACTGGACTAGATAGTTTCACATAGGATTTTGGTAAACACTAACTTGAGGGTTTTTTTCCACAATATATTTTCCATGAGAGTTTCAAACTGCATGTGCTATGATCTTTCTGCCAAGAGTCAAAATGAACAAGGACCAACACCATGTGCTCCTGCTAAAAAGTAGCTAAATGCCACCACCTGCTTTCCAGAGGTCACCTGAACATGCTAAAGAACAGGACTTCCTCACTTGAGTTAAAAAGAGGCTGAAGAGTTGTAGTTTTGTCAAGTGGGGAAGGAGGAGAGAAACATATTAAGGCAATTTGGAAAAGCTAAGTAGTTGAAAGAAAGGAGCATTGGCACTTCTGGGCTTTGTTCATTATCAGTCTCTGTCCTCTTCCTACAGCTTGTCAGTATCTTGGCAGAGTGCCCCTCTCCTTTCTGGGCTATTCACCACTCACAGTTTTTTGCCCAGCCTCATAGAAAGCCAACTGTTTCACAGTCATCTGCTATTGTTCCTAACTGATGTATAATTTCCTGGGACTCTATTAGCAACATGATCCAAAAGCTTTGCTAAGCAAGGAGCACCAAAGTTCCTCTCCAAGGCTGCTGTTTTGGGGACCTCAGCCTCAACAGCTGTTGGTTTTGCCCCTTGCTCTTGGTTGCTGTTGTGAGCCATATGAAGGCATGCTTCCTGTCCTCTCTCAGCTCTTCTGGATACATTTCACAAGAAGCTTTGCAGCAAGTCAGCTTTTGTTAAGGATTCCTGCCTCAGAGACTTGGCAGACATCTCATCTTAAAAATCCTGTATACAGCTTTCTTGTCCATCCATTTTAAACAAGGAATAAAAATGTTGTGTTCATCTCAACTTTATGGCAAAATCTTCTTTTTCAAGACACTATGGCCCAAAGTGTTAGCTCATATGTATGCAGATGACAAATGATGCCAAAGGGATCTCTCTGTGTGTGCCAATGAAGCTGGCAGCACACCCCTTCCCTCAGAGGCATGCTTCTCTATCTGAAGTTCTCAAAACCTATAGATTACCCCTTTCTCTGTTCCCCAACAGATGTCAACAATTGGATCTTGCCTTCAGGCTTACACCTGGGCTTGAGACATTTCCAAATTACATGCACAGGCCACAAACATGGGAAAAATATAAGACTGCATTTTAGCACAGGCATCCTCTGCGCCTATTAGTGTATGTTGTACTTTCAACATGGAAGAAGTGTGCAATGGAAGGCAAAATTCACGTATAGTTTATCTTCTTTAGGACATAATTTTAGAGTATATACCTGAAAGACAGTCAAGGTAATTTTTAAACAATCACAGTATTTTCTGAAAACAGGTACCTCAGTGGCTCTTCAGTGGAAACCAGTATTTTAAAGCCAGAGATTTTCTCAGAAGTTAGGACAGAACACTACAAAGTGTTGACTAGCTGGAAAATGAGATTTGCCAAATCAATTATGTCATCGATTTATCTACATGGGTAGCTCACCTCCTGCAGTAGCCAGGAAAAGCACTTCCTCAAAGGGCAATGCACCAATCCAATAAGCCATTAGCTATTTGTGCTGGCTTTTTCTGGCATGCTATCTATCAAAGAGAAATATACACATTTCTTACACAACCTCATCAGACTACCTCATGGTAGTCTTTTTTCCTGAGACAAAAGGTTGAATGTTTTATTCTCCTGGAAAAAGAATTTGTTTTGATACCTAACTTAAAGAAGTCTGAAAATAGTTTTGAATGGATCTGAGAAAATAACCTGTCCAAAATTACAGCCTTCATTTTCCCAAAATTTGTGCTGATCTGTACATTAAAGCAGATTTGTGCCTACTTGTCAAATGGAATAAATCTGTTCTTGTCTGAGGCTTACATGACCTAAGTAGGATTTGAGTACAGTGTTGACTGTATGCAGAGTCTTTAGAGAAGTGCAGGCTGTGGGAACTAAATAAACCTATGGGAGTATCCTTCCTTACCCATTAGTCATCAGAGTTGGAATCTTTGGAGGAGCTGGTGAAGATTGTTCCTCTTTAGTGGAAAAAAGGAGAATGACAGAGAAACTGTATATCAGAGGATGGGAGATGCTTGTTATTCTCTTGGGATGATGCACCACTCATGACTCAACTCTGAGTTAAGGGTTTGCTGTACCCTAAATCTATGTCAGCAATTATGAGATATAAAAATGATACTAGATCATATGTCCCTTGAAAAGAAAAAATCAAACCCAACAAATAGAAAATCCACAGTGAGAGTGGATAAAGTATTCCACTGAAAGAACTGTGTAGAAACAGAGGGGATAAAAACTAGAAACGGACAAGGCTGTGAGAGATATTTTCTCTTTGTAAGACTCCTTGTACTATTTTATTCTGTCTTTACTGGTGTATAGTCCTTTATCACAGCTTGCTAGATTTATGTACTGTTGAGCATGATATTGAAAATCATTCATGCTTTTGTTGCTGATTGGATTATTCCTATCTCATAATAAAGTCTATCTTAAGCACACAGCAAACTATTCAGAAATCTGCAGTTCATACTCTTTTCCAAGAATTATAAATTCAGCAACTACCATAGAAGCTTGCACCGCACCTTTGATATTTTGAGTGCATTATAATTGACCTACTGGAGGCTATTTCTTGATTTATTTCTTCCAAATTCTCACAGAATTTGTCTCCACACAGTATTGCACTGTTACAATGGCTTTTCATTATTTTCAATTTAGGAGTGATCATGCTTGGTATTCAGGTAGGTATTCAAGATAAACACAAATAAAAATCCTCATTTGAATACTGAACCAGAACTTCACATGTTCCAGCTTGTGTCCATTGCCTCTCATCATGTTGCTATGCACCTCCAAGTGCAAGGCTCTATCTCCCCTGTATCCTCCAGTCCTTCAGGTGTAGGCAGTAATAAGGTGTCCTTTCTATTTCCCATTTACAGGCTGGACAAAAACAGGTCTCAGTCTGTCCTTGTCTGATGTGTGCTTTCTTCTCCTTGGCTTGGGGTCTCCACTGGACTCACTTCAGTGTGTCAGTGCCTTTCTGGTATGTAACCATGGCAAAGGAAACACTGTTTTTAAATAGGGTGGAATTTCTTCTTTCATCTAGATGTGTGGGAGAAGTGACATAAGGGAGCAAGATCTCAGTGTTTATAACCCTGGTAAAAGTCTTCCTCAGGGCACCAGATGACAGAGATGGGTCCAAATATCAAGATCCATATTTTAATTTGTCCTAAGAAATAGCATTGCTTTTTTTTTTTTTTTTTTTCCCCTCTCTCTCTAATCCAGTCTCTTTCCTTTGTCACTTGATTCCTACCAGTCAAAGATATAGGTCTCTGTGGACACTCAGTCTTCCAGGCCAGAACTTCTCTGCTCCATTCCCAGGCTGATAAGCTGGTCCAGCTAAAGGCCAGGGAGAATTTCTCCCAGGATGATAACTTGGTCAAAATAGAGAGGAATTAACAACAAAGACAGGACACCTGTTTTGGTGTGTGACCAGGCCTGGGAAAGAGGTGTCTTCTCTCTGAACCAGTCATCTTTGTTCTGCCCTTAGAGTTGCAAGTCATTCTACTTAAACAAGTGTGTTTCTGAATAAAACTTGTCTCTCTTTCCTATCATGAAAGACGACCATGTAGCTGGGTGTGTTATTTCCACCACATCCAAAGGGTTAATACCCTAAACATCATGGCTACAGGCCTCTAAAAAGCCAGAGGAACATTCACACAACAATCAATTTCTGTCATAACCTCCCGGGAATGAAGTCCTATGTATGTTTGGAATTATTAGTTAATTATTTATGGGCTTTATGATAGCTGTAAAATATTCCACACAGATCTTTAAAAGTATTGAATACTACATAAAATATAATGTATCAAAAAAAAACCAAAAAAAATTTAAAAAACAAACAAACAAAAAAACCCCAACAGCAACAACTACCAAACTAGTAAAACCACACACAAAACAAAAGACAGCCTTTATTTAACAATGTGAGAAATAAAGTAAAACACACAAAATAATAATAAAACTAATTTTCCACATTTTCAAAACACTGTATGGATTTATGGCTATTTAGGATCTCTGAGACCTCCTGAATAATTTGTCATCCTTGCAAAGTCCTAGGAGTATTTTATGTTTCACACACTTTTTTTCTCTAATGCTGTAATATTAGTTTCATTGTTAATCTAAGCTTTCTATATACACCCTCTATCCTGCTCTTCTGAAGTGTTTAAATTTGCCTTAGCAACATCTCACCTACTTTGTTCCATCTCATGAAATTTCTAATCTATAAACTCTAGTCTTTCAAAGGGTATTTTCCAAGATAATTTTAAGATAGTCAGAATGTTCAATGTATGTAATACTCATCTGTGTGAAGAAAACCTAGGCACAGGAAAAATCCCTGACCATAAGTACTATTAAATGTGTTTGTTTGCCTTTACTCATAGCTCACAAAAATATTTTTGCAGAATTTTTATAGAAAAAAACAAAACCACACAGAGAATTTTTGGCTTTAATTGTTTTTCTGAAATAGAATATTCATTTTTGGTCAGATTGGAACCTGCTTTCCCATGCGTCCTCCCTTGAGATGCAGGCAAAGCTTTTCTCCCAGGAGAGGGTTCTGAGCAGGCTCGTCTAAGCATGGCAGGAAGAAAAGGAGTATGGAATAAAATTTATTATCTTTAGAAGAAGAAGCCATGAAATTGGGTGCTTTATGTCACAGAAGTGCTGTGCATTAAGCTGTTTATAGCAAAGTGTGCCTACATCCTGCCTATATAAAGGGCAAGTTTCTTATGCAATTCTACTTGAACTTGTCTGAGTTATCCTTGACTTTCCTCAGCATTACCTTCACTAACTTTTCAAGCTGATATAATTGACCATTATCAGCCCTTGATATTCAGAAAATCTTTAGGGTCTAGAGGGTCTTAAATCTGAATTGTTACTGTGATCAAGAGTTGATCATGTATAAGTTATTACTCCTTGTGCTTGTGCTAATTGTCTGTGGGGTAAGGAAAAAGAAATAGCCTCCTACAAAATAACAATACCATCCAACATTTATAAGCAAGTTAAAACCTACCAGGACTACAATACTAGTGGAATTGTTGGCAAAAGTAAAATATGCTGTATACAGTGAGTTCTACATGTTACACTAATCAGAAATGTTTCATTGTCGCTTTGGGCTTTCTGATGTTTCTTGTGTATCTTGTTATCCCATTTTTGTTTCACTCTAGCTATTTAAAAGATGTCTTTTTATGACACACAGATGCAGCAGAATGTCTCCTAGCTAGGAGACAAGACACTATTACAAAGCACTTAATAAAGGCATCACTAACAATGACTACAACAATCACAACAAAAGGAACAACAACCAGTTATTATTTTACAGTAACACTGAACAATATCAATGGTCATGTTATTGTTATTGTTACCACTACTATCTGTCTCTACTTTGGACAGTTTTTCTCAGATTTCCAGAAACGAGCAGGGACTCAGAGGCTCAGAGCTGTGCTTTGCTTGAGTGCACTCTTTTTCCAGTAAAAACTGAGGCTAGGATGGACAATACAAAAGATCTATTACTGTTGGAAACTGTCAACACTTAGTTCCAGGTCAATAAAGTCACTGCAAGTTTAACCAAATATTTTTTAGGTCTCTACCTGAGATGTTTGATTGATGACGGGTTGTTCTGGCTGAGATTAGCTACATAAGGAAGAGGGTAAAAATATAGCTAAGGCTAGCTATTAGATGCCTTAAAAGTGACTAGAAACTCACCCACAAATTATGAAATAGAACTGCTCCATAAAAGGGAAAGAACTCAAAAAGGAATTCACTTTGCAGAAGGGAGCTATTTAGGCTCATCTTCAGAAAATGTTGTAATGAAGAGAGGTTGCATGATATGGTTAATTCCAGAAAAGATGGATATGCTTTCCTCTGCTGGAGAGGTACAGCTAGAAACTCTGTCCTAGAGTTCATCCTATAATCCACTTTTTTTTCTTCTACAATAATAGTAATTCTGATTTTCTCATCAGTACATATTAGGTTGTTGGAATACTGTGGAGTGTGAGCAGACCAGATTAAACTGTCTAAACTCCAAAACCAAGTTAAAATTTGTGCCTGTACATATGCACAAAGCCCTGGCCTCCATGGGAAAGCCTTTTGTGTTTCAAGAGAGGAATTTTTAATTCATCTTTATTGAAGTGCTTCTAATACTCAAAATAACTAATTTTTGGTGGAAACAGCATGGCAGAGAAAAACCTGATAGCCTATATTATTGAAATCCTTTGGGAGCCTGCAGCTCAAACCAGCATTGGAATCTCCACTTAAAATTTTGTCAAAAACTGAACACTCAAAGTCAGAATTAATGAAATCTGTCTTTTCTACATTGCTGCACTGCATCATTAATTTCTTGTCATTGTTTTGGGAGGGCTGGGCCTTTGCCTGGAATTTCCAAAAAGGTACTCTAATGTTCATTACACAAGTTTGTCTTACACACAGGAGTGAGATAGACCTTGAGATAGTCAGCAGTATGTTTAGTGATGCACAGATACAGTCATTGGAATGTAAGTATTGGGACCAAGACTTGGAGAGGTTTTTAAGGTACTGAATCCGAACCAGTCACCACTTCTATTACTTTCAGTTAATAAAAGCTGGCAGGATCAATCTCTTTGGGGATCAGCTTTTTTGCAGCTATAGACATTTACAGGTTTAGGCATTGGTTAGTAAGATCTTATAAATGCTACTAGCACCTGAATCTTAGAAGCCTTAGGGAGTTTGAAGCAGTCTTGTCAATCGATCTTCTTATGTCTATCTTTAATCTCATTTCATCCTGTCAGAGCTGAAGTTTCCTCAAGAATAGATTTACTTTTTCCCATGGTCTATATTTGCTGGTAGTAGTTATTTGGTGTTTGAGGATATACAGTTGTTACTGAGAATTGTGCTGTTCATGTTGACTAAGCTTCTTTAGGTGATATACTTTGAAAGATACTTTTGTTTTAGTAACTACTGTATTATCATTAATCTTTGTCAATATGGTTTTATTGATCAGACAAATACTACTTCATTACTTGGTTAAATTAAAACTGAAAAATATAGACTTACATAAGATACTTGTTTTAGAACTTTATGACATTTTGATTAAAAAGTAAGCACTATCATCCACATACATTTTAAATTAATTAAGAAGTAGCTTGCAGACATTTCATGAAATATCTGTGGGTGAACAATCATGACTAAATAGATATAGTACTAGTGGAGGTACATATTAATTGATATATATGCATTGGTAAAACTACAATTTGCACTATATATGGCTGACACACAGACTGCAGAATGACAAACTAATAAGGACAAATCAGCTATGCAGAGAATCAGTCTCTCAGCAAGCCACCACATTCCCTGTTAAGGATGAATGCAATATATGTACCAAGGAATGAGAAACACTGGCCATACCTACAGAATAAGGATTCCCTGGAAGATAAGACTTCCAAAACACTTATTAGTGTTTATAACATACTAATTACTACAAATTAGTACCTGAACATGAACCTACATGCAACACAGTGGCAGAAAAAGCTCAAGTTTGAAGCGGGTTTTGAGGAATTATTTTATCCCTGTATTATGCATTACTGGGACTAACTTGACAAAACTATATACAGGCTTCCATTGCAACTGTTGTGATTGACTTCTTATAATATAGACATGGTTCTGTTGTATTCCTTCTGTTAAAAAGATATTGGGAAATCTGAAAGCATCTACAAAAGAGCTGTTGCACTAATTCAATAGCTTAAGAAAAGACCTTAACAAGGGACTTAAAGGAATCACTGTGGTTTATAAAAATGGATTGAAAGGTGACTTAATTATAGTTTATAATATCTTCCTGGCAAGAAAATATTGGCTTTTAATGGATTCTTTAATCTACTAGAGAAAGACATAATAAATCCCCTTAATATATATGGCAATCACTTCATCCACCAGTGAAACAGAGACACTTCTGAATAAAAGTATGGAAGTTAGCAGTGTTCAAAACCAATAAAAAATAATTAAGGGCAGAAATAAAGCAGGATGTTATGGGCAATTAAAACTACAGTAGTAGTCTTTAAGTGAAGGATATAATTCCAAATGGATTTTCTCAGAACACAAGGCCACAAATTCCTATTCTTTGTGAAGTCACTTTATAAAGTACCACAGCTTTTTTAATGACCAAAAGGGGAAGACCTTGTACTTTTTGCACCACTCAAAGTATATTCTTGCAAGTGATGTACATTAAGAGTCACAATGAGAAAACTGAGCAGAATCTTTTTCACACTGAGATTCTCTCAAGCTGTGCTCAGCTCCCAAGGCTCCCATATCCCATTCATGCAACTGTGTAGCCACACCAGTGATGGCTTCTCATGGCTGTGACAGGTTTTGCACAGAGGAAACTATTCCCAGTGGTACATTGCTTCTCATTGTGTATGAACACTATGTCATCATATGCTCTTGGGGTGTGAAAAAAATATGAGTAGCTGCTCATATCTGTCATTTGTTGGAACAAAGACTAAGCTGACAACTGATACAGTGGCTTGTGTTAATTTGACAATGCTCAGTTGAGACTGAGATCAGAGCATTTATCTGTTATCTAAGCCAAATCCTGTCATACAGATGAACAGGTAGGGCATTCATTGTTTTTGTGTCACTTGTCCCCTAAGCGTTTCAAGGACAAAAGAGCAGGAACTGTTTTATATCCAGTTTCTGCCTCAAGCAATGTTCAGAGTTTGGCTCCAATTGCCTGGAAAGTAGAGACTTTGCCTTTCTAGTAAAAAAAAATTGTGATGAAGTTTAGAAAGTGACAAAAAAAAAAAACTTAATCTCTACACACAAGGATTGCAATCATCAGATTAAAGCACAGTTCTTGGGAGAAGAGCATGTGGGGCAAATAGCTATACAGGCAAAATTGAGAAACACAGCAAGCACAGAAGCAAAGTTTATAAGGAGACAGAATAAAAAGGCATGCATATTGTCAAAGTAGACAATCACATCATCTCAAGTGGTGGAAGTGAGACTCCCTTATTCTGAGCTTTCAGTTCTTCAGGAGAAGAATAGTACTATAAATTATTAATACTCCTAATCATTCCCTAAAGAGAAAAACAATTGAAGAAAATGAAAAAAATTTTTCACCCAGTAATCCCATAGTCAATGTGTATAAGATGGCTTTATGCTAAGATTTCTCTAAATCACACATTTACAATCTTTCAATTTTTCCTCTCAGTGTAAAGCAAACCTTTGGTATCTCCAACACTGTCTTTTCAAAGTCTTAGTATGAAATTAATGAAATAAAACCCCAAGTATGTTGTGAATATGCCATTTGCCATGTAGTGTTTGGAATGCATAAAGTTCTCTCTATCATTTCTTACGCTTTACTGTTGTTTTTTTCCCTGCAGTTCTGATGACTGGACCTTTTTTGAAAAAATGCACTTAAAGAAAATCTGAGGGCTTGCAGACAGTAAGACTCCTGAGATTGGGGTTTTTGAAAATTCACAACAGTTATGAAACAAAGGAAAAAAATCACAAGGCTTGCCAGCACAGAATTAATAAAGTGAGAAAATAATCTTTCTGCTTGTGTCCCAGATACCTAGGATACCTACAAGCTTTTGCTTGTAGGCTCTGCATTTACAATCAGAAATTTTATTGATGCATTAGAGCTAGCGGATTCCAGATTTGTACATCTGAAGGTTGATGCAAGGATTTTCTCAACAAAGCAGTCTTGACTTGGGGACTCACTTTGGACAAGAAATAAGCATTAAAGTTGTATGAGAAAAGTATATCAGTAAAACTTGAGAATCGGTGGGAATATCTTAGGTGATATAGAGAAAAGTCCTTCCTGATTTCTGGTTTTCCTTAGTTTTTACTCTATTCTAAATTCTTTCTGGTTTTGGACAAAACATTTTTACTTCTTATTTAATTTATTTGGCTTATTGCTTGCTTGTTCTTAGCATCCCTAGATTTCAGCAAACAGTGTCCCATGCTACCAACTTCAGTTATGCTTATTTGCTATATTTTCTGCTCTTTATTGAGAGCTAGTAAAAAAAACAAATAATTGTTTCCAAGTAATTATAAGGAATAGTTATGAAGTTTCTTATCATAAAATGCATATATACAAGGATTCATCAGCAGAAGTAAATTTTCTTTGTTTACCTTGATGTGAAGAAAATGTGCATTCAAATTCTGTAAACGGGCTAATTTACAATTGAGAGGCTCTGAAAAACATGAAACATTTCTGTCCTGGGTAACCCAAAAAATGTGTATTGTATTGTGTATTGTATCTGTGCTACCAATTCTCCTCAAGATTGCTGCTGCTCCTTTACAACCCAGGGGTCAGGAAGCTGTTTGGCCCAGGTTACCTTCAGCACTCATATAAGGTCTTCTCTTTCTCTTTTCATTCTTGCAGGGATCCTAAGAGAGTTTCTTCTCTAAGCCAACGCAGAAACTTCCTTTTATTTCTCTTTGAGGTCTTTGTTTGGCACAGGTCTCTAAGAAGCTGCATTTCCCAATCCTAAACTGTCCTTGGGTAAATTCCACGAACACCTGTCTGCAGCCAGCAAGCCAGGACCAGAAGTAGGGGCTCCAGTTTTCGGTGCCCAGCAGGACTGCTTCTTTCCCCCTGCAACGTGGTGCCAACTCAGAACTGCAGTGCTGACACCAACTGGGTCCAGCCCGCCAAAAATTAGAGAAATTAACACTGCTAGAGCCTGCCACTGCCCGAGCTCCAGCCGCCACTGTCCACGGAAATGTCACTACCTAGGGAATGACCCTGTTGAGTGGTGTGGAGCAAATGGCTCGAGGGACACTTGATTGCTTTTGGAATCAAGGTTTATTGTTGTTTCGTCCCTTTTGCCTTTTGGTTGTTGTCTGTGGGAAGAGGGGCATTTTATCACTGCAGGAGTTCAGTTGCTCTCTTGATTTATTTTCCTCCTGCTCTCTCTCTCTCTCTGTTCTCTGTCCACCACACGGTCAGGAGAAGGGGGCTTACCCACCATCTTGTCTTTGTCCCTTGAACCACACCATCCTTTAAGGAACCTGCCATCTGGAGGGAGGGGCTTATCTGCCATCTTGTGTTCTTAGTTCCCAGGAAGGCTATGGGTTTCAGTGTTGTTGTATCTAGTGCCTATTACTGTTATATTGATTGTTGCTGTTTCATTTTTTTAGTGAACTCTTATTCTTCCACTTATATCTTCTCACACACATCTCTCCTTACTGGTGAAAGGGGAGTGGTTAAAACTAGAAGGAAAGGTAACTTTTTGGAGTGTGTGCCCTGTAAACTGTATTAAACAAAGACGATTTCAGAGGCAAAAGCTTTGGTTTGAGTATGTCTTCTCTTCTTCCACTCTGTATCACAGTTTGGTGCAATACATCTTTGGTTGTACACTTTCAGTAGTTTGTGGCAGGGTCTCATAAACCTCTGAAAGAAAATTGCTAAATGGAAGCCATAAAGATAGCACTGCAAAGCCATATCAGAGTGTCATCAGATATTTCATGTTGGAGGTAGCAGGTATTTAAAGCGTGTTATTGCTCCCTTACTATGCACCTTCTTTCTGACCCTTACATTTCAATAATATAAGATAAATTTATGTCTTCCTTGAAGAGAGAGACTGGAACACTCCAAGCATTTCTATTGCTGAGAGCAAATCTGTCCCAATAAAGGGTTAATTCTCCTCTCTCACTGTGTTGGTCAGCTCAAAGAGGAGTCTCTCAAGACTCAACAGGACTCTGCTTCATTACCTTGCAAGGACCCATTTGTTTTCTGACCACATCCAATTATTCTAGGAAAATAAATCCCTAATTACAAGGATCAGAAGGGGATCATGCCAGGAGTTGGCCTGTGCCTCAAAAATGAAATGAAGAAAAAAAGCTTTCCTTACCCATTTCAAATATTTTTAATTAGTTCTAACTAATTTTAGATTAGTTTAAACTAATTTAGATTAGTTTTATTATGCCTCTACTTTGAAATTTTTGTTTATCATTGGATCTAAATGCATGCAGGAGATAGGGCAGTGGGAGACAAATAAACTCTGAAATAGCTCAAATTGTTTTCCGTACTTAAAACCTCATATTTTTGAAGTGTGATGTCACTTTCAACCAGTCCAGGGAGAATGAAGGGCAGCAAGGAAAAACGATCAGATAAGAAGCTGATGCTGGTGGGAAAGGAAGCTGGGTGACAGGAGGAGGCACTGGGACATGGTGACCACCATGGACACCACCAGGAGTGGTGAGCAGTAAAGCTGGATTGATGTGAGGTGCTCCAGCAGAGTGTGAAACTGGGCAGGCCAGGATCAAGGAACCAGGCACAAAGAGAATCGACAGTAACTGAAGAGCCAAGTTAACATGTAAATATGGTAAAAGTCTCTTTGAGTGCTGACACACAGTGATAGGACAGTCTAAAGCATCACACTGATAAGTTTCAGTAAAACACATTTCAGATTGATTGTTGTTTAAGATGCTGTTAATATAGGCCTCTTTTGTAGACACTTTAATAGAAGTGTGATATTTAATAAATTTGTGGCTGAAGTCAATGGAGAAATCATTGAACCAGAACACTATAACGTTGTCCTATATAGGTACTATAGAAGAGGGCTAACAATTTACTTCTGTGATGCCAATGCTTATATTCGCCTCTAGGCGGATAAGGTGCTTGTGTCATATTGTGGAACCATAGCTGTACCCACCACCATACCAATGCAACAAATTCCCTGAGGGAACCATTTCAGTTCAGAAATTCTGCCAAATAGCTTCTTGCATAATCGAAGAGAGCTGTGAGCCATTTTTCCTTCTGACTTTTCTGATTCAGGTTCTCTGCATGATCTCTGGAAATTCTCCTGCAGCACTTCCTGTTATACATTTTGTACTCTACAGAATATGCCTAGATTGCCTTGAAGAAATAAATTCATAGGTTCATAGATTACCACCCTTTGTGAGAGTCTGTCTTTTTCTTTGTCAAAATACTTTGAAATCATCCTCAAGGTAAACCAGGTTAAATGCAAGTAAAAGTTGGTAGTTACAACATACAAACTAGACAATAGAGTTACAAATAATTATTAAATACCAATGTGGAAATTAAAGAATAAATCTACTTCATTTGTCCTCAGATTAAACAGAAAAGACTCCTGGGTTTTTTTTTCAGTCACTGGTGCCATCCCTAACACCTGTCTGCGAGGTGCTACTCTTCAGGCAATGCTCATCACAGAGCATTACAGTGACAAACAACTGAACTAAAAAAAAATATAAAATAAAAAACCTAACGAAACAAAACAAAACATTAAAAAAACCAAAACAACAACAGCAATAACAAAACACCAGAACAAACCACACATTCCTTCCAAACAAAACCTCTATAAGTTTTTGGTCTGGGGGGCTTTTTTTGTGTTTTAAAAAAATAGCTCAATGAATTCCACACACTTGCAAACCATTAAATTGTGGTGGGCAGCATAAGCACTCTCAATTTAGTAACTGCTCCAATGAAGGTTGAATGAGAAAGAAATTTCTCCAAACTGTTTTGTGCTGGGAAGGAAGGGATGCATTTTATTTCTTTGTTAGAATTACTGAGTGATAAGTAAATCATTACAACCTCAGATATCAAGGAAATATCAAGGAACATCAGTAAATATTTGATTTCATCTTCCTTAAATTTAGTTGTTTTAAGTGTTTGTAGTCAACAGAAGGAGACAGGCATTTTTAGATGGTGATTCTTCAAATCCCTCTAAGGACTTTAAATGGCAGAACTCTCTTCTGGAAGTTCTTGCCATTCCTAACCACAGCAAACTGATTTAGAACCAAACACCTAACTTTTAGCCCTCTTTCCTTGGCCCTCCCAAAGACTGAAATTCCTCTTCCCTAGGCTACAACAGGGCAGGTTTTCTCTGCCAGTGTGGAGAGGCATCTACAGAAGGCAGTTTATCCTGTTCTAAAGGTCTTTTGTAAGAGGTGGAGGCAATGGTTCTCTTGAGCTGCCTGTCACTCCATTAGCTGGAGAAAGAAGCAGCTTTAACAGTTAGCTCAGATTAGATGGCTTAAATAGCAAAGTTGAAATTAATTTCAACCCATGCTTGCTTTTTCAGCTTTGGATTTAGATTCTAATTTGCTGAAGTTTTTGAGTGCACCTTCAATCAGCGGGAGGCACAGCATGGTCTGAGCAGGAAAAAGACATTCAGAATGCTGGAAAATGAGCAAAGAGATAAAACAAAGTGGATCTCCTAAAATTACTGGCTAATGATTAGGAACAATTCCAGCATGCTTCAGTTCAGCATTTATAAATTGGGATAATGCCAGGCTTTCAATATTGAGAAATTTTGTGAAAATTAAAAAAATTATGTCTGAACAGTCTATTAATGTGTGTCACAGAATAGCTTCTGAACAAAACAGCAACCATTGTTACAGCAAGAATTTAATACTGTGTAGTAAACAAGTCTTTAGAGAAATGCAAAATATGAAACAGTCATTCACTGAGAGCATCGAGGCACACCAGATGTTATAGTTCTCCTTTGGGCTCAAAACTAAGGAATGCAACTCATTCAAGTTTGAGGAAAATCTTCAGTTGCTGATCTACCTAAATTTGAATTTCCTTACTTCTTCTTTTTTCTTTATTTAGTAATCTGAATAAAGCTTAAATAAAACTTTGATGTATATCATATTACATTTTTGCACATAGATATGGAAAAAGCATGAGAGAGGTGATGCTGCCCTTTTGCTCAGCCCTGGTGAGGCCTCATCTGGAGTGCTGAGTCCCCAGTACAAGAGAGACATGGAACTCCTGAAACGGGTCCAGGGAAAGGCAACAAGATGATTTAGAGACTGCAGCACCTCTCTTATGAGGAAAGGCTGAGGCATCTGGGACTGTTCAGCCTCAAGAAGAGATGATTGAGAGGGGATCTGATCAAGGTCTGTCAGTATCTCAAGGGAGGGTGCCAAGAGGATGGAGTCAGGCTCTTCTTGGTGGTGCCCAGCAATAGGACAGAAGACAGCAGATATAAATCAAAAGACAGAAATTTTCACCTGAACATGAGGGAGGACTTTTCTGTGAGGGTGATTCAGCATTGGAATAGGTTGCCCAGAGGTATTGTGGAGACACCCTCACTGGAGATATTCAAAAAGTGTTTGGACACAGTCCTGAGTAGCATGTTCTATAGAACCCTACTTGAGCTAGATGGCTTAAATAGATGATCTCCAGTGATACCTTCCAACTTTAACCATTCTGTGGTTCTGTGAAAAAGTACATTTATATGTATGCCTGAATATATTTATACATAAATTTATATATTAATATTTTTATATATATATGTATGTATATAAATGTGTATACATATGCATTAGCATTTGAAACTGTGCTGAGGTTTGGAAGGTTAGCTTAAGTCTGTGGAAGATGATTTAGTGTATAGCTGGAAGGTAACAAGGCAAAAGTGAGTGATAAATAATGTCTGGCATGAGCTATAACTTCCTAGCAGCTAGAATATCTAAATTAAAATACAGTTTAAAGTATCATTATTCAAACTATATCCATATAGATATTTACATTTTTCTCTCTGTTGTGGTGCCCAAGTATGTCCTAAATAAATAACACAGTAAGATCCATTCAGTAGAGAGTCCTGGAAAAAAGGAACCACCGTCACAGAAGAAGCTTCAATGTGTAATATTCATCTAAATGGCAACATTACCTTCAAAAGACAGTCCTTTCAGAGAGCAATTGCAGAGGACATGGACATATTCCTATTATGGGACTATTTGTAACTTCCAAAAGTTCGTTGTCAAATGTCTAGTTAAAGTCAACCTGTGTTTGTCCAATGAAGAAAACATGCTTTTTCCTCTACAATTGTGAATTATGTGAATATATTGTGTGGCTGATATAGGCAAAATAACTGCCTGCACTGGAAAAGAGCAGCAGATAAACACACCGTGTATGCACTGGCCGGGTATAAACCAACACTTGGATTAGTCCTCCTGGTTTCACTGTTCATCGTGAAGATCTTGAAAGAGACAACACTTGAATTAAAGCCCATCAAATTTATTGCAATTGGCTACTCTTCTCTAAATTAGGAAAAAAGGTGATATTATGAGATTCCATCGACCAATTTGACTTCCTCTCAATTATATTTAAATGACAAAAAAAAGTAAGAAATCAAGAAAATAACTGTTAATCTCAGAACATGAACTCATGGAAACTACAATCACCTTACAGAAGTCAAGGGTGTGTCAATAACTTCTGAATGCTGAAGAACCTGCCCGTGCAATTCATGTTGTAAACCAGCTGACAAATAAGCAGTGCAGCTAATTGTCACTGTTTAAGCCCAGTCAGAAACTCAGCCACACACAGCTGTTGACCCACTCCCCCAGCAATGGCATGGGGGAGAGAACTGGAAGGATAAAAGTGAGAAAATTCATGGACTGAGATAAAGACACTTTAATAGGTAAAGCAAAAGTCGCACACAGAAGCAAAGCAAAATAAGGAATTAATTTGCTACTTCCCAAGGGCAGCCAGGTGTTCATCTGTAAGAGAGCAGGGCCCTGTCACATGATTCAGGAAGACAAATGCTACCACTCAAAATGTTCTCTCTTTCTTACTTTCTCCCCCTCTTTATATACTGAGCATGATGTCATACATTATATAATTTCCCTTTCTTAGTTACATATAATCCTTACTTAGCAGTTTGGGTCAGCTGTCCTGGCTGTGTCCTGTCCCAGCTTTTGTCTACCCACAACCCCCTCGTTGGCAGGGGTTGTACAAGAAGCAGACAGGGCTTGTCTCTGTGTAAGCACTGCTTAGCAGTAACATCTGGGTATTATCAACACCATTTTTAGTGCAAATCTAAAACTTAGTCCCATAGCAGCTACTTTGAAGCATATTAACACCATCCCAGCAAAGGGAAAAGTTTTCCCCTTTATGGTTTCAGTGCTCTAGTTTCTTGTGCACCCTCTCCTTTAAAACATGAGATAATCAATTGGAGGAAAAATAAAAATTACAATGGTGCAAAAATAGTGGAACACAGTGAGTGAACCATGAAGTCCCGATAGTTTGACCCTAGTCTAATTGAAATCAGTTAAAAATAGTCCCAGTGACTTCAGTGCTGCAGAATCAGCCCCTAATCTCTGAGAAGCCAAAGATTTTACTATCCCTGAATGCTGAATGCCTCATTTGGGTCGAAAGAAATATGTGATTAAAATCTAATTTTGTCACAAGATGTACTCAGACTGAAGCTGAGCAAATAATTGATCATGAATAATTTATATGAGGAAGTTTATCTCTTTTCTTTGTCCCTGAACATCCATGAATAGATCATCATTTCTTCAAATTCATTTTTGCAGATTTTCTTGATTTTTGAATAAACTGGGTGAAGTTTTCTTCCCATATTGATTACTTGATCTTCACTCTTTCAGCTGTGTTAATTATTTATGATTAGTCATAAATCTCATGATGTATCTCTCAAATAGCAGTTCTGGCACAGATATTCCTTTAAAACTAAATTACATTTTTAAAAAAATAAACCAACAAAAGCTTGCACAAGAGCTTAGTAAATCTCTTTCCATTTCTTAATTCAAAATGCAAATATAAAGGGGCACAAACATGAGCCAAGCAAAGTTGTTTTCTTTGTTTAACTGACTGATTAGTCAGAGGCTTTCCCTGTCTGACTTTCAAATCGATGTCTGTTTTGGAGATTGTGTTGCAGTAGAGGATTTTATGGAACTAAGTTGCCAGTCTCTGTGTATGTCATACAGCTGCAATCTTGCAATATTATGTTTTTTCTCTATACCTTTATGACTGCTTCTGTCACCACTTCCATTTATATAGATATGTTGGTGCTCACTGTTGAAATTTCATAGATCATCTATCTATTCACTACATCTGTTTCCCTCTAGTTAATAATGTTGAATTTGTTTGAGACATATTTATTATTTTCTTATTCTCTTTTAATTTTCCCTGTAAATTTCACCTGTGCATTTTATGCAAACATGAAGTATTATAAATTGGTAAAATTCAGAATAAGTCAAAATATGTGGGTATAATTGTTCAAAAATTGAATCACCTTGTTAAAAGAAAAGGTGTAACATTTTTCCCTTAACATTTTGGAAACAACATAGGAGAAACCCTTAAGAAAATATTCCTACAATATTATAATTTGTACTGTAAAAAAATACATAAAATTCATCCAAAACTGAGAATGAGCCTGTATGTATTTCCAAACTATCCTCTAAAACCATCTAGAATTGATCAAGAAAAATCTGGCATAGTAACTGTTCAGAAAATATGAATCTTGAAAAAAATATTATATGTTACAGACAGGCATTCAATTAAAAGCAGTAGGGATAGTATAGTAAGATTTTAATATTAGACATTTAATTTTTAAGCATGCTGTCTTCCTGAAATTCAGTGTGAAAATGTGACAGTGAAGATAAGAATATATTCTCACATGAAATTAGATCACATGAATCTAAAGAAGTACTGTAGTTATAATTCTTAGACCTCTATTTGAAAAATGCATTTAGTGTTATTAAAAATCAATTCACCATTTAACCAGACACAGACTGGAAGGAAGTTGAAGAAAGGTCTAAAATGTTTTGGGTTTTTTTTTTTAATAAAAAATATTTAATTTAATTTTAAAATTGCTCTTCAAGAAAAAGTAACAAAGGGAGGAGAATTTCTGAGAGGCAAGGTTAGAAGAGGTTTTGGAAAGTATTCAAGGTGAAATATTAAATAAAACAGCAGAGTTAATTAAAAGTAATTTTGCTGACTCTTTTAAGTAAGTCACCGAAAAAAACACCAGGACAGCCCCAGGATGCTAGCAGCAAGCACCATCTTAACTGTGATCAG
Source organism: Sturnus vulgaris (assembly GCF_052056855.1). Classification (NCBI taxonomy): domain Eukaryota; kingdom Metazoa; phylum Chordata; class Aves; order Passeriformes; family Sturnidae; genus Sturnus; species Sturnus vulgaris. The sequence goes on along the minus strand of NC_142245.1, from coordinate 92,548,441 downwards.
AATGACAAGCTGAAGAATTATAACACCACTTTTAGCAAAAGAAGTGGATCATCAGAAGTTATAGGTTTGTAGACAGTATATGTTTCTTCTGCTGTTCTCATAGGATCCTACTACTGTTTTAAAAATTGACCCTCCAAGGGGTGTAAAGGAGGAGCTAAAAACATTTTAATTTGCAAAGGGATGCATTTGCAAAATTGATAAAGATACAAAAAGAAGAAGTAAAAGTGTGGAATTTAAAAATATTTAAGATGGTGGAAAAAGTAATTTCTCATAGAAATTTATCATTCAGATGGTGAAGAAATGCTGCTACTACCAACATGGAATGCTTATTTTGTACTGATTTATAACTGAATGAATTAGAGATGCATTTTGATGGGAATTGTTCAGTAACATTGTTTTTAATACAAATGCTAGTTTATCCAATTTGATTCTTTCTGGAGGAAAGTTTCAAGAATATTTAATTAGGGAATATGTCTGAAAATGTAAGAGTGTAAAGAACAGTGTTGCAAAAGACACATATCCTCAAAATAACAGTCAGCTAGTAGTATCAGTTAGATATCGAGCTGTCTTTACTCTTTTGTTTTCTCTGATTTGACCCCACATTTCAGCATCCAATGGGGATGCCCAACAACCATGCTAAGAGTCCTCTCTCTCCAGGCCAGGGAACATGTATTCATTTCTATGGAGTTTAAGTATAAAAAATGTAGAGAAACATTAAGTTCTGGATAAGCTTATTTATTTTGTTTATTTTGAAGAAACAAACAATGTTGACATTCATTTCACTAAGTGAACTTAATAGTTTATCTAAAGTATTAGTAGGATAGAGGAAAAAGATTTTTTCCCAGTAGCTAGGAGCTTGCTGAGGGTACAGAGCAAAGAGTATAGGTCGAAAATTGTGTCTTAATTTTTTCTTTATAATGACTTGGATATATTTGTACTGGCAAGACTGGAAAAATTATCTGCCACAATGTTATTCTCAGCTGTTTTATCAGGCATGATTCCTCCAATGCAGCTGGTTAAAAAATCAAGGTTTAAACACTTGATAGAGCCCACAGTATTCGGTAATACCAGATGCTGAACTGGTGACACTGGCAGCATTTGTTCTGAGATCCTGCTCATCTAAATGCAGAGTGATTAAGAAGAAAAATACTTCATTCTGATCAGAGAAGAGACCTGGGTTCAGATCTTCACACTGTTAACTTCACACATACTGGTAGAAATGTCAGTCCTGACTGGCAACATATCTTTTTTATTTTTGTCTCAGTCTGTTGCGAAAATAACCTTCAAAAGTTGTTAAAAACGAAAATGTTTTTCTTTAAGTACATGCTAGGTTATCCTCAGACATGAATATGTCACATACAGTGTTGTACTCATTTGATGACATGCAAGGTCATCAAACAAGGAGATGGTTTCTACTGTTGCACCTATTAAATGCAATAGAGTGAATTTGTATTGTCTAAAAATTCCTTGATGCTTTATTTTTCTCAACGTTTTAAACAAATTGAGACTCAGACATTTTTCACCACAGATATCTATTAAGGAAACACATTATCTCTGCTATAATTTAAAGCAAAACGACAAGGGGAAAAACAAGTAAAACCAACAAACAAACAAACATACACAAAAAAAAAACCCACCGCAACCAAACCCACAAGCAGAACTTTTAGCTAGCCCACCTGATTTTCCAGAGTCATCAGGAAAAGCCTATACATTAACCACTCTGCTGCAACATTGTGAGAGCAGTATCTTCTAAGAAAACAAAAGTAGCCAACAGCACAGGGAGCACAATTACTTTGTCTGACACTGACATCTGAGGAGCAAGCAGCTGCTTGAAAGGTTGGCCTTTGTGCCCTAATGAGTTCTTACAGTTGAAATTTTGCTCCTGTTCCCACAACTCCAGTGTAAATGAGGAAAGCCATCTTCACTCTGCTATTAGCCTCTACTGGTCTGGATGTTTTTTAACCATTTCTGTCTGGACAGCTTCACTGGCTAAACTAATTCAAGCCTACAAGGCTTGAAAGGGCCTTTTGGCTCTTTTCAATCTCTAAAAGTTTCAGACACCCTGGTGACAAATGTACTTTTAGAATATATTAAGGAAATATAAAAGCCTGAGATATGCTGCATGGTTAAAGCAAATCCATAAAAATTATCTTCCAGAATTCATTCCTTGTGGCTCAGTGATATTAAGGAGAGTGCAATATAGTCTAGCATCTTTTAAAATATTTTTTAAAGCATAAAATAATGCTACAAAAATAATAAAAATACCTCTTCATACATATCTTGTTGTCTGTAATAAGGTCAGGTAATAAAATGCAGGAAGAATAAAGGCAATTTAATAATTTCTGTAGGTCAGTGAGCAGTTAACATTGGTATCCTGATATAAAACTAGATTTAACACAGATGGGATAGGTTAAACGTTTGAGTATATGTATGCCCAAGATCATAAATAACTGTCAGAGGCTTACAAGAAATATAATTCTCAAAAGGACCTTTGTAAAACAGGAATGTGAGTCCCATTGAAAATCTCATTTAATTTCAAGGTGTGCTCTCAAGATTTATATTCCATTAAGTATTTACCATATGTGCTTCTCTGAATCAGATGGCTAGAATCCCCACTGAATTGCCAGAGGGAAATGAACACATTTGCTAACCTGTAAATGTCTCTTGTTGACTTGGAAGTCACGCACTGTGTGATCTATGGTTCGGAGGCTGCTGGTGGAATGGACATCGATCCATAACATCAAAATGAAGAAGAAAAAAATTTTTCTGTCAGTACCTTTGTCATTTCTGCTGTCAACTATTTTGGGACTGTCAAGAGAAAAAGAAAAATCAGGTCATTTCCCTAGACTGTAATGCAGAAGGAGAGGTAACTTTCAGTGATTAGAACTGGCAAAAAAACTTTAAACAGAGCCATTTCCACAAGAGAGTACCATGTAAGTGACTGGAAATCTCCTGGGGTTTAATCAGCTTCACTCAAATTTAATAGCAATAATTAAATCAAAGCAAAGTCAAAATTAATTGCCCAGTTTCAAATTTCAAGTTTTGTCTCTCACAGAATATTCATCCTCTATTGTATTGTACATTATATTTAACAATATTCTTTTGTAAAATAACATGAAATAGACTTTCAACATCGAAGGAAATTATTTCAGCAGTATGAGAACGAATTCCAAAATCAAAGATGTCAGAATTTCCATTCCCCAAAAGGTGGACTTTTTGACCTGTTTCTGAACAGTCTTGGATTACAAAATCCCAAAGTATCCCACCAAGTTGAAAATTCTGCCTTCTGGACATCTCCGAATTTTCATTTTCATTTTTCTGTGGCATTATTATGGTCTTAATTAGGCTCAGCATTCTTTCTAAATAAGCAATCATGAAACTTGAATTATGCATACAGGCCACATACACAGAGCATAAAGAAACATGCAGATTATGATGGCCACATCATGGAACAACATCAGGGAGGTCTACACTGAAGGCTAAAGAATGTGATTTCAAAGTCATAGCATTTTCCCTTTGTGTTTTTACCATAATATCTATCATATGTTATGCTTTGTGTGTCACGATTTCTGGATTCTGCCTGATAGAAAATCTTTTAACAGAAAGGAAAGAGAGTTAAGGGAAGATTTCATTATATTTGCATATGTCATATTTGTTCTATATTCAGAATGCCTTAGAAATAACAAATTAAAGGATTTTCATGGTTCAAGTCTAAATTTGCATACCTATCTAGGCTAATTTATTTATCAAAACAGTACAATAAATCCTCACCTAGATGCACTGAGCTTTGAGTCCACAATTTATTTCCCTCCAATCTGCTTTCTACATTTCCGAACTCTTAAGCTGACTTTTGTTGTTTAATTTAAAAACAACTCTTTCCTTCTGTTACTCCCATATTGGCAAAGAAATGTCTTGAGAGCTGCCTGGGATATGTTTTTTTCCTATTGGCCAAGAATTTTTGAGGAATCTTGTGATGCTAGCAGTGTTGAGGAACCCTAGCCAGAGCTCCAGCACCTGATGTTCCTTTATTCAGGGCCAAGTTCTCCTGCCAGTATTCTGAATATACTGGGCAGAGGTGAAATAGAATGCATTACAGTTCAGTAGCAGATGACCAAGGACTGGCACTTTCCCGAGAGCAGTGGGACAACCTTCATCTGTAGCTTGACAGAAGGTCCAGCAGCATCAGCTGGCTTAGCAAACTTCCATTAGCTTTGGTTCTCAAACTCAACAGAAGCACATTCCTGTCCATCTTGAAAAGTTTTCTTCCAATTACAGAAAAAATTACTCAATTCGCCATCACCTCTGCCCAAGCAAAGGACAAAAACTCATAAAGCAACTGTGGGGCAAGGTGAAAATTCAGTCTAAGTTGCTTCCTTTCCATACTGAGCAGAAGCTCATATTTGGTGGATTGACCTTGTCTGGCCCACCAAGCCTCTCTATCACTCTTCTCAGCAGGATAAGACAGGAGAGAATAGGATGGGGGGGATAGGGGGAGAAAGAGCTTTTGGGTCGATTAAGAGAGAAGAAGTTTAATAAAGAAAAGCAAAGGAAAACTTTTTTTTCTACTTCCCATTAGCAGACAATGTTCAGCCACTTCCATGGAAGTAGGGCCTCAGTACACATAGCAGTTACTTCAGAAGGCCATAATAACAAACATACTCTCTCCTTCTCCTTTCTCTGAGATTTTATTGCTAAGCAAACATGATATGGTATGGAATATCCCTTTGGTCAGCTTGGGTCAGCTGCCCTGTTCCTCCTCTGAGTCTCTTGCCCATGCACAGCCTACTGGCCTTTTGAAGGGAGGTGAATTTGGAGGGACAGCCTTGATGCTGGGGCATCACTGCTCAGCAGTAGACAAAACACTGCTCTCTCACCAACATCCTTCTGGCCACAAGTACATACACAGCAGTAGAGATACTGCTATGGGAAAAGTGACTCCATCCTAGACAGACACAGTGCAGCAGGGAATAAATATCTGCATGTGTTGTTAGTCATTTTGCCCATTCAAAACTGACCTAGCTGAGTTTTTTTAAAGACTATGGATCCTGTATCTGTACTAGCAGAAATATTTGTGTGCAAGGTATTTGCTAAGACTGCATACAGAGCTGCAAGAGATCTTTGTTTTCCTCTGGGACACAATAACTCACTTCTGTCACCACAGTTAATGTTAACCTTGTCACCAATGTTACCAGGCCTAATAGCAGCACCTCTCAAGTTTTCCTGCTTCAGTTCATGATGGATTGGGTAGTGAGAAGTGAGCCCAGAGCATTCTGAGTACTGTGATAAGAAGGGATAATATTCCAGGCTGTAAGATCCTGCAACGGATCTAACTAAATCAGGGGTCCCCAGCCTTTGCCCTGCTTCCCACACAACAGGCTAAGGCTGAGAAGGCTCAGGTGACCTTGCTGTGAAATTGGATCATGGAGCACAGAGGGGACTTTGCACTGCATAAAGATATGGAATTCTCTCTTTTCAGTGCATTACATAAGGCAGAAAAAAACTACTTTCTCCAGTGGGAAACAGACTCCACATGTAGATGAGTAACTGTTCACTAACAGAGCTGTCATCCCTGGATACAGCTAGAGCTGAGACACGGGCCCAGCTGTTTGCCATGCAACACCTGTGCTCCATTCCTTTTCTAAGATAGCAACTTTCACCACCATTAAGCTGTCTTTAAAATGTTGCATGACATTGGCTCTCTGAGCTGCAGAATAGAACCTTACACACCAATATTGAGTTTCTTTCATTAGTCACCCTAATCTGATCTCCTCTTCTTGTGAGAAGTCAGGCTGTGACAAATTGTTTGAACCAACAGGCCTGCCATGAGATATGATTTGCATTGTTGGCAGTTTTCACAGAAGAGGAAAATAGAGAAAAATTGCATTTTGCTGAAACTTCTCTTTTGCATGACATTAGTGGGGAAAAGGCGCACATTTTCAATAAATATTCAGTGAACACCATAAAAGATCATATTTTTCTATTTCCCTTGACTAGAATATTTTACCGTTTTTCTGTACAGCTACTGTATGAGGTAGTTTTAATTCTAGCTATCAACTAATCTATGCTTCAGTGGGCAACAGAGAGGGGAAGAGTTCAAGGGTCAGAATCAGGGAAGTCAGTGAAGGTATCGTCATGGTGGAAGTGTGCTGCAGACACAGTACAGCTGAGAAAGTGGATAATAATTCTCCTTAAAAAAAATATTTAAACAACTCAAGGAAGTCTACAGATCATAGACTATTCCTTAATAGGGGGTTTAACCTCACTGACACCCACTGAAATACAAAACAGCAGTATGCAAGCCATCCAGGGAATTTCTGGAAGTTAGGAATTTTTCCTTGATACAGGCACTGGATGGGACAGCCAGAGTGGCAAACAGCTGTATTTGTTATTCAGAAATGAGGAAAAGTGGTTAAGGATGTGATTCTAAATGGCAGCCTTGTCTGTAGGGACCATGAAAGGAAGTTGGAGTAAGGAAGGGAACTACCAGAACACAGGCTCTGGTTTTCAGAAGATCTGATTTTGGATTATCAAAGAGCTGGTAAGTGGGAACATTTGGAATGAAAACTTCAGAAATAAAAGCTTTGGAACAAAGACAATTTGGCAGCATGTTTGAAAGGAGCGGGTCATACAGCAACAGCAGGCACAGATAAAGTGACCAAACAATGAACTCTTACACCTGAATCAGTGTCAGTGGAAATGGATACAGGTGATGTGATTGTGAAGCTCAAGGGAGAATGTAGGGAGCTACCACAGCTGCTGCAAAGATAGTTTAACTTAACACAAAGGGGATCAGACTTGGTTTTAGGTAAATGGTTTGGATAAATCAGTTGAGTGATCAACTGTTTGTGTACATGGCTTTTCCAATATTAGCAGTTTCCCAGAATTAATTAAGAGTTAGAAAGTTTTCTCAAGTTAGACAGATCAGCAAATGGGAAGTGTAGATGTGGCTCAGTCCAAGATAAATATAAAAGCTAAACAACAACCAAATGAACTTTGAAGAGAGCAACAGACTACTGATGGATTCAAGCTGACTATTCCTTCCTGGTAATGGAGAAAAAAGCATTGTGGTGGTGTGCATATACAGACTGGCAATGGGAATCACATTTGCATCATGTTTCAAGTGTATACTGCAAGTGTTATATTCTGCATGGTGTAGAGTATTGCAAAGCTATTTTAGTACATTGCTGTATCACTTTGCCAAATCAAATCCCTTATAATTTATTCAAATAAGTAAATGTGTTATCAAATATTAAGTCCTCGTGTCAAATATCGTAATGAACCCAGTCAGAGAATATTGGACTCTGAGAAAGGTCCTCAATGGCATATTTACCTTAGCTTTCATAGATGTCTCCCAGGCCTCTGTGCTTAGCAGAAGACTTTAAGAAGGTCAAGAAAAAAACTTGTTACACTGAAATGAGTTCATCCAGGAGGTTCACAAAGATGATGAGGGCCAGAGCACTTGCTCTGTGTGGAGACGGTGAGAGAGCTGGGCTTGTTCAGTCTGAAAAAGAGATGGCTTTGAAGGAAGCCAGCAGCAGCCCCTGTGCCTATGGGGAAGGTGTTGAGAAGATGGAAATGAGTTCTTTGCATTAGTGCATGGTAGGAAGATGAGACCGAGGTCATAAATCAAAACAAGCGAGGTTGAGACCAAATATGAGGTAAAACCTTTTCACCATAAGGCCAGCCCAGCAGTAGAGTAAGTTGAACAGACAAGTTGAGCTAGATCTATCCTTGAAGGTTTTTCAAAGTGCTGAACAACCAGGTTTGATCCCACACCTGGCCCTGCTGTGAGGAGGAGTTTGGGGAGAGACCTCCTGAGGTCCTTTTCACACTCAGTGGGTCTGTGATTCTTTTCAGTAGGGATACATTACATAATGGGAAAATAAAGCATGATACTAGACACTACCTGTTTCGAGAAATCTGAAGGAGTATCCTGAGCCAGCAACTGAATTTCTATTTTATGTTTAATAGTCCTTCTTCCACAAAGTAGTCTAATTAAGTTATAACTTCTGCCTCAAGACTCTTCTGTGGCAATAGCATCAATGGTGCTTTCAGTAACTTGTTTGCAACACACTGTCCATCACCTTACTCAAGGCCCCTTTATTATTAGAAGCAGTAATTAATTGTTCCTTATCCCTATTCTCAATTTCATTTATGATTTCTTCAGTGGAACTTTTTTTCTCTTTTCTGCTCTCAGTCACTGCAAGGTTGAAGAATCTTGCTTGGTTAATAGCTTTGAACATAGCTCTGGTGATTCTCTAAACCTTTGCTTAGCTTTACCAGACCTTTTTCAAAAAGGCGCTGACGAGGACAAGAAGATCTACCCATAGTGTTCAGGATTCGGGTGCACCATAAATGTACACAACAACATAATAATGTTTTCTGATTTGTTCTCTATCCTTTATTAATAATTCCTAGCTTGCTTATTTGTTTGGCATAGAACACTTTGTTGTTGTGAGATGTTTTCATACAATTATCCATAACAACAATTTCTCCTCTGAGTGGTAATAGCTAATTTAGAAGCTATCACTGTGTATACACACTTAGGCTTGTTTTTCTCCAGGTGCATTACTTTGCATTCATCAGCACAGGATTTCACCCACGACTTTATCACCCAGCCACTCAGTAATATCATGAGACTCTTTCCTAACTCTCTTCATCTGGCTCTGAATTTTAATACCCAGAAAAATGGTATCAGGAAACCTGTCACCTCATTGTGTATCTTCTTTTCCAGACAAACGAGTACACTGAATGACAAGGTCCCAACTCAGTACACCATTGTATTTCACTTGTAACTGCCAATTCCAACTGCTCCTTTAATTTCCTTTTAACAGTGTCTCTCAATATTCTAGGATCTATTTGTGAAGCCTGAATTCTAACAGGAGTTAAAAGAAGTTTTTTGTTCCTAGAAAAAAGTTACGTTTACAATCATGGTTGTCAACATTACAGTAACTCTTAGAAAGGATCTCACAAAGACAGTTTGTTTAACAGCTCTTGTTTACTTTTTTCCTTGCATCAGTCTTTCTTCCTCTGCCATTTATCAATCCATTTTTCCCTTCTGTTAGGGTGTTCTCTAGAGGGTGCTTCTCTCATCAATTTTCAGATTCTTTCTATTCCCATATCATTTTAGCATCACCTTATTTTTAGACTTCTGGTATTTATCTAGACATCTAGACATGTTACTCTGTTTCCCTGTCTTTATGTGTCTTGTTTACAAAGGCCTTTATTTGTTGAGACAGCACTTTGACTATATTTTACCTGAATTTTATTTGCACCTGACACAGATGTGGCAGGTGAGATGTATAGAGTTATTATAAACCATAGGATACTGCAAGCATGCTTCCATGTGCAGCTGTGGGTATCACAATTCTTGAAGGATAACTCCTGCCAACTCTTTCCTCTCTCTGCTCCCTGAGAGTCTGTTTCTGCATTGCTAATTCCGTGGACACGTCTTACCAGTGCACATGACTTCATAACACATAAAACATAAATAATACAAACAGATTTATTGAAGAATTTTTAAATTCTACTGCTAATTCTGCTACCTATAGGCAATGGACTGGACTGGAATTGCACAAATTGAAAACTGCCTCCTCTGTTAAAATATAGCATTACATTTTATTATATTTTATTTTATTTTTATTTATTATATTTTATTATATTATAATCAGTATGCCTGGTTTCCTACCTCAAGATTGCATTAAAATCTTTATATATATAAAATAATTTTATGTTATCATTTTCATACTCAGTGAAGAGTCAAACCGTGCAAGGGCACCCCGATTTTCTGTTTTGCTCTGGGAAAAAGGATATATAAAAGATAAAATTACCCTTAGAGCATGACAGGAACTATCTTTATCTTCACCAGTCAGGGATCTTATTGACCTTTAGGAAGAGCAAAATTAGATTATTCTCTACCAAGAGAAAAATAATATTCATTCTATTGCAATCCAAACACCCAGCTTACATCTCCAGCAGATTTAGAATTCTTGCCCCTAATTTGAATTAAATAGAATTCATAAAACAAATGTTTAGAGTGGAAGCCATCATTTTTAATCATATTTGGGAATACTCACTGCATTCAGGCCAAATCTTTTGGGTCTAAAAATGACCATGAGACAGGCAGCTCCATGCTTAGTGACATATCCTTTCCCCAAACAGATACCTCCTTCAGCTGCTATTAAAAACAAAGTATTTAGAAGAAAGAAACACTGTCTCAGAGCACAGAATATTTTACATAAGACCAAAATGACATACTAGAAGCATTGTTATAATATGGGAAAATCTCATAAAACTAAATGAAACAGGGACAATATTTTCCACAAAATATTGTTACATTTTCTCCCCTGAAAGCTCAAGTTTTTTCATTAAAATATATTAAAAATATTCAGGAAAAATAAGGCAGGTAATCTCAATTCAGAAGTGTTTATAAAGTGTAGTTTGTAAAATGTTTCTGAAGATAAATTAAAAGCCCAGCTCTGGAGCCAAAAGATTTTTTTTTCATGGACAGGAAGAATAAAAATTGTTGTTATGGCAGTGTAATATCTCAAATTAGATTTACTTTAATGATGCTTCCAGTTTTGATCAGCAATTATGGTGTTTAAAAAGAAGTACAAACAACAGAAAGTAAATTATAATCCACACTTTACAGAACATTTATATTTGATGGGAAGATTTCAAATATACATAACAGAAACCTCTATTATAAAGTAACTGACATTGTAAAAGTCCACAGTTGCTTTTTCAAAGGTTATCCATAGAGAACAAGAAAATTTTTATGTAAAAATTTGTTACAAAATCTGTGTGGCAAGAACAGTCTTCAGTTATAAAGGACACAATTTGCCTTCCTGTACTATGATTGGCAGAAAGCTAATCTATACTTTCAGAAAGGAGCTCAGAGGCAAATTCTTTAAAGAATTGTTTATATCACTTTAAGCAGTCACAATTACATTATATATTGTGGTTTGAGACTATAGTGTGTAATCTAATCTAATCTGTTAAATTATTTTTTCCAATCAAGACCTTAGTGTTAGATATCCTTATGACTATGCTTGGATATGAACAAAATCATTCCATACAGGAATTATTAACATAAGTGATAACAGTAATTATGGATTCCATTTTAACAATGAAGAACAACTGGGGGAGATTAAGTTCCTGTACCTACAGATTTGATGGAGGCTTATTTAGCATTATATGCAAGAATACAACACAATACAGTACAATACAATACAATTATTTCAGTTGGAAGTTACCTACAACAATCATCATGTCCAGTTGCCCAACCACTTCAGGGCTGACCAAAAATTAAGGAATGTTATTAAGGGCATTGTCCAAATGCCTCTCAAACACAGACAGGCTTAGGGCATCGACTACCTTTAGAAAGCCTGTTCCAGGGTCTGCCCATCGTCTTGGTAAAGAAATGCTTCCTAATGTCCAGCCTAAGCCTCCCCTAGTGTAGCTTTGTGTCATTCCCACAAGTCCTATCACTGGACAGCAGGGAGAAGAGATCAGCACCTCCTTCTCCACTCCCCCTCCTCAGGAAGCTGTAGAGAGAAATATGGCCATCCCAAAGCCTCCCTTTCTCCAAACCTGACAAACATAGATTTGTCAGCCACTTCTCACAGGCCTTGCCTTCCAGCCTTGTCACTAGATTTGATACCCCGTTCTGAATTCATTCAAGAATCTTCATGTCCTTAAATGCTGGGGTCTAGAACTGCACACAGTTGTCAAGGTGAGGCTTCACCAACCCTGAGTACAGTGGGATAATCACCTCTTTTCACCAGCTGTATTTGATGTACCCAAGAAAGAGGTTTGTGTTCTTGCCTGCAGGGCCCACTGCTCAGACTAACTGCTCAGATTTCTGCAAGAAAACCTTTTCTCCTTTCAGTAGACTTTTCAACACTTGGATATGCTCCTTTACAGCTGGCATGCACTATAGCCCTCCTGGTAAGGGCTGATGCAAAGGAGACCCATGGAGTCTTTACAATTGCCTGAAAGGAGGTTGTAGCAAGGTTGTGGGGTCAGCCTTTTCTCCCAGGTAACCAGCAACAGCACAAGAGGAAATAGCCTCAAGTTATACCAAGGCAGGTTCAGGCTGGACATCAGGAAGAATTTCTGAAAGTGTTGTCAAGCATTGGAACAAGCTGCTCAGGGAAGTGCTGAAGTCACTATGCAGGAAGTATTCAAGAAATGACTGGGAGAGGCACTTTGTGCTATGGTGTTGTTGACAAGGGGTGTTCAATCAAATGTTGGACTCAAGGTCTTTTCCAATTCTAATGATTCTATGATTCTAGAGAAACACAGCAGTAGTAAAGACAGCGTTTGTACTATCAGCAGAAATCAGTTAATTGAAATGATGCTGCTTACTGAAACATATCTAAGACCTTTTTTTAAATAGACCTTTTGGTGTCACCCCCACACTTGTACAGACTCTGCTGAAAGTCTGCCTGATAACATTAAATTATGCAAAATTATATAAAAGTTCTCTTAATTTCACTGCAAGTAAATCAGAAACATAATTTAGCTGACTGTCTTTGCCAGCATAAGAGTGTTTTAAATGTCTTGCTTGAAGGGTCACCAATAAGCAAGGAGCTAAGACACTTTAAAGTCTGCATTGTGATCCAACCAAAATACCTCTGGGCTATTTCCCCTGATACTTTGAAACTTCCAACAAATGATCAAAGAAACAGCCTGTTGGCATAAGAGAGAGTGCTGTGACTGATAAACACCTAAAACTGTGGACTCTGCCAGCCTCACAAATCAGAAAATGGCTTGCTTCAGTAAGTAAAATGAATATTGCTAAATGTTCTTAGTAAGGATAATAATGTTGCTCTTTGTCTTATATTTAGTCCTATTAGACATATTGAATCATATGTTGTAAACAATATTGCATTGGACAGGAGAGAACAAGGATATGAAAGTAAACATAAAATAGCATTTTTGAAAAATCAAAATTTAAAATGTTTGAGAAACAATGATGCTGTGACCTGTTTAAAAAGGAGACAAACAACACCATTCATCCCATTGTGTTCTTAGAATATTTATTTCATTTTATTTTCACAGAAGCAATTACATAAAACTACATAGAAGATAACACAAGAGAGATGTTCCAAAGAAACAAACATCATCTAAACACAACCCCCAAGCCCTTAACACATTTGAATGATAGTAATTGCCATAATGATCTCTGTTTCAGAGTTACATTTTCTGTGTTCTCCTGACCTATGCTGTTATTCTCTGTGGCAACCACAGCTTGCATTAAGCAACAGGCATTCTGAAATGATTTTTTTTCTCTTCTATTTTTTTGGTCTTCTAATGTTTCATCATATGAAAATCAATCTAGAACACTCATAGGAGACAATTCCTTTACTATATAGTAAGTCCTGAGAGTCAAGTGTTCCATTTGATGCCTCAGATGAAATGACCAACACTGCACTGACACAAACTTCCACACAAAATTCTGCACAACTATTCAAACAATCTCACACACCACTTCTACCAGTCTGTTTAATATTCAAGACTCCCCCTCTACATACCATTTATGGGCAATAAAAAAACAGAAATGTACTGTCCAAAAATAGTATTTGGCAACTACAAACAATTTAAGATTTCCCCTTAGATCTCTTGGTTGTTTACCAAGATGTATTCTATGGATGTATTTTAATATCAATACAATAAAACTGATGGATTGGGTAAACAGCAAGCCACAAATTTCTTTAAACAGTGCTTTTTTACAATATATTTTACTCTCTTTTTCTGTTAAAGTTTGCATTTGGGTGCTGACTACATATTTGCTGTGACAACCACTCTCGTTCATGTAAATTTTTCTTTCACTGAGTTTTTATTTTTGGTTATTTATCTTCATTTTATATTTTTTACCCTTTCCTAAACTGCCAAAACCTTTGATTTAATTTGTGGTGCTTCCTTGCTGTATCTTTGCAGTATGTTCTTTGTAGCAAGGAAAGCAAGGTCTCCATGCTTTGGGTGACTGTCAAAAGTGATCTGGAAATTTAAGATCCATCTCTATTTCTTGAGAAGCTGCTCCCTTTTCCATTCCCAAATTCTACAGTGAGGTACTGACAACACTCTAGTTACCAAAGGTTTTCCTTTTGGAGCATAGCTACGTGGGATTTGACTGTCTGCCCTTTTATGAGGAGGTTTTGCCTACTGTGAGATTGTGGATAGAGTGCTCCATCCTCCCTCTCACCCCTCTTCTACCATTCCCTGTGCCCGGAACATAACTACAGGAGTAAGCAAGCGTGTTATGTTTCTCTGCAACTCAGACATTGTCTATCTGCTCTCACATGTATCTGTTGGATCACCAACTCTGCAGTAATCCTTCCAAGCCTTGCTTCACATACTGTAACTAGTAGACTATCTACATCTTGTGTAGGTCCAAAAATGTGGCTCAATGCCAGAGAGGTACTGGAAAAGGGAAGGTGAACAGGGTTGGAGCTTTTGTTTCCTTATTAACAAGCTGTCTCTTAAATCTATTTCAAGCTACGGAGATTTTTGTATTTTTGTGGTTCGGTTGCCAAACAGACTGAGTTATATGATCTATAGACACAGTAGCAGTGCTGCAACATTACATCTTATGTGGACTTCCACCAGGACAAGATTTCTGCACTAAAAACATTTGTGTTGCAGTCCACATGTATAGAGAAAATAGTGAATTATGCACTTACAGTGGTTTCAAAACATTAAAAAGTACTGAGTATTGCCAACAATTTAAAGGAAGTACTATAAATACTTCTTAAGTAATCTATGTTAAGTAAAGTCCCATTTTATTTGTTGAAGTTATGAAGTTCTGGCCTAGATCTGAATGATCAAAATAAAAATAACTCACATAAAAGTAAATTAAGAAGTATATCTATATCCACAGCTTGTGTAAATAGCTCATCTAATGGAAAGAAAGTGAATGCATAGTGCAAAATCATTTACAAAGACTGCAAGGGATTAAGGGGATTCACAACTAACAAGAAAATTGAGAGTTTATGCCATGAGCCAGTTCAGTCCCTCTGGCAGAGGCTTTATTTCTGTAAACAAAAGGAACTCAAAATGCATCAGTTTTAGATTCTGGTATAATTTTTATGCCACTGAAAATTAGCCATCTTATTGTAATTATCATCTGACACAGCAAACTCAAACAAGATAGTAAAGGTCCTTCTATTATGGACTTCACTTCTAATTACCAAGACTATCTGATAAGCCCCAGCCTTAGTTTTTTGGGGACAAAATACTTGGAAACAAAAGAGCTTGGGTAAACTGATTTAATACAGGACTGAGGGCAGAGGATTATAAGAATATAATGTACCATGATATGCATAAAGCCCAGGAAGGCAAAGCACTGTCATCAACATTTATGAAGGTGCATGGGTTTTGATAGCACTGGAAGAAGAGGCAAAGAGCAGCTCTGTGGTGAAATATATTTTATCAACTTGAGAAAACTACCGAGTGATTTTAAAGAATTTGCAATGATTTTCAATATCTCTCGAAAACAACAGGGACTATCAATCCTCAAACTCTACAAAATTTTTGTAGTTAATCATTCTTATTTAGAATCACACAGAAAACCTCCAGTTTTTTATCTGTTCCATGTTTAGCATGGGTTGAAAAACAGGATTGAGAATTACGATTTTACTTTTTCTCTTAGAAAAGAATAATTCTTACATATTTCTGAAGAACAGAAAAAAATATTAAAAAACCTTCTATGATTCATATTTCTTCCAATGCAAATCACATACACAGGCTCCAAACTCCCAGTTTAAGCAACAAATTGTATTATAAAGTATTCACTAAGGAATGTTTGGAGTAGCCACCACTTCCAGAAGCCCTGGCCCAAGACTCTCTCCTGTCCAACTATCTGGGGATCTGGGTCTCTGCTTGGGCTGACAGATACAGCTGCTGCTCTCCTGCTTGCACATCCATCTAATAGGAAAGCTGAGCATATGTCCCAGAAAAACACACACAGAAACACACACACAGAGGACACAGACACAGCTAGCTGCACAGAGAAGATGCTGCCTTCAACCAAGCCTACATATAGGATTGACATCAAAAGTAAGCCCTGAGAGCTCTATCTGCTCATTCTCTTGGGCTGGCAGGGACAGGAGGTCATTCAGACAGGACACATATGACACTCTCCTGCCCCATGAGTCACCAACTCACTGGTTCAGCTCAGCACTTGGTGCAAACAAACACAGACACTTGCCAAGCATCACATCATAGAATCATAGAATCATAAAATCATAGAATCATAGAATATACAGACTTGGAAGGGACCCATCAGAATCATCAAGTCCAAATCACAGCCCTATGCAGGATACCCACCATGTGCCTGAGAGCATCCTTGAACACATGACCTTAAAGGGAGATACAGTTTTAGACCAAGTATTACAGAATCACAGAATGGTTGACATTGGAGGGGACCTCTGGAAGTCATCTAGTCGAACCTCCATGCTCAAGCCAGCAAAAGCCAGTTCCTCAGGACCATGTCCAGATGGCTTTTTAATATCTCCAAGGACAGAGGTATCCAAGTAATCCAAGTAGAAATTCAAAAAACTTTTATCTTGTCCATACAAAAATGGGAATGGGATAGGAACAGGAAATAATTCTCGCAAAGCCTAATTATGCATGTAAGCACCTTAAGAGTAATCAACTTCTTTAGACTTCCTGTTTGCCAAGTGAAAGGCATGGTATGTAACCCACGTGCTCAGAATAACTCAGATTCCCAGGGAGGATGCAAAGCATTCAAGGGAGCTTGGCCACGTATGCACTGAGTTCAGTTCCTCTTCTATGCCATCCAAATTCTCTCCATTGTCCTCAAGGCAGATGGCATGACACACCTCAGGCTTACAAAGCTAAACCTTTCTCTCCATCCTCCTGCAATACTGGTCTTGGCCTTACTGCTTATTTGCCTGCACTGCCTCCATGCTGTGTTATTCTGCTTGTTTGGCCCAGACCAAAGCTGCCAGGAGCATGTTAGAAAGCAAACAGCTTGGATGATCAATCATGCGCCAGTCCTCAAACCATGTCTCAAACTGTTTAATTCCCTTTTATATAGTCATAGTCATGGAAGATGTTCCTCTGTTCCTCATACCATGCTTCTAGACATGATCACTATTTTTGTATGTCACTGGTGCCTATAATTAAGTCATGAATTCACTCATTTTGTAAACTATGCATGCAGACTTACAGAATAACAGATCTTCAAAGGTCGCTCTTTCCACAACTCTTCCACAAAAGGAGGGGCAAGGTAAACCTCCATTCCTTATGGGATATGAGGAGTAATATACTCACCAAAGGTAAGGAAAAGGCTGTTACTTAAAACCTTCTTTTCCTCAGTTTGCCACAGTAAGACAGGTTGTCCTCAGGACAGCTGTCCTCTTGAGCTGGTAGACAGGGATTGGAAGCAGAATGGACTCCCTGTAATCCAGGAGGAAGCAGTCAGTGATCTGCTGAGCCACTTAGATGCTCACAAGTCTATGGCACCAGACAACATCCATCCTAGGGTCGTGAGGGAGCTGGAAGAGGAGCTCACCAAGTCATTCTCCATCATTTATCACCAGTCTTGGTTAACTAGGGAGGTCCCAGGTCACTGGAAGGTGGCCAATGTGATACCCATCCACAAGAACCCTCCAGAAGGAGGATTCAGGAAACTACAGGCCTGACCTCAGTACCTGACAGGGTTATGGAGCACATCATCTGGAGTGCAATCTCACAGCACAAACAGGACAACCAAGGGACCAGACCCAGGCAGCACAGGCTTAGGAAGGGTAGGTCCTGCCTGGCCAACCTAATGTCCTCTTAGGTGACCTGCCTGGTGCATGAGGGAAAGGCTGTGGGTGTTGTCTACCTGGACTACCCAGAGAGTGGTGGTGAATGGAGCTGCATCCAGCTGGTAGCCAGCCACTTGGGGTGTCCCTCAGGGATCAGTGTTGGGCCCAGTCCTTAATATCCTTTAATATCTTTATGGATGATCTGGAGGAGGGGATTTGGTCTAATATTAGAAAATTTGCAGACAATATCAAGTTGGGTCATAGTGTTGGGTAGGAAGGTTCTGCTGAGGGATCTGGACAGTCTGGATTGATGGACTGAGACCAATAACATGAGGCTCAGTAAAACCAAGTTCTTGGCCCTATGCTCTGGCCACAACAACCCCATACAGAGCTATAGACTGGGGGCAGAGTGGCTGGACAGTGGCCAGGCAGAAAGGGACCAGGGAATGTTGGCTGAATGAGCCAGCAGTGTGCCCAGGTAGTCAAAAAGACCAATGGCATCCTGGCATGTATCCGCAATAGTTCGGCCAGCAGGACCAGGGTAGTGATTGTCCCCCTGTACTCAGCACTGGTGGGGCTGCATCTGAAGTGCTGTGTCCAGGCTGGGGGCCCTCAGTTCAGGAAGGATGTTGAGGTGCTGGAGTATGTCCAGAGAAGAGTAACAAAATTGGTGAAGGGTCTGGAGCACATGTCCTCTGAGGAACAGCTGAGAGGACTGGGTTGTTTAGTCTGGAGAAGTGGAGACTCTCTAAGACTGCCTGAAAGGAGGTTGTAGCCAGGTGGGGATTGACCTCCCAGGCAACTAGGGACAGGACAAGGGGACACAGTCTTAAGCTGCCCCAGAGGATGCTTAGATTTAACATCAGGAAGAAATTCTTCACAGTAAGGGTGATTAGACATTGGAATGAGGTGAGAGAGGTGGTAGAGTCACCGTCCCTGGAGATGTTACATGGTACTTTGGCTATGGACTACTTGACATGACTTGACATGAGGTTTGACTCGACCTCTGAGGTAATTTCTAATGTAATTGTTTCTGAAAATCTGTGGTCCCTCCAGGGCTTGGGTGGTCAGAGTGTGCAGATAGAAATCATCAAAAGGCTACTAGTTGAGAGGAAACCTGAGGGGTGGTAAAACTGTCATATGGTCTTGGGAGCTGAGTTTTGAAGATCGGGCACCAGAATGCAGATAAATTAAATCTTGCCTAATGAACACCTGCATGTAATAATCGAGCCGTTTTCTGAGAAAGCAGCAATAAACTACTATACAAGTCAGAGATAATTATATATCAAGTGAGTGAAAAGTTCACACTGATGGCTGAACCAATTATGGACTAATGTGCATTTAAGTATCTTGTGACACAAATCCATCAATGATTTGTTTTAAACAGAAGCTGATGCTATTATAAATCTTCTGAGCCCCATGCAGCTACAAGCTTTGCAATAAACACAGTTCTGCAGTCCTGTATCTATCATTTGAATAAGAGGCACTCTTTTAGGGAAGAAGTCCTTGCCACTGGAAATAAGCTTCAAGAATATATGTGTGCAGTGGCTGCCAGCAGCTGGTAGCATTAAGCCCTTCTCCTCCTGGTTCTCCTTGCAATCCCTGTTGCAATAATGGATAATATCACATACTGATGCCAGTGGTGCTCATCTGGCAATGATGAGCACCGTGAATACCACAGGTGCATTGAGGCACAGGAGGTAGATGGCCCCAAGTGAGAAAACCTAACTCTTCAACAAAGTAAGGGGGGAAGGTTATGTTTTACCCTCTAAAAGAGGAATGGAAAGGAAAAAGGAAAAAGGAAAAGGAAAAAGGAAAGAAATATTGTCAGCAAGGATTCAGTCATCACTTTGTTGTTTGCCTATATTACACTGTAATTCTGATTTGAGAAGTCACATCTGCTTTCTCATTCTAGTGCCAAATTAGCTACAAACATACCTAATTGTAGTGATGTAACTTTTAATGGGTTTGTGGTTTTAAGCAGCTGAAATTATCTGGTGTTATAATAGTGTTGTGGTCCCATACACTGTTATGTCTTTCTCCACACACTGTTTTTTCTTTCTCCACACACTGAATTTGTTGTTTATTTATTTACCTAAGGGACTGGAGTGAGAATATTTGCAAAGGGGCCAGCAAACCATTGTGTCAGCACTATGATTAGGGTCTATGAGTTGCTGACAAAAGGGAAGCAAGTGGCTCAAAGTAGAAAGGGGATGGAAGAACTCTGCTACCTGTGAAAAAGCAACAATGATCAGAAGGATTGTATGTACTGCTATTCAGACATAAGGCAATCCCAGTTTCTTTGTATTGACAGCACGGACTTGAAAGATATCAGCTGAGCATGGATACACACATTTATAAAGATCATGTTTCAAGTTTACTTCAGCCATTTTTTAGAAAAACATGAGAAAGGCACCATTAGAAATAGCTCTTAAAAGATTGAGAGATACTTAGTTTAGAAATTAAATCAGCTTCCATTTTTTAATCAAAGGCACTCTATATGGATCTCTTACATTCCTATGGCAGAACCACAATGTGTAGTTGCCAGAGGTAGGCTGCAGCTGCTGCTATTTGCTTATAATATTCCTAGGCTGTGTGCAGCATTTCTGAAAATCAGGTGTCCTCGGTGAAAGGTGAAGTTGCACTGCAGCCCCACTTGAATCTACTTCTGCAGGTCTCAACATCATGCATTGCTTCACCTGGTGCTGGAATGATATTCAAAATTCAAACAGCAGGTGTATCACTTATTAGTTCTTTCATATCATAGTATTCATTGGTACCAAGATTGTTAAATGTGTTTAGTTTGAAGGTGTAGAGAATGACAACATATGTACTCCTAAGATTTGACATGCTCTTTCAGCTACATAAGGAGACAGACCAAATCATAAATACTTCTGAACAGCTTGTTCCCAGTGCCAATATTTGTTCACAGTTGGAGAGGTATCATGACTGTGACAGAGTTCATGGTCACTTTCAGAATAAACAGATTCTCATAAAAAGCAACTTTGGAGAAAACATTTCGTTGTCAAAAACAGTGCCAAGACACTTTGCATCCTAAAGTGGTTCTCCTGAAAGTGACATTTAGCTTGAGAGATCCCACTTTCACCTTCTTCTGGTGTGCACATCATGATGTTTCCTGCTGGTTGCCAAGCTGCAGATGGCTATATTTGGATAACAGTGTCTTTTTTAGAGCCCTGATCTTTCTCTTATCAGCATTGTTAATACAACTTACAGAACAATCCTTCATAACTATTGAGAGTCACTAAGGGAATTATATGAGCAAATGAAATCAAAGTTAAAGTTTAAATACAATAAAATACTAACAATACTTCTTGAACAATGTTTATTATGTTGAAAATATGGCAAAGAAAATATATATTTATTGTATTAGAAACACAACTTTATAATTAATCTCATTAATATTAGGCTAAACAAAATTAATTTTATAATGTCCTCTCATTTTCATTAGAAACAGACTTTCAAAACTCGAGTTCTGTAATTAAGGTAAATGTATTTTTAAGGTAGGTAATCCCCTTTTGTTTATGCCTGCTAGCTACATATTGATTCTTCTCATCTGTATTAGCACACAAGTACTGTATTTTAATTAAGTAAATAGAGTTTCCAATTAGCAAGCTGCAATACTTCATTTATTTAGCCTAAGCATTTGAAGTTCTCCAGGAATGTTTTTTATCATTCAAGTTAGTTTTGCATACCTGTCATGTGCAATTAGGCAGCTCAACTAAGAGTTTACT